>NC_092768.1:15241613-15579947 GCF_047496795.1 Chiloscyllium punctatum
AACCCTTTGGATTCTCCTTAATTCTATTTGCCAAAGCTATCTCACGTCCCCTTTTTGCCCTACTGATTTCCCTCTTAAGTATACTCCTACTTCCTTTATACTCTTCTAAGGATTCACTCGATCTATCCTGTCTATGCCAGACATATGCTTCCTTCTTTTTCTTAACCGAAACCTCAATTTCTTTAGTCATCCAGCATTCCCTTTACCTACCAGTCTTCCCTTTCACCCTGACAGGACTATACTTTCTCTGGATTCTTGTTATCTCATTTCTGAAGGCTTCCCATTTTCCAGCCGTCCCTTTACCTGCAAACATCTGCCTCCAATCAGCTTTCAAAAGTAATTGCCTAATACCGTCAAAATTGGCTTTCCTCCAATTTAGAACATCAACTTTTAGATCTGGTCTATCCTTTTCCATCACTATTTTAAAACGAATACAATTACGGTTGCTGACCCCAAAGTGCTCCCCCACTGACACCACAGTCACCTGCCCTGTCTTATTTCCCAAGAGCAGGTCAATTTTGCACCTTCTCTAGTAGGTACATCCACATACTCAATCAGAAAATTGTCTTGTACGCTCTTAAGAAATTCCTCTCCATCTAAACCTTTAACACTAGGGCAGTCCCAGTCGATGTTTGGAAAGTTAAAATCCCCTACCATATCTACCCTATTATTCTTACAGATAGCTGAGATCTCCTTACACGTTTGTTTCTCAATTTCCCTCTGACTATTAGGGGGTCTATACAACAATTCCAATGAGGTGATCATCCCTTTCTTATTTCTCAGTTCCACCCAAATAACTTCCCTGGATGTATTTCCAGGAATATCCTCCCTCAGTACAGCAGTAATGTTATCCCTTATCAAAAATGCCACTCCCCCTCCTCTCTTGCCTCCCTTTCTATCCTCCGAGAAGCATTTGTATCCTGGAACATTAAACTGCCAGTCCTGCCCATCCCTGAGCCATGTAATTGCTGTAATTGCTATGATATCCCAGTCCCATGTTCCTAACCATGCCCTGAGTTCATCTGCCTTCCCTGTTAGGCCTCTTGCATTGAAATAAATGCAGTTTAATTTATTAGTCCTACCTTGTCCCTGCGTTCCGTGACTGTTTGACTCACTTCTGTTCTCAACTGTACCAGTCTAAGATTAATCTCTGACCTCACTCTCGCCCTGGGATCCTCCCACCCCCCAACCTTACTAGTTTAAATCCTCCCAAGCAGTTCTAGCAAATTTCCCTGCCAGGATATTAGTCCCCTTGCAATTTAGGTGCAATCCATCCTTCTTGTACAGGTCACTTCTACACCAAAAGAGATTCCAATGATTCGCCATCCTGGGTTTGTTCAATGCATTTACATCAGTTGTATGACCCTTTGACCTTTTACTTATAAATTGTGTGTCTGATGTCCCCTCTCTCCCAGCACCTGAAGGAGGAGAGAGGTTCTGAATGCTTGTGTTTTCAAATAAAGCTGTTGGCCTATAACCTGGTGTCGTACAATGTTTGACCTTATTGCAAAGACTGATCCGAAATGTTTTAGTAACTGTGTATATAGACATATTCAAGTTTTTTATGAATGAAGTATATTTTTGTAACAAAAGATGCTCTCACACACAAAACAAAACTGTCCTTCTCAGTCTCTTGCTCTGTAACTCCTCCTTTTTCAGATTGGATCTTGGAGTTGGAATGGATCAGCACTTATTTAGCTGTTAGCAGTCAGCCTTTTTTAGTCTTTTGTGTGGGAGTGCTGCACTCTTCAAGGGCCAGTGCTGAGGGAATGCTGCACTATTCGAGGGTCAGTGCAGAGGGAGTGCCCCACTGTCGGAGGATCAGTGCTGATGGAGGAGTGCTGCATTGTTGGAGATCAGCACTGATGGGGTATTGCACTGTCAGAGGGTTAGTGCTGATGGAGTGAACATAGAACACAGAACAGTACAGCACAGTGCAGACCATTCAGCCCTCAATGCTGTGCCAGCCTTTCATCCTACCCTAAGATCAGACTAACCTGCATACCCTTCATTGTTCTATCTTCCATGTACCTATGCAAGAATCGCTGAAATATCCCTTATGTTTGTGACTCTACGACCACTGCTGGCAGTGCATTCCACACACCCACCAATCTCTGAGTAAAGAATCTAACTCTGGCATCTCCCCTAAACTTTCCTCCAATTACCTTAATATTATGCCCCTTCATGATAGACATTTCCGCCAAGGGGAAAATGTCTCTGGCTATCCACTCTATGTCTCTCAATATCTTGTACACCTCTATCAAGTCACCTCTCATCCCTCTTTGTTCCAATGAGAAAAGCCCTAGCTTCCTCAACCTTTCTTCATAAAACATACCCTGCAGTCCAGGCAGCATTCTGATAAATGTCCCTGCACCCTCTCGAAAGTTTCCACATAATCCCTCTAATGAGGCGATCAGAACTGAACACACTATTCCAAGTGTGGTCTAACCAGGATTCTATAGAGCTGCAGCATAACCTTGTGGCTCTTAAACTCAATTCCCCTGCAAATAAAAGCTAACACACCATATGCCTTCTTGACAACCCTATCAACCTTGGTGGAAACTTTGAGGGATCTATCAACATGGACCCCAATATCCCTTTTCTCCTCCACGCTGTCAAGAATCCTACCTTTAATCCCATATTCGGCATTCAAATTTGACCTTCCAAAACATATCACTCCACACTTTTGCAGGTTGAACTCCATCTGCCACTTATCAGCCCAGTTCTGCATCCTGTCAATGTCTCGTTGCAACTTACAACTGCCCTCCATATTATCCATGACTCAACCAACCTTTGCGTCATCGGCAAACTTACTAACTCACTTAAAAATCACAAAGACCAGAGGTCCCAGAACCTATCCCTGTGGAACACCACTGGTCACCGAGCTCCAGGCTGAAGACTCCACATCTATTACCACACTCTGTCTTCTATGGGCCAGCCAATTCTGTATCCAGACAGGCAGGTTTCTCTGTATCCCATGCCTCCTTACTTTCTGAATGAACCTATCATGGGGAACCTGATCAAATGCCTTGATAAAATCCTGATACACCATATCCACTGCCTGACCTTATCAATATGTTTTGTCACATCCTCAAAGAATTCAATCAGATTTGTGAGACATGACCTACCCCTCAAAAAAGGTATGCTGTCAATCTCTAATCAAACTATGGTTCTCCAAGTAATCATAAATCCTGTCTCTCAGAGTCCTGTCCAATACTTTGCCCACCACTGACGTAAAACTGACTGATCTGTAATTCCCATGATTCTCCCTATTCCCTTTCTTGAACAAGGGAGGAACATTTGCAATCCTACAATCATCTGGCACTACTCCATTGGACAGTGAGGATGCAAAGATTATCGTCAAAAATGCAGCAATCTTTTCCACGACTTCCTGCAGTGACCTAGGTTATATCCCATCTGACCCAGGGGATCGATCTATCTTTATGTTTTTCAAAATTTTCAGCACATCCTCCTTCCTAACATCAACCTGTCCTAACACAAGGACATGCAACACTGTCAGTGGGTCAATACTAAAGGAGTGCTGCACTGTCAGAGATTCAGTGCTGACAGAGTGCTGCACTGTCAGAGGGTCAGTGCTGACAGAGTGCTGCACTGTCAGAGGGTCAGTGCTGAGGGAGTGCTGCACTGTCAGAGGGTCAGTGTTGATGGAGTGTCTCACTGTTGGAGGGTCAGTGCTGAGGGAGTGCTGCATTGTCAGAGGATCACTACTGAGGTACTGGTGAAATGTCAGAGAGTCAGGACTGAAGGTGTGACCCACTGTTAGAGGGTCAATACTGAGGTAATGCTGCATTGTTGGAGGATTAGATTGACGGAGTGCCGCCCTATTGGAGAGTCAGTCCTGAGGGAGTGCAGCATTGTCAGAGGGTCAGCACTGATGGAGTGCTGTACTTTCAGAAGGTTAGTACTGAGGGAGTGCTGCACTGTCAGAGGGTCAGCACTGAAGGAACGTGGCATTTTCAGAAGGTCAGTGCAGAGGGAGTGCTGCACCTTCAGAAGGTAAGTGCAAAGTGCATGTGACACTGTTAGAGGTCAATATTAAAGGCCCCCTGCACTGTCAGATGATCAGTTCTGATGGAGTGCCGCAGGTTTGGAGGGTCAGTGTGGAGGGAGTAGCAGAAGGCTGATCCTCACAGCTGGGGGTTTTAGGGGATGGGGGATTACCAAGATCCTGGGAGGATATTAAACTGCGCCCCCCCATAACCCCTCCCTCTGGGTCTGACAGCCTCACCCCTCCTTGTCTGTGGTCAGGTTATCAGTTCTCCCTTGAAGTTAACGTCTTCTTACTCTTTGATGGATGGGTTGATCCTTGGATCTGCAGTGAGCAGCTGAAGGGAGCTGATCTTCTAATCAAGCACTCCCAGTTTCTCATGCTCTCCCTCCTCGAATATCTTGTGGTTGCTGTGTAGTTGTTGCCAATGTAAACCACCCAGGGGTTCCCCTTCACCTTCAGGGAGTGAGCAATATTACTGAAGAACTTCAATCCGAGGTTCAGGGTACAACTGTAAAAGATTTCATTGTTCCCCGTGCAGCCCTCGTGTTCATACAGACTTATCTCATTCATCGCTGCGGTGATCTCCCAGAGAGTCTGGGAGGGAGGGTAACAGTCTCTGTGTCTGAGAGGAGAAGCCTTTATATCTGTGTCTGATCCCTGACAGCTCAGCAACTGTGACCAGGAGGTGGGATCTCAGTGCCCTCCTCCTCCTCCTCCTCCCCCTGGAACAGTTACCATCGCTGCTTCTCAGAAACCAGCATCACTGAGGGACAGGAAGGCACTGTGTCATCACACTGTGGTTTTTGGGAGGTTCACTCTGAGCAGCTCTTTGGGTCAGTTTCCCGGGACTCACACTGAGACAAACATTGACTGTGCCTGAAGGGTGACCAGAACTACACACAATTATCTAAATGTGGTCTCACCAAGTTCCAACTTCCACCCTGCTCTCACCTTCAACTTGGTCCCTCTCTGACTCCTCACTTCTCTTCTTCAACATGTTTTCCATTTCTGGGGATAGGCTAGCTACCAATTCCCACGGGAACAGGAAACCATTCTCTCTGACTCTCAGTTCTTATTGTCAGTCATTCACTTAAATCTCTGTCCATGCATCCTTTCAATAATCCCCTCATCTGCCAACCCCTTTCCTATCTCTCTCTCTCTAGATTCCACTTCCAACATTCCACACACCTTTCCCCTACACCCCCACCCCAACATCACCTTCTGCATAAATACCACGTTTTCTGAACTGCAACCAGTTCTGATTAAAAGTCACCAGCCTTGAAATGCTAATTCTGCTTTCTCTCTGCAGCTACTGTATTTTCGCAGCAATTTCTGTTTTTCTTTCAGAACATTATGCCAATATTTCATGGAAATAGCGCAAACTTCAGATTTGAAGTGGGGAAAAGGTACCATGGAACACCAGTTATCATTGGGGACCTCACCTTCTTACATCAGTCTCATCATTGGATACTGATCAGGATAATGAAACCTCCAGCAGCTTTGGTCTTCTTTAACCCAAGGAAAACTGAGGCCAATGACAGTGTCCCTCCTGCAGCCTTGAGGTGGGGTCAGTGAATGAAGCACAAACTCAGTGTTAGCCCCAGGTCATTCAAACCAAAAACTATTTTGTGTCAGATTTTCCTCATGGCAATTCTTGTTTTGTGGAACATAAACATATAATGTCTCACACACATGATTGAGGTCAACACTGAAGCATCATGGTCTAAGACCTATTAAGTCAAAGTTCTGCCTGCTTCCATGAAAGAAAAGATCCCAAATCACCATGTTAGGATCAGAAAGTTCTCTTGCCTTCCTGATCAATATTCCTCTCTGCCACTGGATGCAATGTGGCTGTCTGCTTTGTGGATAGAAGTGACTCAGTTGTAAGTTCACTCCTGAGCAGAGAAGTTTTTAGCCCTTACAAAGTCAAGATTAAATGGCATCAAGGTCATGTTTGACACTTAAAGTTTTTGGAGAAGCTCATTCCTTCTCAAATTATAAAGGTTACAAAAACAAGAAAACACATGCAACTCACATTTCAATAGAATGAAGCTTCTTTCACAAAGCAGAAACAAATATCACTTGTAGGTCTGATCAAGCTCAACCATAAAGCTGAGTAATTATCATGTCACCTTCTTCTTGGAGCCGGTGATGAAATGTGTGTACTTTATATATTTAATAACATTATCAGCATAATTAACATTAAAACACTCATCTAGTAGTTATGGCAGACGATTTCAAATCCTCCAGCATTAATTGGGATGGTCATCATGGAAGAAGAGTCACAAGACTCAAAACGTTAACTCTGTCTCTCTCTCTTTCTGTCTGTGTCTCTACAGTTGCTACCAGATCTGCTGAGTTTCTCCAGCACTATTAGATTGTTTTAGATCTCCTAACTCCCCAGGTTTTAATTTTTTTTTGTCGGTTATCCAGATCACATCAGCCCATTAATTGTGTAATTTATTTCTTCACATTGTTCAGTTACATCATGAACAGGTATTGGGATAGACCAGTCACTGTAACTCGTCACCTGATCTCATTCAGAGACACACAATCCCCACAGAATTGTCACAGTGCCAAATGAGACCATTCAGCCCCCATCCTGCCAGCACTACTTTATCTCCTCACAGCCAATCTCCTGCCTGTTCCCCACATCCCTGTTCCCCATTTATATGCATATACCCATCCAATATCCTTCTGGAATGCCTCAGTTGAACCTGCCTTCCCCACAGTAGGAACAGCTTCTCTCTCTCGACTCTACCCAGGCCCCATTCAGGATTTTGAAAATGGAGAAAGAGCGAATCCCTGAGGGAGGAGAGAAATGAGGAGACTGGGAGGTATCTGACTGAGTTCGAGCTGATCACACACCAACTTTCCAATGGAATTGAGAAGGTGTTTAAAGGGAAAAGGTATGTCGGCCCACAGGGAAAAGGAAATGGGTGAGGTACGGGACTAATTCGATGATGTAAGAGCCATCAGAGGCGTGACAGATAGAATGGCCTTTACAAATCTAATCCAATCCAATCTTTGTTCCACTCCCATTCAGTGGGTTTCTCAGTTTGTAAAAGTCCTGGGAGTTCACAACTGTGGGGCGGTTATTGTGACAGGTATGGGCAGGTCTGAAGATGTTTGTTCCCATCGGTAATTAATTGGAATGTTGTTGTAAGACTGAGCATGTCCTCAGGCAGTTGGAGTTGCAGAATGATGCAGGAAAACAATTGATCAACTCTCAAAGACAGACACATTACTCAATGACTTACAGAATAAGGAACTCTAAATGAACCAATACAGTCTGGAACAAAATTACTGTACACTCCGGATTAACATTGTGAAGGTGTTTTCCAACTCACTGACTGTAAGTTCACTGTTAGCCATCAGTCACATCCAGGTCACATCCAACCTGTTCTGAATGGGGTTTGAAAAACTGCATATTGACAGGTCACTTTTGTACAAACAAGCGAGAAGTGGAAATGTAGCTCCAAACATTCCATTAACATGGGAAGAACCAACATCCTCAGCTGGTCAAAAAATTCTCCCCATCTGCAATTCATGATGGAGGTGTGAAATGGATACTGTCAATCTGTCTTTACTGAAGAGGAGGATTCAGCCCAGACCATGGGATAGAGGAGAAAGCTCTGTCACTGGGAAGGTTCAGAATTAATATAAACGTCTTGGATCGATAGTTAGCTACTTAGATAGCACCTTCCAAACCCATGGCCACTTCCATGTAGAAAGACAAAGACAGCAGATACATGGGTACGTTATCACTGCAAGCTCCCCTCCAGGTCACTCACTGCCCTCAATTGGAAATATCTCGCTGTGACCCACCAGTCCTTCAAGAAGTCGTCAGCACAGAGTATCCTCAAGACCCTGAGGGCAAAGGAGAGTCATAGAATTATAGAGCTGTACAGCACGGATTCAGACCCTTCAGTCCAGCTTGTCCATGGCAACCATGTATCTGAAATTATTCCAGTTCTATTTGCCAGCACGAGGTTTATATCTCTCCAAACCCTTCCTATTTGTAGACCCATTCAGATGCCTTTTGAATGTTGTAATTATACAACCTCCACCATTTCCTCTAGCAGCTCATCCCATGCATGTTCCAGTCCCTGCGTGAACAAAATTACCCCTCAACTTCCTTTTAAATCTTTCCTCTCTCACCTTAAACTTATGACCTCTAGTTTTGGACTCCACTACCTCAGGGAAAATACCTGAACTATTGACCGCATTATGGAGTTGTAGGTGTGTACTGTACCTTTGAGAGAGAGTGAATGCTATTCGAAACTGAGAGCTTACATCTCCTGCGTGATATGACTAGATGTCAGTCCCAGAGTGCACTGGACAATTGAAAATCTGTAACATTTGGCTGTGAAATAGAAACCTGAGTTGTTTGCAGTTTTGACAACAACTTATATTTATTCAATCAGTTTAAATTATGACTCAGAAAAATAAAATCCAATCCAGTTTGAATGTATTGTTTTGCAAAAATTAACCAATGATCAAAATTGAAAAATTGAACCTGCACGGCAGGTTAGTGCAGAGGAGAAATGGGCAGAGGTGCACCAGATTGTGTTTCCGGTGGCATACAGACAGGAAGTGTTACGGGTAGCACATGAATTACCAATAGGAGGTCACCTCGGTGTGAGGAAGACACAGGCTGAGGTAGAAAAACACTTCTATTGGCCTGGACTGCACAAGGATGTGGTTAAACATTGCTGTCCATGACATCTCTGCCAAATGGTAGGTAGGCCACAGACGGGAATAAAACCAGCACTTTTGTTGCTAATTCCTGCATTCAAAGAACCTTTCACACGGGTCATGGCTGATTGTGTAGGTCCCTCCCAAAAACTAAAAGTTGGAACCAGTACTTGCAAACCATAATGGATGTGTCTACCAGAATTCTGGAAGCAATTCCATGATGGAGTATTCGGCAAAAAGTGCGGTGGAAGAGTTAGCAGCTTTCTTTTCACAGTATGGGCTACCCAGAGAGATTCAGTCAGACCAAGGGGCTAGTTTCACTGCTAACCTGTTTCAGAAAGTCATGGATAGCTGAGGCATACAGCACTTAAAATCAAGTGTGTGCACTTTCCTGAAACCCAGAGAGTCTGGGAAAGGTGGCATCAGACACTGAAGACCATGTTAAGAGCTTAATGTCCGGCCTACCTGAATGATTGGGATAAATGGATCCCATTCACATTGTTTGCCATTAGAAATGCCCCAAACAAATCTACTCAGTTTACTCCCTTTGAGTTAATATTTGGACATGAAGTGAGAGGGACTTTGAAATTAATTAAAGAAAAATTGACAGGACCAAAGTCAGAGATCTCACACTTGGATTATGTGTCTGAGGTGTGGGAGAGATGAAATCGGGTCGGTGAGTTAGTTAAACAGCACCTGAAAAGGGCACAGCATAGAATGAAACAGGTGGCAGATAAAAAACACTAATACTTGAATGTTTTCCCAAGGGGATGACATATTAGTATTGTTACCAGTGGGAGGAGATCCCTTCAAAGCCAGGTTTAGTGCTCCCTCTCAAATTGAGAAAAAGCTGAATTAGGTAAACTATCTGGTAAAGATACAGGATAGAAAAATCTGTGTCAGCTATGTCATGTGTTTATGTTGAAACTTTATTAAAATAGAGACAGGGAACAAGAGAAACTGGTGTTAGTTCCTGCCCCACAGAATGAGGAATCAAATCCAGATGTCATGGAGATTAATGTGTCTCAAAATATGTGAAGTAATGAGGAAGCCCTTGAGGAGGGGGATAGGTTAGTGAACTATCTGTCTCAGGAGCACAGAACTCAGTTGGAAGGTTGGTTGCAGCAGTATGAGGACATATGCAGGAATAAGATGGGGAGGATTATTACTATTGTGCATGAGGTGGAAGTAAGGAATCTAGATTAGAGTAGTGCTGGAAAAGCACAGCAGGCCAGGCACCATCCGAGGAGCAGGAAAATCTACATTTCAGACAAAAGCCCTTCATTAGCAATGAGGCAGGGAGCCTCCGGAGTGGAGAGATTAATGGGAAGTGGGTGGGGCTAGGAAGAAGGTAACAAAGAGTACAATAGGTGGATAGAGGAAGGAGTAAAGGTGATAGGTCAGAGAGGAGGATGATGCGGATAGGTGGGAAGGAAGATTAGCGGTTAGGACAGGTCATGAGAATGGCGCTGAGGTGGAAGGTTGGAACTGGTGTAAGGTGGAGGCGCAGGGAAATGAGGAAACTGGTGAAATCCACATTGATGCCCTGGGGTTGAAATGTTTTGAGGCGGAAGGTGAGGCATTCTTCCTCCAGGTGTCAGGTGGTGAGGGAGCGGTGGTGGAGGAGGACCAGGACCTGCATGTCCTTGGCAGAGTAGGAGGGGGAGTCAAAATGTTTGGCCACGGGGTTGATTGGTGCGGGTGTCCCAGAGATATTCCCTAAAGCACTCTGTGAGGAGGCATCCAGTATCCCCAATGTAAAGGAGACCACATTGGGAGCAACGGATACAATAAATGATATTGATGGATGTGCAGGTGAAACTTTGATGGATGTGGAAGGCTCCTTTGGGTCCTTGGATGGAGGTGAGGGAGGATGTATGGGCGCAGGTTTTGCAATACCTGAAGTGGCAGGGGAGGATGCCAGAATGGGAGGGTGGGTTGTAGGGGGTGTGGACCTGACCAGGTAGTCACAGAGGGAACAGTCTTTGCTGAAAGCGGAGAGGGGTGGGGAAGGAAATACATCCCTAGTGGTGGGGCCTACCCCTCCAACCGCAATAAGGACGCAACGTCCTGGTCCTCACCTTTCACCCCATCAACCTCAGCATAAACAGCATCATCCACTGACATTTCTGCCACCTCCAAACAGACCCCACCACCAGAGATATATTTCCCTCCCCACCCCTTTCCACGACCAACTTTGAAGACAGAGGTGCTTCAATTTTTGGGACTAAATGGATTCTTCTGGAAGTTTGTTCCAAACATCAGCAGTGTATGGCACCATTGACAGATTTGCTGAAGCAGAACACAAATTTTCAGTGGATAGAACAATGCCAGGAGGCATTTGTGAATTTAAAAGCAATACTAACCACCGCATCAGTTTTAGCTCTAAAACTCTTTTTGACACCCTTCAAAGTTGCAATCGATGCTCACGATATCTGAGTTGGAGCTGTACTGCTCCAGGAAGATGATGATAGAATTGAACGACCAATTAGCTGCTTTTCCAGGACACTCAACACCCTCCAAAGAAAATACTCTACCACTGAAAAAGAATTATTGAGTGTGGTGCTGGCCTTCCAACATGTGACAAACAATGTGTCAGTGATAGTTGTGTACATTGACCACAATCCTCTTGCAATCTTGGAAAGATTTAAAATTAAAATATGAGACTATTTTGTTGGAGTCTTATGTTACAGACTTTTAATGTTCAAATTGTACATGTTGTTGGTTGTAAAAATGTGATAGCAGATGTGTTATCATAGATTTAAAGGAAAAGGTACAGATAGATTCCAAAGTTTCATGTGTGTGTGTGCATGCAGAAATTAATATGAACTTAGATTAATGACCTATGGCTTTCATTGTAATGGGATTAAGAATTAGAAAATAAAGAAGCTATCTTTTCATTATGATGGTTCTATTTTTTTTCTTTCAGGGGAGGTGTTAGGAAGTTGAAGACATGTACTGACCTTTAAGAGAGAGTGAATGCTGTTTTGAACTGAGAAATTACAAGTGCCTGTGATCTGATGAGATGGCAGTCTCAGAGTGTACTGGAAAATTGAAAGGATGTCACAATTAGCTTTGAAATGGATACCTGAGACTTGGTTGCAGTTTTGACAACAACTTGAATTTAGTCAATCAGTTTAAATTATGCCCCAGAATACTAAAACCCAACCATGTTTGAATTTATTATTTTGCCAACATCAAACCAATGGGACAATCCGATTGTGGGGAGAAGGGCACTACCTGTGAGATCCTTCATGCATGCCTGGACTCTCTGTACCACTGCAGGCCACCCTCGAAGCAGGTGCAGAGGGTGTAGAGACTGTCACACATATCTCCTCCTGGAATGTGTCTTTGCAATGTAACTCTGGAGAAAGATGCAGTGGTTTTTGTCGAGGGGTTATGTGCTATACAGTCTGTTCCCTAGGATGCACTCCCACACAAACACTGATTGATCTGGAGGACTATCAACTCAGTGAAAGATGCTCTTTGGTATTCCAGAAGTAGACCTGACCGAGTGTTGCAGACTGGCACATTCCAAGGTCCAGGACGATTTGCTGAGGGACGGACTAAAGCTTGGGGTAGGTGCAGCTATGGCACAGTGGGGAAAGACCACCATCTGATGACATTCTGATGACATTTTATCAGACCGTCCTAGTCCCTCAATATATACCTTTTAGTATTGCATGTATCGGGGAGGGCTTTGGTTTTTGATTTGGATAGAGTCAAACTCCACTCTGCAGAACTGAACTGCATTTCTGACTATGTCTGCGTACAAAGAGATTTTTAATGATTTTGTTTTAAATTATAAAAAACATCAAAGTTCCTTTACTATCTGTAGAGCAAATTCCTGCAATGCTCTCCCTCAGTGTTCTTGGACTGTAGCAGTTGGATAGAGTGAAAGGTATGAGGCTTTTTCCCAGAGTGGAGGGGTCAAGAATTGGGGGACACAGGTTCAAGGTGCCATCAGGGGGTTGTTTAAAAACAATGTGCAAGGCAAGCTTCTCACACAAAGGGTGGTGAGTGCCTGGAACGTGCTGCCAGAGGAGGTGGTGGAAACAGACACAGGAGCAGGATTCAGGAAGCACCTGGATGAATCCATGAATAAGAAGGGAATAGAGGGATATGGATCCAGGACGTGAAGACAGTTTTAGTATGGAAAGGCAAACAGTGTCAGTGCAGGTTTGGAGGGCCAAAGGCCTGTTTCTGTGCTGTATTGTTCTATGTTCTTTGTCCCACCCTCAAACCCTGAAACCATGCTGCCCAGCTGGTTAAACTGGTCCCAAATGTATCTATTTACAAACTAACTCAGTGAGGTAATGAGCAGCTGCTTCACGATTCCCTTTAATCAGGAGACGCTGTGGGATATCAAGATGTCATACCTAACGTCTATTTTCTTAAAAATTTGTGAGACTGGCAAGATCAACATTTCTTGCAGACAGTGGATTGGTTTTGGCATGTCAGGAGATGAGTTACTCGTTGCAGGATTCCCAGCCTCTGACCTGCTCTTATAGGCACTTTGTTAATGTGGCCCGTTCAGGTGAGTTTCTGATCAATGGTAACACCCGGAAGTTGTCTCCTGGTTTCTGACCTCTCCACCAAGGAGGAAACTTTCTCCTGTTGTCCCTGTCAATGTCCAAAACACTCAAGAAGCTCGACACCATCTAGGGACAAAGGAACCCACTTGATTATCTCCACATCCTCAAACATCCATTCCCTCCACCAGTGATGCACAGGAGCAGCAGTGTGTACAATCTACATGATGCACTGCAGGAATTCATCAAAGATCATCAGACAGTACCTTCCAAACATACAACCACTTCCATCTAGAAGGACAAGGGCAGCAAATACATGGGAATTCCACTCCCTAATAGTTTCCCTTTGAGCTGCTCTCCATCCGAATTTGGAAATATATCGCCATTCCTTTAGTATCATCAGGAATCCTGGAAAATGATGGATCTCCCTCCCTAAGGGCATTGTGAACCTACAGTGGTTCAAGCAGGCAGCTCACCAAGACCTCCTCAAGGGGGCAATTAGGGATGAGCAATAAATGTGGGCAGCCAGTGATGCCCACCTCCCACAAATACATTTTCAAAAAATCATTGGTGAACACTCCCCTTCTGACCTTAATGTGGAGGGAAGGTCATTGATGAAGCAACTGAAAATGAGTGGAACCTGAAGAACTCAGGGAAACACTGAGTCCACTTACACAAACACATATTGCATGTTAACCAGAAGAGAATCCTGATCTCTGACTCCTAAGTCCCTTTTTCATTCATATCCCTGAAGCCTATCTCCATTTAGAAAACAATCTATCCTCTATTCTTCCTCACAGAGCATATAACCTCAGATTGTCTGACATTATATTCCATCTGCCACTTCTTTGCCCACTCTCCCAGCCTGTCCAAGTCCTTCTGCAATTTCCCTGGATCCTCAACACTATCTGTCCCTCCACCTATCTTTGTATCATCTGCAAACTTAGCAACAATGCCCTTAGCTCCTATGTCTAGATCATTAGTGTACAACGTGAATAATTGTTGTCCCAACACTGACTCCTGTAGAACTCCACTAGTTACTGATTGCCATTTGAAAAAGGCTCCTTTAACCCGACTCTCTGCCTTCCGCCAGTCAGCCAATCCTCTATCAGTACCTTGCCCCTAATACCATGGACTCTTGTTTGATTTAGCAGTCTCCTGTGCGACCCCTTGTCAAAAACCTCCTGGAAATCCACACATGTCACATGCACTGGCTGCCTTTTTTCTAACTTGCTTGCTACCTCCTCAAAGAAACCTGACAGATTTGTGAGGCATGATCTTCCGGTGACAGAGCCATGCTGACCCAGCCAGATTTCACCATGCACTTCCAAGTACTCCATAATTCATCCTTAAGAATGGGACTAAAATCTTACCAATGACCAAGGTCAGGCTAACTGACCTATAGTTACCTGTCTTCTGCCTCCTTCCCTTCTTAAACAGGGGTGTTATTTTCATCAATTTCCAGTTTTCTGGGACTCTCCATGTCTCAAGTAAATCCTGAAAGATCACCATCAATGCCTCTATTATTTCCTCAGCTTTTTCCTTCAGAACTCTCAGGTGTGGATGAGTTATTCACCTTCAGACCTTTCCACTTCCCCAGCACCTTCTCCTTGTTTCATTGACAGATCTCGGCCCCTTCAGTTCTTGTTTGTTTTCTGAGAGGGAAAAGCTTCTCCCTCTACTCTGTCCAGACCCTGCTCGGGTATTTGAAAACCTCTATCTGAACTGAATTGGATTGAATGGAATTGAATTTATTGTCTTGTGTTCCGAGGCACAGTGAAAAGCTTTGTCTTGTGAGCAATACAGGCAGATCGATAGTTAAATAGCATAGGTAAGTAAATCGTTGGTAAACATCAGTAAAAACAAAGAAAACAACACAAGTACAGGTGAATGCTAAGAGTTTCTGAGAGCTTTCAGGATTCTAACAACAGGAGGGTAGAAACTGTTTCGAACCCGGCTGGTGTGTGTGTTCAGGCTTCAAGTAGAGGTTGTAGAAAAGCATTGCCAGGGTGGGATGGATCTTTGAGAATGCTGGTGGCCTTTCCATGACAGCTGGCCTGGTAGATGGATCAGATCTCCCTCTCAGCTTTCTTCTCTCCAAGGAGAACAGTCCCAATTTGTGGAGTCACAGAGTCATACAGCACAGAAACAGATCCTTCAGTCAACTGGTCAATGCTGAACATAATGGACAAGGAGAAAGTGAGGACTGCAGATGTTGGAGATCAGAGTCAAAAAGTGTTGTGCTGGACAAGCACAGCCGGTCAGGTGGCATCTGAGGAGCAGGAGAGGCGACGTTTCAAGCATAAGCTCTTCATCAGTATTCCTTTTTGACTCATGCTGAACAGAATCCTAAACTAAACTCATCCCACCTGCTTGCTCCTGATCCATATCCCTCCAAACCTTTCCTATTCATGTACTTAACAAATGTCTTTTAAACATTGTAACTGTGCCCACATCCAACACCTTCTTAGGAAGTTCATTCTCCACTTGAACCAATCTCTTTATTCAAAAGTAGTCCCTCATGTCTTTTTTTAAATCTTTCTCCTCTCAGCTTAAAGATGTGACCCCTATTCTTGAAATCCCCCATCTGAGGGAAAAGGGAACTACCATTAACCCTGAATTATACCCCTCATTATTTTATAAACTATGGTCTCCTCTCAACCTGCTAATTTCCAGTGAAAAAAGTCCCATCCTATCCTGCCTTTCTTTATAACCCCAACCTTCCATACCTGGCAGCATCCTGGTAAATCTCATCTGAACCTTCTCCAGCTTAATAATATCCTCCCTATAACTGGGTGACCAGAACGGGACACAGTACTCCAGCTGCGGTCCAACAAGTGCCTTGCACAAGTGTAACATCATCTCCTTGTTCTTGTACTCTGTGCCCCTCTTAATAAAGCTGAGGACACTGTGTGTTTTATTCACTGCTCTCTCCAGCTGTCCTGCCACCTTCAATGATCTGTGCACATATCCTCCCAGCCTCGCCCTGCTCCTGCCCCACCCCCTTTAGAATTGCCCTCCCCCCCCGGCCACTTTATATTGTCTCTCAATGTCCTTCCCTCCAAAATACATCACCTCCCACTTTCGTGCAAGGAACCTCATCTCTCCCACTTCTCCCCTGACTCCACCAACTCGCAAATGTCCTTTTGGAGTTCTGCACTGTCATCTTCATCATTTGCACTTCTTCCTGGTTTAATGAAATCTGCAAACTTGGAAACTGTCCCCTGCACAGCAAGATCCCGATCCTTACCGTACATCAGGAAAAGCAATGATCCCAGCACTGACTCCTGGGAATTCGGGGGAGGAACCTCTCTGCAGTTTGGAGTCACACCAGGCACCCGCTGAACCTAATTAAATCCCACTGCTGTATGATACCATCTCTGGAAGGACAGGAGCACACACCCTTGGCATTAAAGTGGATTCTGGGAACGGGGGGGCGCGGGGGTGAGGTAAGGAGTAAGATATTTGTGGTTGAAGATTAATTACACACCACATCACCAGGAGAGAATTAACATGAGGTTTCTGCTATTGACCAAACAACTGACCAACCTCAGACCGTGAAACCATGCTGCCCAGCTGGTTCAACTGGTCCCACCTTTATCTATTTACATGAGGTAATTCACAGCTCCTTCACAATCCCATTTATCAAGGGACACAAAACCAGAGGCTGTGGGATATCATGGTGTGAAACCTAAAGTCTATTTTCTTATTAATTTGGGAGAGTGGAGAGTCCAGCATTTCTTGTAGATGATGGGAAGGCTTTGGGGAGTCAGGAGGTGAGTTACACACTGAAAGGATTCCCAGCCTTTGATCTGATCTTGTAGTCACTGTGTTCATGTGGCAAGTTCAGTTGAGTTTCTGGTCCATGGTAACCCCCAGGATGTTGTCTCCTCGTTACTGATCTCTTGATTAAGGAGAAAACTTTCTCCTGTTGAGCCTGTCAATGCCCAAAACACTCAAGAAGGTAAACGCCATCCAGGGACAAAGCAGTCCCTGCTTGGTTGGCACCACGTCCACATCCACTCCCTCCACCATCAATGTTCAGTCGCAGCAGTGTCTACCATCTACAAGATGTACTCAAAGGAACAGTCAAACAGTCAGGGCAGGCAGGAACAAAGCAGAGAACGAGATAGGACTGATAGATTAAACTGCATTTACTTCACTGCAAGAGGCCGAACAGGGAAAACAGGAGAACTCAGGGTATGGTTAGGAACATGGGACTGGGATATTATAGCAATTAGAGAAATGTGGCTCAGAGATGGACAGGACTGGCAGTTTAATGTTCCAGGATATAAATGCTATAGGAAGGATAGAAAGGTGGGAAAGCGAGGAGAGGGAGTGGCGTTTTTGATAAGGGATAGCATTACAACTTTACTTAGGGAGGATATTCCTGGGAATACATCCAGGAAGATCCTCAGACAGCACCTTCCAAACCCATGGCCACTTCCATCTAGAAGGACAAGGAGCAGCAGATACATGGGAACACCACCCCCTGCAAGTTCCTCTTCAAGCCCTTGCCATTCCTTCAGTGTGGCTGGGTCACATTCCCAGAATTCCTTCCTTAAATGCATTGTGGGTTTACCTACAGCAGATGGACTGCAGCGGTTCACAAAGGCAGCTCACTGCCATTTTCTGAAGGGAGGGGCAACTAGGGACGGACTGATAAAAACCAGCGCTCGGTCAGAGCCATCCATGTTGCACGAGTGATTGGGGACTTGCTCCTGGTCACTGGAGCACCTCCTCAAGAACACTCTGACCACAGGAATTTAACCAGATGGTCCTCAAGGGTAGTAATATCTGGATTACTCCCAGTGCTAGGAGCTAGTGAGGCTAGGAACAGAAGGATAGAGCAGATGAGTGTGTGGCTGAGGAGCTGGTGCATGGGAGAAGGGTTCGCATTTTTGGATCATTGGAATCACTTCAGGGGTAGAAGTGACTTATACAAGAAGGATGGATTGAACCTGAAGTGGAAAGACACTAATATACTGGTCGGGAGACTTGCTAGAGATAGTCAGGAGGATTTAAACTTATGAGGTGAGAGAGTGGGACTCAGGGAGATAGTGTGGAAAGATATCAGTCTGAGACTAATACGGTTGGGAAAAGGAGCAGTCAAACAGTCAGGGCAGGCAGGAACAAAGCAGAGAACAATATAGAACTGATAGATTAAACTGCATTTACTTCACTGCAAGAGGCCAAACAGGGAAAACAGGTGAACTCAGGGTATGGTTAGGAACATGGGGCTGGGATATTATAGCAATTAGAGAAATGTGGCTCAGAGATGGACAGGACTGGCAGCTTAATGTTCCAGGATATAAATGCTATAGGAAGGATAGAAAGGTGGGAAAGAGATGAGAGGGAGTGGCGTTTTTGATAAGGGATAGCATTACAACTTTACTTAGGGAGGATATTCCTGGGAATACATCCAGGGAAGTTATTTGGGTGGAACTGAGAAATAAGAAAGGGATGATCACCATATTAGGATTGTATTATAGACCCCTAATAGTCAGTGGGAAGTTGAGAAACAAACTCTTAAGGAGATCTAGCTATCTGGAGGAATAATAGGATGGTTATGGTCTGGGGTTTTAATTTTCCAGATATAGGCCGGGACTGGCATAGTGTCAAGGGTTTAGATGGAGTGGAATTTGTTAAGTGTGTACAAGAACATTTTCTGATTCAGTCTGTGGATGTACTTATTGGAGAAGTTGCAAAACTTGACCTACTCTTGGGGAATAAGGCAGGATAGGTGACTGAGGTGTCAGTGGGAGAGCACTTTGGAGCCAGTGACCATAATTCTATTAGTTTTAAAATAGTGATGCAAAAGGATTGACTCTATCTAAGAGCTGAAGTTCTAAGTTGGAGGAGGGCTAATTTTAATGATATTAGACAAGAACTTTCAAAAGCTGATTGGAGGCAGATGATTGCAGGTAAAGGGATGGCTGGAAAATGGGAAACCTTCAGAAATGAAATAATGAGAGTCCAGAGAGAGTATACTCCTTTTAGGGTGATAGGAAAGGCTGATAGAAAATAGAACATAGAACAATACAGCGCAGAATAGGCCCTTCTGCCCTCAATATTGCACCGACTTGTGAACTAATCTAAGCCCATCCCCTGACACTATCCCATCATCATCCATATGCTTATCCAAGAACTGTTTAAATTCCCCTAATGTAGCTGAATTAACTACATTGGCATTCCACGCTCTCATCACTCTCTGAGTAAAGAACCTGTCTCTGACATCTATCTTAAATCTATCACCCCTCAATTTGCAGCTATGTCCCCTTGTACAAGCAGATGTCATCATTCTTGGAAGAAGACTCTTACTGTCCACCCGATCTAATCCTCTGATCATCTTGTATGTCTCTATTAAATCCCTCTTGCCTCTGATGAGAACAGACCAAGTGTCCCAGCTTTTCCTCATAAGACA
The DNA here is from genome assembly GCF_047496795.1 of Chiloscyllium punctatum. Taxonomy (NCBI): domain Eukaryota; kingdom Metazoa; phylum Chordata; class Chondrichthyes; order Orectolobiformes; family Hemiscylliidae; genus Chiloscyllium; species Chiloscyllium punctatum. The sequence goes on from NC_092768.1 coordinate 15,261,280, forward strand.
TTCCTTCCAGACCAGGCAACATCCTGGTAAATCTCCTCTGCACCTTTTCCAATGTTTCCACATCATTCCTGTAATGGGTACAACTGGAAATATTCACAATATTCCAAGTGAGGCCACACTAAAATTTTGTATAGTTGCAGCATGACATAAGAGCTCAAGAACTCAATCCCTCTACCAGTAAAACCTAACACACCGTATGCCTTCTTAACAGCACTTTCAACCTGGGTGCCAACTTTCAGGGATCTATATACAGGGACTCCAAAATCCCTCTGCACATCCACATGACCAAGAATCTTTCCATTGACCCAGTATTCTGCCTTCCTGTTATTCTTCTCAAAGTGAATCACCTCACATTTGTCTGCACTGAACTCCATTTGCCACCTTTCAGCCCAATTCTGCAGTCTATCCAAGTCCCCCTGCAACCTGTAACATTCTTCCACAGTGTGCATCACTCCACCAACATTAGCGTCATCTGCAAACTTACTAACCCATCCACCATGCCTACATCCAAGTCATTTATTAAAATAACAAACAGCAGTGGTCTCAAAACAAATCCTTGTGGCACACCACTCATAACCCGACTCTGGGCTGTATATTTTCCATCAACCACGACTCACTGCCTTCTTACAGAAAACCAGTTTCTAATCCAAGCTGCTAAACTGTTCTCAAACCCAAGCCTCTGCATTTTCTCCAAGAGCCTACTGTGTGGAACCTTATCAAAGGCTTTACTTTGTCAACTGGTCGACCCTCATCCACATGCTTGGTCACCTTCTTAAAAAGCTCCATGCGGTTTGTGAGACACGAGCTGCCCTTGACAAGACCATGTTGACTATCTCCAATCAAATTATTGCTTGCTCAATGATTATCAATCCTATCTTTGATAATTCCTTCCAAAATTGTTCCTACAACAGACCTAAGGCTCATTGGTTTATAATTACCTGGGTTATCTCTACTGCCCTTCTTGAACATGGGCGGAACATTTGAATTCCTCAAGTCCTCTGGTACTAAATCTGTAGACAATGAACACTCAAAGATCAAGGCCAAAGGCTCTGCCATCTCCTCCCTAGCTTCCCAAAGAATCCTCAGATAAATCCCATCCAGCCTTGGGGTCCTATCTACTTTCACACCATCTATACTTGATAACACCTCCTCCTTACTAGCCTCAATCCTTTCTAGTCTAATAACCAATATCTCAGTCTCCTCCTCTCCAATATTCTTCTTTTCTTGAGAGAAAACAGATGAGAAATATTCATTTAGGTCCTGTCCAATTTCCACAGGGTCCACACACAACTTCCCACTTCTGTCTTTGATTGGCCCTATTCCTACCTTAGTCATCCTTTTATTCCTCACTAACTGATAGAAATCTATAGGGTTCTCTTTTATTCTACCTCAAAGACTGCTCATGTCCCCTCCTTGCTCTTCTGAACTCTGTAAATCGGTAATTCTCCATCGCCTCATCTGAACCATCTCATCTCAACGTCACATAAGCCTCCATCTTCCATTGAACAAGAGATACAATTTCTTTAGTAAACCTTATCACTTCCTCCCTGCCTGACAGGGACATACCTATCAAGGACACACAATATTTGTTTCTTAAACCAGCTCCACAATTCGATTGTCTGCATCCCTTGCATTTTGCTACCCCATTCTATGCCTCTGAAGTCTTGCCTAATCACATTATAATTGCCCTTCTCCCATCTCTCACTGTTGCTCTGTGGCATGTACCGCTCAGTTAAACAAAACGTAACTGAATTATGGTCACTCTCTCCAAAGTGCTCACCGACAACTAAATCAAATACCTGGCCTGGTTCAGTATCAAGCACCAGATCCAGTGTGGTGTCCCCTCTTGTCGGCCCTTTGACATACTGTGTCAGGAAACCCTCCTGCACACATTAGACAAAAACTGATCTATCAGACATACTAGGGTTAATGCATTTCCAATCAGTGTTGGGAAGTTAAAGTCCCCCTTACTGACTACCCTGATCCTTTCACTCCTATTCAGAATTGTTTTCCCAATCCTCTCCCCCACATCCCTGGAACTTTGCAGAGGCCTGTAAAAACCTTCCAGCAGTGTGACCTCTCCTCTCCTGTTTCTAACTTCAGCCCACACTACCTCAGTAGATGAGACCTCGTCAAAAGTTCTTTCAGCCATCTTATACTGTCCTTGATTAACAAAGCCACACCTTTCTCTCTTTTACAAGCTTCTCTAATCTTAATGAAAGATCTAAAACCTGGTACCTGCAACATCCATTCCTGACCCTGCTCTATCCATGTCTCTGAAATGGCCACAACATCGAAGTCCCAGGTACCTATCCATGCTGCAAGCTTGAGTTCCTTATTCCGGATACTCCTGGCATTGTAGTAGACACACTTCAAACCAGCTTGCTGTCTGCCAGCACATTCCTTTGACCGTGAAATCCTGTCCATGTCCTCCCTGCTCACATCCTCCTGTGAACTGGAACTATACCACGGGTTCCCATCCCCCTGCTGAGCAAGTTTAAATCCACCCGAATAGCAAGACCAGATTTTCCACTCAGGATATTAGTTCCCCTCAGGGTCAAGTGAAGACCGTCCTGTTTGTAGAGTCCCACCTTCCCGAAAGTGAATCCCAATTATCCATATACCTGAAACCCTCCCTCCTGCACCATCCCTGCAGCCACATGTTCAGCTGATATCTCTCGCTGTTCTTTGCCTCACTATCACGTGGCATGGGTAACAAACTAGAGGTAACAACTCTGTTTGTTCTAGTTCTCAGCTACCACCCTAGCACAGAGGATAACAAAGAGAGTAATAAGAAAGGAGAGGATCAAATATGAAGGTAGGGTAGCCAGTAATGTTAGAAACGATAGTAAAAGTTTCTTTCAATACATGAGAAACAAACGACAGACAAAAGTAGACATTGGGCCACTTCAAACTGATGCTGGAAGCCTAGTGATGGGAGATAAGGAAATAGCAGGAGAACTTAACAAGTACTTTGCATCAGTTTTCACAGTGGAAGACAGGAGTAAAATCCCAACAATTAAAGGGAGTCAGGAGGCTGAGTTGAGTATGGTTGTCATTACAAAAGAGATAGCGCTAGAAAAGCTAAAAAGTCTTAAAATTGATAAATCTCCTGGCCCCGATGGGATACATCCTAGAGTTCTGAGAGAGGTGGCTGAGGAAATAGTGGAGGTATTGGTTGAGATCTTTCAAGAGTCACTGGAGTCACGGAAAGTCCCGGATGATTGGAAGATCGCGGTTGTAACCCCATTGTTCAAGAAAGGATCAAGACAAAAGATGGAAAATTATAGGCCAATTAGCCTAACCTCGGTTGTTGGTAAAATTCTAGAATCCATCATTAAGGATGAGGTTTCTAAATTCTTAGAAGAGCAGAGTCTGATTAGAACAAGTCAACATGGATTTACTAAGGGGAGGTCATGCCTGACAAACCTGTTGGTATTCTTTGAAGAGGTGACAAGCAGGTTAGACCAGGGAAAACCAGTGGATGTGGTCTATCTAGACTTCCAAAAGGCCTTTGATAAGGTGCCACACGGGAGGCTGCTGAGCAAGGTGAGGGCCATGGGGTTTGAGGTGAGCTACTGGAATGGATTGAGGATTGGCTGTCTGACAGAAGGCAGAGAGTTGGGATAAAAGGTTCTTTTTCCGAATGGCAGCCGGTGACGAGCGGTGTCCCGCAGGGTTCAGTGTTGGGGCCACAGCTGTTCGCATTATATATTAATGATTTGGATGAAGGGACTGGGGGCATTCTAGCGAAGTTTGCAGATGATACGAAGATAGGTGGACAGGCAGGTAGTACTGAGGAAGTGGGGAGGCTACAGAAGGATCTAGACAGGTTGGGAGAGTTGTCCAGGAAATGGCTGATGGAATTCAACGTGAACAAATGCGAGGTCTTGCACTTTGGCAAAAAGAATAAAAGCACAGACTACTTTCTAAACGGTGAGAAAATTCGTAAAGCCAAAGTACAAAGGGATCTGGGAGTGCTAGTCGAGGATTCTCTAAAGGTCAACATGCAGGTTGAGTCCGTGATTAAGAAAGCGAATGCGATAGAACATAGAACATAGAAGAATACAGCGCAGTACAGGCCCTTCGGCCCTCGATGTTGCGCCGATCAAAGCCCACCTAACCTACACTAACCCACTATCCTCCATATACCTATCCAATGCCCGCTTAAATACCCATAAAGAGGGAGAGTCCACTACTGCTACTGGCAGGGCATTCCATGAATTTACGACTCGCTGAGTGAAGAACCTACCCCTAACATCAGTCCTATATCTACCCCCCCTTAATTTAAAGCTATGCCCCCTTGTAATAGCTGACTCCATACGTGTAAAAAGGTTCTCACTGTCAACCCTATCTAACCTCCTAATCATCTTGTACACCTCTATCAAGTCACCCCTAAACCTTCTTTTCTCCAATGAAAACAACCCCAAGTGCCTCAGCCTTTCCTCATACGATCTTCCTACCATACCAGGCAACATCCTGGTAAACTTCCTCTGCACCCGTTCCAGTGCCTCCACATCCTTCCTATAGTATGGCGACCAAAACTGCACACAATATTCCAGATGCGGCCGCACCAGAGTCTTATACAACTGCAACATGACCTCAGGACTCCGGAACTCAATTCCTCTCCCAATAAAAGCCAGTACGCCATATGCCTTCTTCACTGCACTATTTACCTGGGTGGCAACTTTCAGAGATCTGTGTACATGGACACCAAGATCCCTCTGCTCTTCCACACTACCAAGTAGTCTACCATTAGCCCAGTAATCCATCTTTTTATTACTCTTACCAAAGTGAATCACCTCACACTTAGCTACATTGAACTCCATTTGCCACCTTTCTGCCCAGCTCTGCAGCTTCTCTATATCCCGCTGTAACCTGCCATATCCTTCCTCACTGTCTACAACTCCTCCGACTTTCGTATCATCCGCAAACTTGCTCACCCAACCTTCTAATCCATCCTCCAGGTCATTTATAAAAATGACAAACAGCAATGGTCCCAAAACAGATCCTTGCGGAACACCGCTAGTGACGGCACTCCAAGATGAACCTTTGCCATCAACTACTACCCTCTGTCTTCTTCCAGCCAGCCAATTCCGAATCCAAACCTCCAACTCACCCTCAATGCCATATCTCTGTATTTTCTGCAGTAGCCTACCATGGGGGACCTTATCAAACGCCTTACTAAAATCCATATATACCACATCTACCGCTTTCCCCTCATCTACCTCCTTAGTCACCTTCGCAAAGAATTCAATAAGGTTTGTGAGGCACGACCTGCCCTTCACAAAACCATGCTGCCTATCCTTGATCACATCATTCTTATCCAGATGTGCATAAATCCTATCCCTTACAATTCTCTCTAAGACTTTGCCCACAACAGAAGTGAGACTCACTGGCCTATAGTTACTAGGATTATCCCTACTCCCCTTCTTGAACAAGGGAACCACTTTCGCTAGCCTCCAGTCCTCTGGCACTACTCCTGTAGACAAAGAGGACACAAAAATCAAGGCCAAAATGGCTCTGCAATCTCCTCCCTTGCTTCCCAGAGAATCCTAGGATAAATGCCATCAGGCCCAGGGGACTTATCTATTTTCACCCTTGCCAGAATTTCCAACACCTCTTCTCTACATATCTCAAAGCCATCCATTCTACTTATTCGTGCCTCAGTATTCATATCGACAACAATGTCCTTTTCCTGAGTGAATACTGACGAAAAGTATTCATTCAGTGCCTCCCCAATCTCTTCAGCCTCCACACGCAACTTCCCATTACTATCCTTGATTGGACCTATTCCTACCCTAGTCATTCTTTTATTCCTAACATACCTATAGAAAGCCTTAGGGTTTTCCCTAATCCTACCAACTAAGGACCTTTCATGTCCCCTCCTTGCTGCTCTTAGCTCTCTCTTCAGGTCCTTCCGGGCTACCTTATAACTCTCAATCGCCCCTATTGAACCTTCACGCCTCATCTTTACAAAGGCCGCCCTCTTCTATTTAACAAGGGATTCCAACTCCTTATTAAACCACGGCTCCCTCACACGACCCTTTCCTCCCTGCCTGATAGGTACGTACTTATCAAGGACACTCAATAGTTGCTCCTTGAACAAGTTCCACACATCAATTACGCTCTTGCCTTGGAATCTACTTTTCCAATCCACACATCCTAAGTCATGCCTCAACGCATCATAATTTCCCTGCCCCCAGCTATAACTCTTTCCCTGTAGTACACACTTATCCCTCTCCATCACTAGAGTAAAAATCACCGAATTGTGGTCACTGTCCCCAAAGTGCTCACCTACCTCTAGTTCTAATACCTGGCCTGGTTCGTTACCCAGAACCAAATCCAGTATGGCCTCACCTCTTGTTGGCTTATCTACATATTGTGTCAGGAAACTCTCCTGCACACATTGCACAAACACTGACCCATCTAACGAACTTGAGCTATAGCTTTCCCAATCAATATCAGGAAAGTTAAAGTCTCCCATAACAATCACCCTATTACTGTCACTCTTCTCCTGAATCATCTTCGCAATCCTTTCTTCAACGATTCTAGGACTATTAGGAGGCCTGTAAAAGACTCCTAACAGGGTGACCTCACCTCTTCTATTCCTAACCTCAACCCAAACTACCTCAGATGGCAAATCCTCGTCCATCTTCCTTTCCACCGCTGTAATACTATCTTTGACAAGCAAAGCCACACCCCCCCCTCTTTTACCCCCACCTCTGACCCTACTGAAACATTTAAACCCTGGAACCTGCAACAGCCAATCCTGTCCCTGATCTAGCCACGTCTCCGTAATAGCCACAACATCGAAGTCCCAGGTACCAACCCACGCTGCGAGTTCACCTACCTTATTTCGTATACTTCTGGCATTAAAGTATACGCACTTCAAGCCACTCTTCTGTTTACAGGCACCCTCCTTTAAGATTGATGCCATATTCCTAACCTCCCTACAGTCCAGGTCCTGCACCCTAAAGCTACAGTCTGGGTTCCCATGCCCCTGCAGAGTTAGTTTAAACCCCCCCCAAGAGCACTAGCAAACCTCCCCCCAAGGATACTGGTGCCCCTCAGGTTCAGGTGCAGACCATCCTGTTTATAGAGGTCCCACCTTCCCCAGAAAGAATCCCAGTTATCCAAGTACCGAAATCCCTCCCTCCTGCACCATCCCTGTAGCCACGCATTTAACTGTTCTCTCTCCCTATTCCTCGACTCTCTATCACGTGGCACGGGTAACAAACCAGAGACAACAACTCTGTTCGTTCTAACTCTGAGCTTCCAACCTAGCTCCCTAAAAGCCTGTCTAACATCCTCAGCACTCCTCCTACCTATGTCATTGGTGCCAATATGGACCACGACTTCAGGCTGCTCCCCCTACCCCTTAAGGACCCGGAAAACACGATCAGAGACGTCACGTACCCTTGCACCTGGGAGGCAACATACCAAACGTGAGTCTCTCTTGTTCCCACAAAACCGCCTATCTGTGCCCCGAACTATCGAGTCCCCAATTATTATCGCTCTGCTCTTCTCCACCCTTCCCTTCTGAGTAGCGGGGAAAGGCTCCGTGCCAGAGGCCTGAGCCCCGTTACTTACCCCTGGTAAGTCGTCCCCCCCACAAGTATCCAAAACGGTATACTTGTTCTTGAGGGGAACGACCACAGGGGGTCCCTGCACTGGCTGCTTCCTCCCAGTCCCCCTCACTGTCACCCATCTATCTGCCATCTTTGGAGTTACTACTTCCCTATAGCTCCGATCTATGACCCCCTCTGCCTCCCGAATGATCCGAACTTCATCCAACTCCAGCTCCAGTTCCCTAACACGGTCTTGGAGGAGCTGGAGATGGGTGCACTTCCTGCAAGTGTAATCAGCAGGGACGTCCATGGCATCCCTCACCTCATACATGTTGCAGGAGGAACATTGCACTGCCTTCACTGCCATCCCTCTAAAGCTAACCTTTATTTTAAAACAAAACTGGGTCTAAAGAATACAACAAGCAAAATTACCTACTTACCACAACGGATCTTATTATTAGGTTAGAGGAGGAGGGCGGGTGGGAGGCACTACCTCCGTAGTGCCTCGGGTTCTTCAGCTGCGCGCTTTTAAAGGGGAAACAAACCTACCCAGGTAAGCTTACGCTCTACCTGCTTCCGGGTCTCGGTTGCCTCTCTGGTCGTCGTCACTTCCCCCTGCTGCTCCCGCTCTTTCTGTGAAGAGAGAGTGAAAAAAAAAACACCGCTGCCCACTACCGGTAAGTACTTTTAAAACAAACAGTCTTACCTTAGCTGCTGCTCGCACTCAAAATGTTGTCACTTATCTCAAGAGGGTTGGAATATAAAAACACCGTTGTGCTACTGAGACTTTATAGAGCTGTGGTTAGGCCCTATTTGGAGTACTGTGTCCAGTTTTGGTCCCACACCTCAGGAAGGACATACTGGCACTGGAACGTGTCCAGCAGAGATTCACATGGATGATCCCTGGAATGGTAGGTCTAACATATGAGGAACAGCTGAGGATCTTGGGATTGTATTCATTGGAGTTTAGAAGATTAAGGGGAGACTTAATCGAGACGTACAAGATAATACATGGCTTGGAAAGGGTGGATGCTAGGTAATTGTTTTTGTTAGGTGAGGAGACTAGGACCCATGGACACAGCCTTAGAATTAGAGGGGGTAAATTCAGAACAGAAATGCGGAGACATTTCTTCAGCCAGAGAGTGGTGGGCCTGTGGAATTCATTGCTGCAGAGTGCAGTGGAGACCGGGATGCTAAATGTCTTCAAGGCAGAGATTGATAGATTCTTGTTGTCTCGGGGAATTAAGGGCTATGGGGAGAATGCGGGTAAGTGGAGTTGAAGTGCCCAGCAGCCATGATTGAATGGCGGAGTGGATTCGATGGGCCAAATGGCCTTACTTACACTCCTATGTCTTATGGTCTTACGGTATCCCTGAAATCCTGCCTTTCATCCCTATCCCTCTTTCTACCGATGTTGTTGGTACCTATGTGGACCATGACTTGGGGCTGGTCACCCTCTCCCTTCAGGACCCCAAAGACATGATCTGAGACATCATGGACCCTGGCACCTGGGAGGCAACACACCAACTGTGAGTCTATTTCTCACCCAATAATCCTTCTATCTGACCCTCTAAATATTGAGCCCCCAGTGAGTGTCAGGAATGCTGGATGACTAGAGAAATTGAGGTTTTGGTTCAGAAAAAGAAGGAAGAATATGTCAGGTTTAGACAGGTGATATTAACAAAATCCTGAGAAGAATATAATGGCAGTAGGAGTGTACTTAAGAGGGAAATCAGAAGGACAAAAAGGGGACATGGATAGCTTTGTCAAATAGGGTGAAGGAGAATCCAAAGAGTTTTTAAAAATACAATTCGGACAAAATAGTATTATCACTGTGGAGAGGGATACAGAAGATGTGGAATGTGGGGAAGTAGATGGTGACATCTTGAAAAATGTCTATGTTACAGAAGAGGAGGTGCTGCATGTCTTGAGATGAATAAAAGTGGTTAAGTCCCAGAACCATTCAGGTGTACCCTAGGACTCTGTGGGAAGCTAGGGGATTGATTGCTGGGCTCTTTGCTGAGATATTTGTATCATGGATAGTCACAAGAGAGGTGCCGGAAGACTGGAGGTCGGCTAACATGGTACCATTATTTCAGAAAGGTGGTAAGGAAAAGCCATGGAACTATAGATCTATGATCCTGATGTTGATGATGGGCAAGTTGTGATTTCCCCTTCATAAATCCATGCTGACTCTGACCTATCCTGTTACTACTATCCAGATGTGTTGTAATTTCATCCTTTATAATAGATCCCAGCATCTTTCCCACCACTGAGGTCAGACGAACTGGTCTATAATTTCCTGCTTTCTCTCTCTCACCTTTCTTAAAAAGCGGTACAGCATTAGCCACCCTCCAATCCACAGGAAGTGATCCCTAATCTATCGAACTCTGGAAAATAATCACCAACGCATCCACAATTTCTCGTGCCACCTCCTTCAGTACCCTGGGATGTAGACCATCAGGCCCCGGGGACTTATCAACCTTCAGACCGAACAGTCTCTCCAACACCAATTCCTGGCAAATATAAATTCCCTTAAGTTCCGGTCCTTCAGCCACTGTTACTTCAGGGAGATTGCTTGTGTCTTCACCAGTGAACACAGATCTGAAGTACCAATTCAATTCTTCTGCCATTTCTTTGTTCCCATAATATATTCCCCTGTTTCTGTCTTCAAGGGCCCAATTTTAGTCTTAACCATTTTTTTGCCTTTCACATACCTAAAGAAACTTTTACTATCCTCTTTTATATTATTGGCCAGTTTACCTTCGTACCTCATTTTTTTCTCTGCGTATTTCCTTCTTAGTAATCCTCTGTTGTTCTTTAAAAGCTTCCCAGTCCTCCGTTTTCCCACTTATCTTTGCTATGTTATACTTTTTCTCTTTTAACTTTATATGTTTCTTAACTTCCCTCGTCAGCCACGGCCACCCATGCCTCCTCATAGGATCTTTCTTCCGTTTTGGAATGAACTGATCCTGCAACTTCTGCATTATATCCAGAAATACCTGCCCTGGTTCCTCCACTGTCATCCCTGCTAAGGTATTGCACCATTGAACTTTGGCCAGTTCCTCCCTCATAGCTCCATAGTTCCACTTATTCAACATAAATATTGTCACTTCCGATTGTACCCTCTCCCTCTCAAATTGCAGATTGAAGCTTATTGTATTATGGTCACTACTTCCCAATGGCTCCTTCACTTCGAGTTCCCTGACCAATTCTGGTTCGTTACACAATACCAGATCCAGAATTGCTTTCTCCCTGGTCGGCTCCAGCACCAGCTGTTCTAAGAATCCATCTCTGAGGCACTCCACAAAGTCTCTTTCTTGAGGTCCAATACGATCCTGATTCTCCCAGTCTACCTGCATGTTGAAAACCCCCATAACAACTGTAGTAACATCTTTGCGACAGGCTAATTTCAGCTCCTGATTTAACTTACATTCGACATCCAGACTCCTGTTTGGGGGCCTGTAGATAACTCCCAAGAGGGTCTTTTTACCCATAGTATTTCTTAGCTCTATCCACACTGACTCTACATCCCCTGATTCTAGGTTCCCCTGCGCAAGGGACTGAATATCATTCCTTACCAACATGGCCACTCCACCCCCTCTGCCCATCAGTCTGTCCTTACAATAGCACGTGTAGCCTTGAATATTCATTTCCCAGCCCTGTCCACTTGAAGCCATGGTAAAAACAATGACTGCAGATGCTGAAAACCAAATACTGGATTAGTGGTGCTGGAAGAGCACAGCAGTTCAGGCAGCATCCAACGAGCAGCGAAATCGACGTTTCGGGTAAAAGTCCGTCATCAGGAATAAAGGCAGTGAGCCTGAAGCATGGAGAGATAAGCTCGAGGAGGGTGGGGGTGGGGAGAGAGTAGCATAGAGTACAATGGGTGAGTGGGGGAGGAGATGAAGGTGATAGGTCAAGGAGGAGAGGGTGGAGTGGATAGGTGGAAAAGAAGATAGGCAGGTCGGACAAGTCCGGACAAGTCATGGGGACAGTTACTGAGCTGAAAGTTTAGAACTAGGGTGAGGTGGGGGAAGGGGAAATGAGGAAGCTGTTGAAGTCCACATTGATGCCCTGAGGTTGAAGTGTTCCGAGGCGGAAGTTGAGGCGTTCTTCCTCCAGGCGTCTGGTGGTGAGGGAGCGGCCGTGAAGGAGGCCCTGGACCTCCATGTCCTCGGCAGAGTGGGAGGGGGAGTTGAAATGTTGGGCCACGGGGCGGTTTGGTTGATTGGTGCGGGTGTCTCGGAGATGTTCCCTAAAGCACTCTGCTAGGAGGCACTTGAAGCCATGTCTCAGTTATCCCCACAATGTTGTATCTGCCAATCTCCAAAAGAGCCTCAAGCTCATCCATCTTATTTCTTCGTGCATTCATGTACAGTATTTTTAATTTGTTACTGCCCCCACCCTTCCCATCAACTCCTATTTCACTCACCGTTACAGCATGATCCCATTCTGAGTTTTCTGCTTCATTGATACACTTGTCTTTCTTGACTTCCCTTGTTCTAACTTTCCCTTCAATTTCCTTCTTAAGCATTCAGTTTGTCCCCTCCACGCCCCCCCCCTCCCCCCCCAACCCCACTACTTAGTTTAAACGTAGCTGTGTTGCAGGAGCAAACCTGCCTGCCAGAATGCTGGTCCCTAACCCATTGTCTCTCTTGTAGAATTTATGCTTACCACAAAACATACCCCAGTGATCCAAGAATTTAAATCCTAGCTTCCTGCACCAGTTCCCCAGCCACACGTTCAAGTCCATTATCTCCCTGTTTCTGGCCTCACCAGCTGAGGAACTGGAAGCAAACCGGAGATAACCATCCCGGATGTCCTGCTTTTCAACCTTCTTCCTAATTCTCCGAAGTCCCGCTGTAGTATGTTCCTCCTCTTCTTCCCGACATCATTTGTACCGATATGTACCACCACCTCTGGCTCTCCACCTGCGCCCTTGAGGATTTCCTGCACTCTGTCTGCAATGTCCATTAATCCTGGCATGAGGAAGGCAACACACCATCCTTAAATCCTGCCTGTTGCCACAAAAACCCCTGTCAGTTCCTCTCACTATGGAGTCCCCTATTACCACGGCTCTGTGCAATGTCTGATTCTTCCGCTCTGTCTCCACGCCAACTTTTGATTGACAGACCTGGCCGCCTCGCAGACTGGCAGTGTCATCTGTCTCTACTGTTTCCAAAAGGTTCACCTTGTTCCTGACAGGTACTTCCCCCGGGGTACACTTTTCCACTCTGATTTCTAACATCTTCACTTTCTCCTAAACTCTAACCACGCAACTTTAATGTATTGTCTGAGCTAAGATGTCACCTTTTTAAAAGAAAATATAATCCTGAAGTTATCGCGCAATGAGACTTAAAAGAAATTCTGGGATTTACCTGAATCGAAACTTGCAAACACATTCTAAGTGATTAAAGACTGAACATCAATCTCAGTTTGCTCAATACATCACATCAACTGTAGGACACTTTAATCTTTTACCATAAACTCTGTGCCCTATGATCCTGCCTCACTAGCTACCTGATTACCCTCTGTAATGTCACTGTGACTATGCTGTATTCAGACACCACATGGAATACTGCCACTCCCCACCACCTTCTCCGGGGTAGTGAGGAACATGAGATTAAAGCTAAACCACACAGTGACAGCTACATTCCCCCAAGTCAATTATTGACAAGAAAACTGAGGAGATTGTCAGGACTGGAGCTGGAGGATTCACTGTCTCTCTCCACCCCTGTAACAAATCAAAACCCTTACTTTACTCCAGTGACTAGAATCTCCAATCCAATATCTTCTAAAAAGATCAATCCTAAATAAATATACTCACTATAGAGACACAGAGTTGTGCAGCATGGAAACAAACCCTTTGGTCAAACTGGTACATGAATTCCAGATATTTGAAATTAACCTCATCCCATTTGCCAACACTTGGTCCACATCCCCCTAAATCCTTCTTATTTGTTTACCCAACAGGATGCCTTTTAAGTCTTGTCATGTACCAGCCTCCACCATCTCCTCTGGCAGCTTGTTCCATATGCACACCGCCCTCTGTGCAAAAAAAGTGCCCCTCAAGTTCCTTTCAAATCTTTCCCCACTCACCTTAAACCCATGCCCTCTAGTTTTGGACACCCTACCCCAGGAAAAAGACCTTAGCTGTTCACCCTATCCATGCCACTCATGATTTTATAAACATCTATAAGGTTGCCCCTCAGCCTCTGATGCTCCAGGGAAAATAACCCCAGCTTATTCACCCTCTTCATATAGCTCTAACCATCCAAGCCAGGCCCCATCCTTTTAAATCTTCTCTGAACTCTTTCAAATTTCACAACGTCCTTCCTATAGCAGGGAGACCAGAATTGAATGCAGTATTCCAAACGTGGCCTCGTCAATATTCCATACAACCTCACCATGACCTCCCAACTCCTATACTCAAGGCACTGACCAAAGCTTATTATCAAAGTCTAACATTAATTGAAGATGCAATAACTGTTTAACACAAAGCCAAGTAACATACACATATAAATAGCGATCCCTCTCAACATCCCCAAAACACACCAACATAATCTCAATCAAAACCAAAAGAACTGCAGATGCTGTAAATCAGAAACAAAAACAGGAGTTGCTGGGAAAACTCAGCAGGTCTGACAGCATCTGTGGAGAGAAATAAAAAGAGTTAGCTCTTCTGAGGAAGGGTCACTGGACCTGAACTGTTAGCTCTGATTTCTCTCCACAGTGTTGCTAGACCTGCTGAGCTTTTCCAACAATTTTCTGTGGAAAACGTGAGTACTGCAGATGCTGGAGATCAGAGCTGAAAAATGTGTTGCTGGAAAAGTGCAGCAGGTCAGGCACAGGAGCAGGAGAATCGACGTTTCGGGCATGATTCCTGAAGCAGGGCTTATGTCCAAAACGTCGATTCTCCTGATCCTTGGATGCTGCCTGACCTGCTGCGCTTTTCCAGCAACACAGTTTTCAGCAACAATTTTCTGTTTTTCTCTCACACAATCTCACTCTTCATGAAAACAGAAAAACGAATATTCTCTGCAGGGACTGTATTTGTGAAAGTAAGAACACTCCAGCCAATCGGTCATTCTTGAAGACAGAAGGATGAAGCATAAAACTTTGCAAAGTCTATCACCTCTGTGTTCTTACACGTGTGGCCATCACTAATCACACACACACAGGGCTGTCCCCAGTATCTATCAGCTTGTTCAGGGAAATACAATCGAGAAGTTCATTCGATCACTCTTTCAGAAGGAGGGGAAAGGTTTCATCCTGAACTCAACAAGTGGGTTGTTTCTTTCACCAACCATGGGAGTGATCAGATGGGGAGCCCTTCCTCACAGGCTTTATGTCCCTCAGCTAATTACAGACACAAAGCACTCTCTCCATCCAGTTACTGTACAAACAGCCACAGCACGGTGTACAGCACAGCGAGCAGTGAGCACAAGTCATGTCATTTCATGGAAGTTTGGGTTTTAGAAAAGCAGTGTCTGGTGACCTTTAAAGAAACCACTCGAGGTGTTTATACAAAACGTAAAATATTTTCCACAATCATCCAAAATGCAGGTTTTCAAATAAAACTGTCCACATAATAAATGGGAACACCATTTCTGGCAAGATCCCTATGAAACCACTCTTCATTCTGACTTGGAAATATATCACCGTTCCTTCAGTGTCATTGGGTCGAAATCGTGTGTGTGTGTGTGTGTGTGTGCGTGCGTGCGTGCGTGCGTGTGTGTGTGTGTGTGTGTGTGTATATGTATGTGTGTGTATGTATGTGTGTGTGTGTATGTATGTGAGTGTGTGTATGTGTGTGTATGTATGTGTGTGTATGGGTGTATGTGTATATGTGTGTGTGTGTGTGTGTGTGTGTGTTACTGTGCAGGTCTCCACATTTGGACATGTATATCTGTGAAAATGCAGACCTTAACGTTCCATGTTGATGTTTGTCTCAGTGCACGTCAATATTTGTACCTAAAGCAAACAGAAAGTGAAAATTATTGGGAAGCCACAGGATTGGGAATCTTTTGAAAACTAGCTGAGGATAACTAAAACAGCAATAAGGTAAGAGAAGATGAAATCTGAGAGTAAGCTAGCTCGTGATATTAAAGGAGATTGGAACAAGTTTTCATGGTGGAATATACCAACAGCATATTCAATCATTTACAGTCACTGTCCCCCAGCGGGTCCTTCACCTTAATCTCCCTAATCCAGTCTGCCTCATGACACATCACTGAATCCAGAACTGTCTGTTCCTTTTTAGGATCTGCCACAGGTTGCTAAAAACAATCCTAGACTTTCCACAAATTCCTTTTCTTTGGATCTGTGACTAAACTGACTCTCCCAATCCACTTGCCTTTTGAAGTCCTCCGTGATTATTAGAATAATGCCTTTCTTACATGTCTTTTCTCTCTCCTGATTTATTTTCTGCCCTCCACACTGACTACTGCTAGGAGCCCTTTGCATAGCACCCATCTGGGTTATTTTGCCTTTGTGATTCCTCAACTATCCTCACACAGATTCTACGTATTCCGAATCTGTATCACGTTTTGCTATCAATTTAGTTACATTTCTTACTATTTAGATAAACCAACCTCCTGCACCCATCTCCCTGTCCTTTCAATCTGATGTGTATCCTTCGATATTTAGCTCTCAGACCTGATCACCTTGCAGCCACCTCTCTGTGATACCCACAACATTATACCTGCCAATTTCAAACTGTGCTGAAAATGTATCGCTGGAAAAGTGCAGCAGGTCAGGCAGCATCCAAGGAACAGGAGAATCAACGTTTTGGGCATAAGCCCTTCTTCATAAGACCATAAGACATAGGAGTGGAAGTAAGGCCATTCGGCCCATCGAGTCCACTCCGCCATTCAATCATGGCTGATGCGCATTTCAGCTCCACTTGCCAGCGTTCTCCCCGTAGCCCTTAATTCCTCTAGACAACAAGAACCTATCAATCTCGGCCTTGAAGACATTTAGCGTCCCGGCTTCCACTGCACTCCGTGGCAATGAATTCCACAGGCCCACCACTCTCTGCCTGAAGAAATGTCTCCGCATTTCCGTTCTGAAATGACTCCCTCTAATTCTAAGGCTGTGTCCACGGGTCCTAGTCTCCTCGCCTAACAGAAACAATTTTCTAGCATCCACCTTTTCAAAGCCATGTATTATTTTGTACGTCTCTATTAGATCTCCCCTTAATCTTCTAAACTCCAACGAATACAATCCCAGTATCCTCAGCCGTTCCTCATATGCTAGACCTGTCATTCCAGGGATCATCCGTGTGAATCTCCGCTGGACACGTTCCAGTGCCAGTATGTCCTTCCTGAGGTGTGGGGACCAAAACTGGACACAGTACTCCAAATGGGGCCTAACCAGAGCTTTATAAAGTCTTAGTAGTACATCTCTGCTTTTATATTCCAACCCTCTTGAGATAAGAGACAACATTGCATTCGCTTTCTTAATCACAGACTCAACCTGCCTGTTGACCTTTAGAGAATTCTCGACTAGCACTCCCAGATCCCTTTGTGCTTTGGCTTTATTAAGTTTCTCACCATTTAGAAAGTAGTCCATTCCTATATTCTTTTTGCCAAAGTGCAAGACCTCGCACTTGCTCACGTTAAATTCCATCAGCCATTTCCTGGACCACTCTCCCAACCTGTCTAGATCCTTCTGTAGCCTCCCCACTTCCTCAGTACTACCTGCCTGTCTACCTAACTTTGTATCATCGGCAAACTTCGCTATAATGCCCCCGGTTCCCTCATCCAAATCATTAATATATAATACGAACAGCTGTGGCCCCAGCACCGAACCCTGCGGGACACCGCTCGTCACCGGCTGCCATTCTGAAAAAGAACCTTTTATCCCAACTCTCTGCCTTCTGTTAGATAGCCAATCCTCAATCCATCCCAGCAGCTCACCTCGAACACCAGGAATGAGGCTTATGCCTGAAACGTCGATTCTCCTGTTCCTTGGATGCTGCCTGACCTGCTGCACTTTTCCAGCAACACATTTTCAGCTCTGATCTCCAGCATCTGCAGTCCTCACTTTCTCCTCGAAAATTTCAATCTGTGCCACAAGCTCATTTACCCTGTTTTGTATCCTGTTTGTATTTAAGTACAACACCCTAAGCCCTGCATTGACTGCATCCCTTCTCATAGTTGTCCCTTTATATGCTGTGTCTGAAATTAGATTCCTGGCCCTTTACCGACACTCTGACCTGTTAACTTTAATAACCTCTGCTCAGCCCTCCCCTCTGCTTGAACATTTTCCACAATTTTCCGTGTGACTGAAACTCCCCCATTCTGCTTAAAGCCCCACCCACAGCCCTAGTTATGTAATTTACCTGGTCTCTGGTCCCTGTGTGATCCACACAGAGCCAATCCCATTGGAGCAGAGAACATAGATCTTTACAGCACAGTACAGGCCCTTCGGCCCTTGATGTTGCGCCGTTTTGTAAAATTAATCTGATGCTCATCTAACCTACACTGTTCCATTATTATCCATATCTATGTCCAATGTCCATTTAAATACCTTTAACATTGACGGGTCTACTAGTTTTGCAGTTAGGGCCATTCTACACCCCTCCTGCTCTCTGAGTGAAGATAAGGTGCCACACGGGAGGCTGCTGAGCAAGGTGAGGACCCATGGTGTTCGAGGTGAGCTACTGGAATGGATTGAGGATTGGCTGTCTGACAGAAGGCAGAGAGTTGGGATAAAAGGTTCTTTTTCGGAATGGCAGCCGGTGACGAGCGGTGTCCCGCAGGGGTCAGTGTTGGGGCCACAGCTGTTCGCATTATATATTAATGATCTGGATGAAGGGACTGGGGGCGTTCTAGCGAAGTTTGCCGATGATACGAAGTTAGGTGGACAGGCAGGTAGTACTGAGGAAGTGGGGAGGCTACAGAAGGATCTAGACAGTTTGGGAGAGTGGTCCAGGAAATGGCTAATGGAATTCAACGTGAACAAATGCGAGGTCTTGCACTTTGGCAAAAAGAATAAAAGCATAGACTACTTTCTAAACGGTGAGAAAATTCGTGAAGCCAAAGTACAAAGGGATCTGGGAGTGCAAGTCGAGAATTCTCTAAAGGTCAACATGCAGGTTGAGTCCGTGATTAAGAAAGCGAATGCAATGTTGTCACTTATCTCAAGAGGGTTGGAATATAAAAGCACCGTTGTGCTACTGAGACTTTATAAAGCTCTGGTTAGGCCCCATTTGGAGTACTGTGTCCAGTTTTGGTCTCCACACCTCAGGAAGGACATACTGGCACTGGAACGTGTCCAGCGGAGATTCACACGGATGATCCCTGGAATGGTTGGTCTAACATATGAGGAACGGCTGAGGATCCTGGGATTGTATTCATTAGAGTTTAGAAGATTAAGGGGAGACTTAATCGAGACGTACAAGATAATACATGGCTTGGAAAGGGTGGACGCTAGGAAATTGTTTCCGTTAGGTGAGGAGATTAGGACCCGTGGACACAGCCTTAAAATTAGAGGGGGCCATTTCAGAACAGAAATGTGGAGACATTTCTTCAGCCAGAGAGTGGTGGGTCTGTGGAATTCATTGCCGCAGAGTGCAGTGGAGGTCGGGATGCTAAATGTCTTCAAGGCAGAGATTGATAGATTCTTGTTGTCTTGAGGAATTAAGGGCTACGGGGAGAATGCGGGTAGGTGGAGTTGAAATGCCCATCATCCATGATTGAATGGCAGAGTGGACTCGATGGGCCAAATGGCCTTACTTCCACTCCTATGTCTTATGGTCTTATGCACTTATTTAAAAGCCAGGTCCCTCACATTATCCTTCACCATCCAAGGAAAAAGGCTCTCACTGTCCACCCTATCTAACCTTTTGATTATCTTATATGTCTCAATTAAGTCACCTCTTAACGTTCTTAACTGAAAACAGCTTCAGTTCCCTCATCCTTTCCTTGTAAGACCTTCCTTCCGTACCAGACAACATCTGAGCAAATCTTCTCTGAACCCTTTGCAAAGCTTCCACATCCTTCCTATAATGCGGTGACTAGAACTACAAGCAATACTCCATGTGCAGACTTACCAGCGTCTTGTACAGCTGAAGCAAGACCTCATGCCTCTGAAACTCAATCCCGTTACCAATAAATGACAACGCAGCATATGCCTTCTTAACAACCCTGTCAACCTGGTGGCAACTTTCAGGGATTTATGTACCTGGACACCATGATCTCTCTGTTCATCTAAACTACCAAGATTTCTACCATTAGCCCAGTACTCTGAATCCCTGTTACTTCTTCTGAAGTGAACTACCTTACACTTTTCCACATGAAACTCGACTTGCCTCTTCTCAGCCCAGCTCTGCATCTTATCTATGTTCCTCTGTAACCCACAACATCCCTCAGCACTATCCACAACTCTGCCTACCTTCGTGTCATCTGCAAATTTACTAACCTATCCTTCCACACACACCTCCAGATCATTTATAAAAATGACAAACAGCAGTGGCCCCCAAACAGGCCCTTGTGGCACACCACTGGTGACTGAGCTCCAGGGTGAACATTTTCCGTCAAAGAAGAACAAAGAACAAAGAAAATTTACAGCCCAGGAACAGGCCCTTCGGCCCTCCAAGCCTGAGCCGATCCAAATCCGCTGTCTGAACCTGTCACCCAATTCCTTAGCATCTGCTCCCCACCTCCTCAAGCATCTGTCCAGACGCACCTTAACTTAATCTACCGGGCCTGCCTCCAGTATCTCTGCTGGCAACACGTTCCAGGCACCTACCACCCTCTGTTTACCGTATTTGCCGCGTGTATCCCCCGTAAATATTCCACGTCTCACCTTGAAAACGTGACCTCTTGTTATTGAATCCTTCACCCTGGGAAAAAGCTTATCTCTATCTATCCTGTCGATATCCTTCACGATTTTGTAGACTTCAATCAAGTCCACCCTCAATTTTCTTTTTTCTAATGAAAACAATCCTCTTGTACTCAACCTCTTTTCATAGCTAGCAACTTCCATACCAGGCAACGTCCTTGTAAACCTTCTCTGAACCCTCCCCAAAGTGTCCATATTCTTTTGGTAATGTGACACCCAGAAATCAACCACCAGAAATCAACCACTCCCTTCTGTCTTCTTTCAGTGAGCCAACTTCTGATCCAAACCACTGTATCACGTTCAATCCCAAAACTCCGTATTTTGTGCAATGTCCGACCGTGTGGAAACTTATCAAACACCTTACTGAAATCCATATACACCACGTCAACAGCTTTATCTTCATCCACCTGTTTTGTCACCTTCTCAAAGAACTCAATAAGGTTAGTGAACTACTCTTCACAAAACTGTGTTGACTATCCCTAATCAAATTATCCCTTTCCAGATTATTATATATCCCACCTCATTTTGCCTTTTCCAACACTTTACCCACAACTGAAGTATGACTTTCTGGCCTATAGTCATCAGGGTTGTCCTGACTCCCCTTCTTAAACAAGGGAACAGCATTTGCTATCCTCCAATCTTCTGGCACTGCTCCTGTCGACAATGACAACATAAAGATCAAAGCTAAAGGCTCTGCAATCTCCTCCCTGGCTTCCCAGAGAATTCGAGAATAAATCCCATTCAGCACAGGGGTTTTTTCTGTCTTCATATCCAAAATTGCTAAAACATCCTCTTTGTCAACCTCAATCCCATCTAATCTAGTCGCCAGAATCTCCATATTGTCATTAACATTGCCCTTTTCCAATGTGAATACTGACGAAAAGTATTCATTAAGCGCTTCCCTTATTTCCTCAGATTCCACACACAACTTCCCAATACTGTCTTTGATTGGCCCTAATCTTACTCTAGTCATTCTTTTATTCCTGATATACCTAGAGAAGGCCTTAGGGTTTTCCTTGATCCTATTTACAAACAACTTCTCATGTCCTCTCCTGGTTTTCCTTAGCCCTCTCTTTCGAACTTTTCTGGCTAACTTATAACTCTCAAGCCCCCCTATATAAGCTTTCATGCCTCATCCTCACATAAACCTTCGTCTTCCTCCTGACAACAGCTTCAACTTCTTTAGTAAACCATGGCTCCCCCTCTCGACCACTTCCTCTCTGCCTGATAGACATATACTTATCAAGGACCCGCAGTCGCTGTTCTTTGAATAAGCTCCACATTTCATGTGTGTCCATCCCCTGTAGTTTCCTTCCCCATCCTCTGCATCCTAAATCTTGCCTAATCGCCTTTCCATCCAGCTACAATTCTCGCTCTGCGGTATATGCCTATCCCTGCCCATTGCTATTGTAAACATAAGCAAATTATGGTCACTATCGGCAAAGTGCTCACCTCCCTCCAAATCTAACATCTTGCCGGGTTCATTCCCCAGTACCAAATCCAATATGGCATCACCCCTTGTTGGCCTTCCCAGTCAATGTTGGGGAGGTTAAAGACCCCCATAACAACTACCCTGGAGCAGCTCCCTCCTTTCCCAGTACTGATCGCAATGTCCCATGAATTCAAACCCATTGCTCCCACACTAATCTTTGAGCCATGCATTAACCTCTTTAATCTTAATGATCCTGTGCCAATCAATCCGTGGTAGTAAACCCGAGATTATTCCCTTTCTGGTTCTGATTTTTAATTTAGCCCTTAGCTGTTCACATTCCCACAGTAGAAATGTTTTCCTCATTCTCCCAATATCATTGGAACTGACATGGACCACAACAACCGGATCTTTCCCCTCCCATTCCTAATTCCCCTTTATCCCAGCTTAGATCTCTTGAACATGGGCATCAGGCAACACAGCCTTCAGATTTCACAATCCTGCCCACAGAGAGCAGTGTCCATTCCCCTAACAATACTATCCCCAATTACATTTACATTTCTATTTTCTCCCCTCCATCTTGGATGGCTGTATCAGGACCATCATCCTGTCCCACAGGTTTATGGTCAGTTTGCTCACCCTCCCTCCAGCCCACACTGACATCCACACAGGGAGCAAGAATCCCAAATCTGATCAACAAGCTCCCTCAGCACTACCTCCTGGATCCCTGAACCAGCCTTGTTCATAGTCACACCCTCCTGTCCCTGACCACTGACCGAATACGAGGCAGTTAATCGAAGATGTGTGACTGCCTCCTGAAACACAGCATTCAGGTAACTCTCCCTGTCCCTGATGTGTCAGTGTTTGGGGCTCAGACTCCAGCTCATCAACTGTGAGCCAGAATTCCTCAAACCACCAACACTTGCTCCAGATGTGGTCCCTTTGAAGCACAATGGGCTGTACCAGCATCTCCACCATCCAGGTATAAGACATCCCCTGGCCCTGCAACTCCATTTCATTTACTCAGCCCTTGATTTGGTTTTTAAATGGTTCCAGGGTAAAAACAAGGACTGCAGATGCTGGAAACCAGATTCTAGATTAGAATGTTGCTGGAAAAGCACAGCAGTTCAGGCAGCATCCGAGGAGCAGGAAAATCGAGGTTTCGGGAAAAGCCCTTTAAATGTTTGCGACTCACCTTTTACTTTGTGACCTGTAAATATTTCCGCAATACACCTGAAATTTGACATTTATAAAACAGTTAAATTCGTAGCAGTTGGCAACCAATGAACTTACAGTTTTTCTGTGAGGTCACGTTTTCATTTGTGCCATAACCCTGATCCTGGGAATTAAAAAAAACTTACAAAGTATGATCCAAACACCATAATGGAGAGAGACAGAGATGGAGAGGGGCAGAGTATCCTACAGTGTGGAAACAGGCCATTCTGCCCACACTGACCTCCTGAAGAGCATCCCACTGAGACCCAACCCCCAACCATGTAATCCCACCTTTCCAATGTCTAAACCATCTCGCCTGCATATCCCTGGAAACTATGGTCAATTTAGCATGGCCAATCCACCGAACGTGCACATCTTTGGATTATGGGAGTTAACCAGAGCACCCGGAGGAAGCTCACACAGGCAGAGAGAGGTTGTGCAAACTCCACACAGACAGTCTCCTGAGGCTGGAATCAAACCCGGGTCCCTGGCGCTGTGAGACAACAGTGCTAACCACTGAGCTACCATCCCACCCTCTCCAGTGTGAGAGAGGGACAGAGAGAGAGTGTGTGAGAGATAGGGACAGAGATAGAGGTAGTGAGAGAAGTGATAGAGAGAGGGAGTGAGAGAGAGTGAGTGAGAGATAGGGACAGTGGGAGAGGGACTGAAAGAAGGCACCGGGAGAGAGAGAGAGAATATGGTAGATAGGGACAGAGAGTGAGTGTGTGTGCAAGAGACGGACAAGGGGAGAGGGACTGAGAGAAGGCACAGGGAGAGAGAGAGAGTATGGGAGATAGGGACAGAGAGAGAGTGTGTGAGAGGTGGGGGCAGAGATAGAGGTAGTAAGAGAGGGAGAGAGAGATAGTGTGTGCAAGTGTGGAACAGAGAGTGTGAAAGGTAAGGACAGAGAGAGAGAGGGAGTGAGAGATAGGGACAGAAAGAGAGTGTGGGGAGATAGGGACAGAGAGAGAGTATGCGAAAGATAGGGACAGAGAGAGAGTGTGTGAAAGGTAAGGACCGAGGGAGAGTATGTGAAAGATATGGACAGAGAAAGAGGGAGTGAAAGATAGGGACAGAGAGAGAGTATGTGAAAGGTAAGGACAGAGAGAGAGTATGTGCAAATTAGAGACAGAGAGAGTATGTGAAAGTTAGAGACAGAGAGAAAGAGAGTGAGACAAGGGATAGAGAGTGTGTGAGAGATAAAGAGAGAGAGAATGTATGAGAGATGGGAACAGAGATAGAGTGTTTGACAGATCAGGAGAGAAAGAGAAAGAGAGAGATAGCGATGGAGAAAGAGTGGGAGTGACAGGGATGAAGAGAATCCGAGAGTTTACAGAGTGTCAGGATGTTCCTGTCCAAATACCCCAGTGAAACATGAGGAGTGTTTGGATAAAAGAGTATTCAGTCAGTGCTGTCTGTGACTGTGTACTCAGTTACACACCCAACCTTCCAGACTATACCATCTAGCTGAGTATGTGCAGGAGGGAGGATTGTGAGATGTGGATGATGGGAGACAGAGACTTACCTCGATGTTAAAACACTCTGCTTTGTTCCCTGTGCCTTGGGAATATTTAAATGGAAAGGCTGAACAGGGAGGAGTTCATCAGCTCACACTCAGTATCATGGGCATCACATTCAGGTTTTCTGATTACCTTAATCACTGATATTGGAACATAGTCTCGGGACAGAAACATTTTAATTGAGAGATAATTCTGATCCAGCACATCACTCCGTGTTGAGAACAGAGCTCCCCTTGGCACTAAGGTACCACCCACTTATTTGATCACAGACCTGAGCTGGTATTGTTACTGTGGGAAACATTGCCAGGGTTACCATGATGTGGGATTGAACACTGAGTACAGTGTGGAATATCAGGGCACCAGATATATACAGCCAGAGTTCCTGTTCTCCCTGAAACGCTCCTGGCTTTTTCATCAAAGGATGCATCTTAGCAATTTCCATAAAAAATATCACCAATTTCCCACGGCATTCACCAATTCCTGTGAAATCACAGATTGTAGTATTTTGTCTCTCTCTGTCTATTCCACTCCGTCTCTCTGTCTGTCTTTCTGCCTGAGTGTCGGTCTGCCCCTGTTTCTCTCTCTCTCTCTGTTCCACTCTCTCTCTCTCTCTCTCTCACACACACTCTCTCTCCCACCTCTCTGTCACTCTCTCTCTGGCCCTGTCAGCCTCCCTCTGTCTATGTCTGTGTATCTCTCTCACTGTCTGTGTCTCTGTCACTCTCACTGTTTCAACCTCTCCCTTTCTGGGTCTGTCCCTCTCTCTGTGCCCCTGTTAATAAAACTGGGGACACCATGTGCTTTATTCACTGCTCTCTCTACCTGTCCTACCAGCTTCAATTATCAGCGTACATATAACGCCCAACTCTCCATGCCTCTGCTGCACCCCCTTTAAAATTGCCCCCTATCATTTTATGTTGTCTCTCAATGTCCTTCCCACCAAAGTGCATCACCTCCCACTTCTCCGCACTGAACCCCATCTTCCCCCTCTCTCACCCTACTCCCCTTCTCTGCACTGAATCCCATCTTCCCCCTCTCTCACCCTACTGCCCCAAATTGTCAAAGTCCTTTTACAGACCCACACTGTACCCGTCACAGTTTGCAATTCTTCCTGGTTTGGTGCCATCTCCAAACTTTGAACTTGTCCCCTGCACAGCAAGATCCCAATCATTAATAAATATCTGGCAAAGCAAAATGCCTAACATTGACTCCTGGGAATATAAGTGACCTGGATGAGGGCATAGAAGGATGGGTTAGTAAATTTGTGGAGGACACTAAGGTCGGTGGAGTAGAGGATAGTGACAAAAAAGGTTCTAGATTCTAAGAGACATAGATAAGCTGCAGAGTTGGGCTGAGAGGTGGTAAATGGAGTTTAATGTGGAAAAGTGTGAGGTGATTCACTTCGGAAAGCGTAACAGGAATGCAGAGTACTAGGCTAATAGTAACATTCTTGGTAGTGTACTTGAGCAGAGAGGTCTCTGTGTCCAGGTCATACATCCTTGAAAGTTGCCACCCAGGTTGATAAGGTTGGTAAGAAGACATACGTTGTGTTAGCTTTTATTGGAGAGGGATTGCATTTTGGAACCATTAGGTCATGTTGCAGCTGTTCAAAGCTCTGGTGCGGCCACATTTGGAGTAGTGTGTACAGTTCTGGTCATTGTATTATAGGAGGGATGTGGAAGCTTTGGAAAGGGTTCAGAGGAGATTTGCTAAGATGTTGTCTGGTATGGAAGAAAGGTCTTATGAGGAAAGGCTGAGGGACTTGAGGCTGTTTTCGTTAGAGAGAAGGTTGAGAGATGACTTAATTGAGACATATCAGATAATCAGACGGTTAGATAGGGTGGAGAGTGAGAGCCTTTTTCCTCAGATGGTGATGGCTAGCACGAGGGGACATAGTTTTAAATTGAGGGGTGATAGATATAGGACAGATGTCAGAGGTAGTTTCTTTACTCAGAGTGTAGCAGGGGCACAGAATGCACTGCCTGCAACAGTAGTAGACTCAGCAACTTTAAGGCCGTTCAAATGGTCATTGGTTAGACATATGGACAAGAATAGAATAGTGTCAGTTTGATGGGTTTCAGATTGGTTCCGCAGGTTGGTGTAACAGCAAGGGCCAAGGGCCCTGTCCTGTGCTGTCCTGTTCTATGAATTCACTGTTCAAAAGCGACTTTCTGACTTCTTTTAAATAAAAAATGTAGAACTGAGAACTCAAATCTATTTCCTTCTGCTTTAGAGTACAATTCTCAAACTGTGTCACAAAGTTTCACCAGGGTTAACCAGGCAGAGCCTTGCGTTTCAACACTGAGAGCATTGATGATGTGGGCAATGTATGACTATAAAATTGATGAAGTCTGGAAGATTTGTCGGGATGGTGTCAAACAGTGAGGGAGGGGATTCTGTCAGGGGGTAGATGGGATGAACTGAGTTTACCCACTCACTCTGCACTTCCCTGGAGGCTGCCAGCCTCTGTCTATTCCATGGGAACTGGTGAAGGCCATTCAACCCCTCAATTCTGTTCGAGATTCAAAGATTCATGGAGTCATAAAACAGACCCTTCAGCCCAACCCATCCATGCCAAACATAATCCCAAACTAAACTAGTCCCACGTGCTTGTTCCTGGATCATATCCCTCCAAATCTTTCCTATTCACATACTTATCCAAATGTCTTTTAAACACTGTTACTGTGTCCACATCCACTACTTCCTCAGGAAGTTCATTCCACAGCCGAACCACCCTCTGTGTAAAAATGTTGCCCCTCCTGTCTGTTTTAAATCTCTTTCCTCTCACTTTAAAAATGTGCCCCGAGTCTTGAACCTCCCATCCGAGGGAAAAGGCACTTACCATTCATTATCGTATAAACTTCTATTCTGCCATTCTGTAAGATGAAGGTCTAACTCCATCTATTTCCCTTTTGCCCATATCCCTTCATCCCTTTGTTTAACAAACATATATCCATAAACAACTGATCCAGCATCCACTGCCATTTGTGGAAGAGTTCCAAACTTCTCCCAACCTTTGTGTGTGGGAATGCTTCCTAACAGCTCTCCTGAACACTCTGGACCTCATTCACAGACTCCACATTCCCCAACCAGTGGGATATTGTATCATTGAATCCCTACAGTGTGGGAGTAGGCCATTCAGCCCATTGAGTCCACACTGACTCTCTGAAAAGCATCTCTCCTAGACCAACCCCATTACCCAATTCTTGTGTTTCCCAAAGCTAATCCACATAACCCGCACATTCCTGCTCACTATGGCCAAGTTGCCTAACCTGCACATCTTTGGATGTGCAGACCCACGCAGACATGGGGAGAATGTGCAAACTCCACACAGACAGTTGCCTGAGGGTAGAATTGAACCTGGGTCCCTGGCACTGTGAGGCAGCAGTGCTAACCACTGAGCCATGTATCTTTACCTACCCTATCTTTTCCTCTTATTATCTTGAAGATTGCAATCAGATCATGCCTTAACCTTCTAAATTCTAGACAAAACTGTCCTCATTTGAAAAATCACTTCCCTTCATATCACCCATGCAGTTTAGGTATTGTTCTGAGACACCTACACTGTACTCCCTCTGAGGCCAACCTCTCCTTCTGAAGGTGTGGAGCCCAGATTTTCTCATTTTGCCCATTTTCCTCAAGCTCTCTGTGAATAACGGGGGCTGGGGAGGTCAGTTTCCAGCGAAATACTCCTGTGAGGGGGTGGGAATGTTATACAGGAAGCTCAGGCCTGAAAATAAGACCCAGACGGACACAGACACGGACAAACACACACACATACACACACACACACACACACTCACACACTCATCATTACCACCCCCCCACACACATACTCTCTTCATCTCTCACACTCACATACACACAGACATATACTCACACACACGCACTCACTCACTCACACACACAGACATGCACAAACACAGACACACACAGAAACACTCTCTATCACACACTCTCACACATACGCACTCACACACGCTGTCTCTCACACACATCCTCACACACACACACTCTCTCTCACACACACTCTCACACATACACATGCACACTCTCTCACAAACTCTCACACACATATTCTCACATATATACTCATAAACACGCACACACACTCTCACACACTCTTACACAACACATTCTATCACACACACATTCACCACACACACTCTCTCATACGCACTCTCTCACAAACTCTCTCTCACACACACACTCACACATTCTCTCTCACACACTTAAATACACATTATCTCACACACACACACATTCCTTCAGTATTTCGTGTTAAAGTGAAACTTGTGCCTGTGGTAATGACGAAAACGATGATCTACTATGTGTGGTGGTGGGACTTGGTGAAGCCTGAATCCAACACAGTGACAGGAACTCCATCCTCAATTCTATTTGCCTGTACCACGACCTCTGGCATCCTGTTCCAGATACACACCACCCTCTGTGTGAAAGAAATTTTATATCGCTGCCTCTCACCTTAAACCTTTTCTCTCTAGTTTTAGACTTCCCTACCATGGGGAAAATCTGTCAGCTATCTAACTTCTGGATGTAGGTTTGCTCGCTGAGCTGGAAGGTTCATTTTCAGACGTTTCATCACCATACTAGGTAACATCTTCAGTGAGCCTTCGGATGAAGCACTGCTGGTGTTTCCTGTTTTTGATTGAAATGTTTGGGTTTCCTTGAGTTGGTGATTTCATTTCCTGTGGTGACATCATTTCCATTGGTGATGTCATTTCACGTTCTTCTTCTCAGGGGGTGGTAAATGGGTTCCAAGTCAATGTGTTTGTTGATAGATTCCAGTTGGAATGCCATGCTTCTAGGAATTCTCATGTGTGCCTCTACTTGGCATGTCCTAAGATGCATGTGTTGCCCCAGTTAAAGTGGTGTCCTTCATTATCTGTATGTAAGGGTACTAGTGAGAGAGGGTCATGTTTTTTGGTGGCTAGTTGATGTTGATGCATCCTTCTGGCGAGTTTTCTGCCTGTTTGTCCAATGTAGTGTTCTTGTACAGTATTTTGTAAATGACATTAGTTTTGCTTTTGCCTGTGTAGGGTCTTTCAAGTTCATTAGCTGCTGTTTTAGTGTGTTGGTGGGTTTGTGGGCTACCATGATGCCAAGGGGTCTGAGCAGTCTGGCAGTCATTTCTGAGATGTCTTTGATATCAGGGAGAGTGGCAAGGGTTTCTGGACGTGTTTTGTCTACTTGCTTGAGTTTGTGCTGAGAAATTGGCGGAGTATGTTCATTGGGTATCCATTCTTTTTGAATGCGCTGAATAGGTGGAGACTCCACCCAAGAATTCCTGAAGACCATCAAAGACACCCAAGATAGAATGGGATGAAATAATGGTCTCCTTTGATGTAACAGCCCTGGTCACATCAATTAACATCAACCTGGCCAAGGAAACACTGAATACACTATTAGAAGACCCAAAGACATATACACCAAACACCACCAACTTCATCAGCAAGGACAGTATCGTCAAGCTGGTGGACCTAAGCCTTACCACACACTTCAACTTCAACAACAAAACCTACAGACAAACCAACGGAACATCCATGGGATCTCCGATATCGGGATTCTTAGCAGAGGCAATAATGCAGAGACTTGAACAAACAGCTCTGCCAACCATCCAACCCAAACTTTGGGTCCACGACATGGATGACACCTTTGTCATCACTAAAAGGAGCAATTAGAAGAAACCTTCAAGATCATCAATAATACCCTTACTGGCATAAAATTCACTGAACAGGAGGAAAACAATAACAAACTGCCATTCCTAGATGTCACAGTGGAGCGAACAGCCAATGGGAAACTTCAAACAAACATCTACAGGAAAACAACACATACGGACCAAATATTGAACTACAGAAGCAATCATCCCAACACCCACAAACGAAGCTGCATCAGAACATTATTTCAACAAGCCAACACACACTGCAGCACAGAGGGACTATGCAGAGTAAAGGAAAATCACCTATACAGTGTAATAAAAAAGAATGGGTACCCAATGAACACAGTCTGCCGATTTCTCAGCAACAAACCTAAACAAGCAGACAGAACACATCCAGAAACCCTAACCACTCTTCCCTACATCAAATCTATCTTGGAAATGACTGCCAGACTACTCAGACCCCTTGGCATCATGGTAGCCCACAAACCCACCAACACACTAAAACAGTAGCTAATAAACTTGAAAGAACCTGGACAGATAACAAGCAAAAGTAATGTCATTTACAAAATACTGTGCATGAACGGTAACAAGCACTACATTGGACAAACAGGCAAAAAACTAGCCACCAGGATACATGAACATCAGCTAGCCACAAAGCGACATGACCCTCTCTCACTAGAATCCTTACATACTACTTTGACTGGGACAACACATCCATCCTAGGATAAGCCAAACAGAGACACGCACAAGAATTCCTAGAAGCATGGCATTCCAACCGAAACTCTATCAACAAATACGTTGACTTGGTCCCCATTTACCACCTCTTGAGAAAAAGAACAGAAAATGACATCACCAACCCAAGGAACCCAAACGTATAAATCGAAAGCAGGCAACACCAGTCGTGCTTCGTCTGGAGGCACACTGAAAATGTTACCTAGTATGGTGACGAAACATCTTAAAATGAGCCTTCCAGCTCAGCGAGCAAACCTACATCCAGAACCTCAATCTGAGGGACAAATCTTCTCAAAACTGGCTATCTACCTTATCGATGTCTCTCATGATTTTATTAACCTCTACAAGGTCATCACTCAGTCTCCTACACTCCAGGGAAAAAAGTCCCAGTCGATCCAACCTCTCCTTATAACACAAAACTTCGAGTCCAGTTAACACCCCAGTAATTCCTTTGTGCACTGTTTCTAGTTTAACACTATCCTTTCTACAGTTGGGTGACCAGAACTGCACACAGTTCTCCAAATGTGGCCTCACCCCATCTTGTTCAGCTGCAACAAGACATCCCAACTCCTAAACTCAATGTTCTGACTGATGAAAGCTTGCTTGCCAAAAGCCTTTGTCCCCATTCTGTCTACCTGTGAATCCACGTTCAAGGAGCTTTGAACCTGTACCAGTAGACTGCTTTGTTCTCCACCACTCCCCAGGGCCTTCCATTTGGCTGTGTAAGTACTGCCATGCTTTGACCCAACAAAATGCAACACCTTGCATTTATCAAATTTAAACTCCATTTGTCATTCCTCAGCTTACTGGCCCAGTTTATCAAGACCTCGCTGCCCTCCCAGATAACCTTCTTCACTATCCACTACACCAGCAATCTTGGTATCATCCACAAACTTACGAACCATACCTCCGAAATTCTCATCGAAATCATTTATATAAATAACAAATAACATCATTTGTAGTTTGGCACTTGCCCAGATCTGTTCAGGAGATGCTGCGAGGATCACAGAAGATTCCATAGCAGCACAAATAGGAATCCACAAAATATAGGAATTGAGAAGCAAGCATTTGCATGGGCAAGACTTCAGAACAATGAGGTACAGTTCCGAAATACAAGGCGTACATGTCAGGAGTTTGAAAAAAACCCTCAATTTCTGCTTTTGGCAGCAGGAAGAGTGAGAGCTTGGTCCCGGGGCCTTCCAGGAAAGGGGAGTCACTGATATAAAACTTTAAAAGCCGATCTCGAGCTTCGGCCGCAGCACATCTCAGAGAGCAGAGGTTTCTGGGAAAGGAGGGACTCTTTGTTCCCCCTCAGCTATATAAGTGAGTGTTTCCTAAACCTGAGACCCAACCCTTGTAGGGCCTCCCACCCAACCACCTCCTTTAACCTAAAACACCAGGGACACATCAGGCAAGCTTCTATTTTTTTAACTTTCTGATAAGGGGACTAGCAGGGATGGCAGTGCAAGGAGAGCAATGTTCCTCCTGCATGATGTTTGAGGTGAGGGATGCCATTAGTGTCCCATCCAAGTACATCGGCAGGAAATGCACTCAACTCACGCTCCTACAAGACCGCGATAGGGAACTGGAGCGGGAGCTGGATGAACTTCAGATCATTCGTGAGGCAGAGTCTGTGATGGATAAGAGTTCCAGGGAAGTAGTTACTCCTCAGCATGAAGAAAGCTGGGTGACTGTTCGAAGCGGGGAAATGTCACTCAGTGGAAATATCTCCTGTGTTCATTCCCCTGAAAAACAAATACACCATTTTCGATACTGTTTAGGAGGATGACTTACCAAGGGTCTGCAGTGGGGTGCAGGTCTCTGGCACAGAGTCTGTCCCTGTTGTACAGAAGGGAAGCAGGGAAAGGAGGAGAGTGTTAGTCATTGGGGCCTCAATAGTGAGAGTGTCAGATAGAAGGTTTGTTGGCAATGAATGAGACTCACGGTTTGTGTGTTGCCTCCCAGGTGCCAAGGTCCATGATGTCTCGGATTGTGTCTTTGGGGTCCTGAAGGGAGAGGGTGACTAATCCCAAGTCGTTGCCCATGTAGGTACCAACGACATTGGTAGAAAGAGGGATAGGGATATAAGGCAGGATTTCAGGGAGCTAGGGTGGAAGCTGAGAGCGAGAACAAACAGAGTTGTTGTCTCTGGTATGTTACCCGTGCCACGTGATAGTGAGGTGAGGAACAGGGAGAGATATCAGCTGAACACGTGGCTGCGGGGATGGTGCAGGAGGGAGGGTTTCAGATATATAGATAATTGGGCTTCATTCTGGGGAAGGTGGGACCTGTACAAACAGGTCAGTCATCACTTGAACCAGAGGGATACTAATATCCTGAGTGGGAAATCTGCTGGTGCTATTTGGGTGAGTTTAAACTAGCTCAGCAAGGGGGTGCTCCAGTCCACAGATGAATAAGAGTAGGGAGGACATGGCCAGGATTTCATGATCACAGGAGCATGCTGGCAGACAGCAAACTGGTTTGAAGTGTGTCTACTTCAACACCAGGAATATCCAGAAAAAGGTAGGTGAGCTTGCAGCATGGATAGGTACCTGGGACTTCAATGTTGTGATCATGACTGAGACATGGATAGAGCAAGGTCAGGAATGGGTGTTGCAAGTTCCAGGGTTTACATCTTTCATTAAGATCAGGGAAGGTGGGAAAAGAGAGGGAGCTGTGGCTTTGTTAGTCAAGGATGATATAACGATGGCTGGAAGAACTTTTGACGAGGACTCGTCCTCTTGGGTGGTATGGGCTGAGGTTAGAAACAGGAAAGGAGAGGTCACATCGCTGGGAGTTTTTTTAATATTGCTCTGCGAAGATCCAGGAATGTGGAGGAGAGGATTGGCAAATCGATTATGGGCAGAAGTGAATGGAACAGGGTGGTCATTATGGGGGAATTTAACTTCCCCAACATTGCCTGGAAATGCTATAACTCTAGTATGTTGGATGGATCAATTTTTGTCCAATGTATGCAGGAGGGTTTTCTGAAACAGTATGTCGAAAGGCCGACAAGAGGGGACCCACACTGGATCTGGTGCTCGGTAATGAACCAGGCCAGGTGTTTGATTTCACGATATGTAAGCACTTTGGAGAGTGTGACCATAATTCAAAGTTAAAAAATCACATAATACCAGGTTATAGTCCAACAGGTTTAATTGGAAGCAATATGTTTTGGAGTGCTGCTCGTTCATCAGGTGGTGTGATTCTTAACTTTGTACACCCCAGTCCAACACCGGCATCTCCAAATCATGACCATAATTCAGTTACATTTAGTTTATTAGTTTAGTGATGGAAAGGAATAGGTACATACCACAGGGAAAGAGTTATAGACAGGGGGAGGGGAATTATAAGGCGATTAAGGAAGACTTAGGAGGTTAAGAATAGGGCAGCAAAATGCAGGGAATGGAGACAATCAAAATGTGGAGCTGGCTTAAGGAACAGATATTGTGTGTCTTTGATAGATAGATCCCTGTCAGGCAAGGAGGAAGTGATAAGAGAACTGAACAGACGGCAAGGGAACCGTGGTTTACAAGAAATTGTATCTCTTGTTAAGCAGAAGAGAGAGGCTTATGTGACATTGGGGTGAGATGGTTCAGAGGAGGCGATGGTGAGTTACAGAAAAGCTAGATGGGATTTAAAGGTAGAGTTAAAAAGAGCAAGGAGGGGACATGAGCAGTGTTTAGCAGGTAGAATAAAGGAAAACCCTAAAACTTTCTCTACATTTGTGAGGAATAAAAGGATGACTAGGGTAGGAAAAAGGCCTGTTAAAGACAGAAGTGGGATGTTGTGTGTGGACCCTGTGGAGATTGAAGAGGTGCGAAATGAATATTTCTCATCTGTTCTCACTCAAAAGGAGAATATTGTAGAGGAGAAGACTAAGATATAGACTATGAGACTTGAAGTTTGTAAGGAGAAGGTGCTATTAATTCAAGAAGGAGTGAAAGTAGATAAGTCCCTGGGTCAGATGGGATTTTTCTGCGAATGGTCTAGGAAGCTAGGAAGGAGATGACCGAGCCTTTGGCCTTGATCTTTGAGTCGTCATTGTCTACAGGTTTAGTACCAGAGGACTGGAGGATTGCAAATGTTGTGCCCAAGTTCAAGAAGGGCAGTAGAGATGACCCAGGTAATTGTAGACCAGTGAGCCTTATGTCTGTTGTAGGAATAGTTTTGGAAAGGATTATAAGAGATAGAATTTATAATCATCTTACAAGCAACAATTTGATTGGAAATAGTAAATATGGATTTGTCAAGAGCAGGTTGTGTCTCACAAACCTCATTAAGATTTTTGAGAAGGTGACCAAGCATGTGGATGAGGGTAGGGGAGTTGACATGGTGTACACAGACTTCAGTAAAGCCTTTGATAAGGTTCCACATGGTAGGCTGTTGGTGAAAATGCAGAGGCATGTGATTGAAGGTGATTTAGCTTTTGGATTAGATACTGGCTTTCTGTAAGAAGGCAACGAGTGATGAAAAATATTCAGCCTGGAAACCCTTTACTAGTAGTGTGCCACAAGGATCTGTTTTGGGACCATTGCTGTTTGCTATTTTGACAAACAACTTGGACGCTGGCAGAGGTAAGTTTGCAGATGATACTAAAGTCGGTGGAATGGTGGACGGTGTGGAATAATATTGGAGGTTGCAGAGAGACTTGGATAAACTGCAGAACTGGGCTGAAAGGTGGCAAATGGAGTTCAATGCAGATAAATGTGAGGTGATTCACTTTGGGAAGAATAACAGGAAGGCAGAATACTGGGTCAATGGAAAGATTCTTGGGAGTGTGGAATTTTGGTGTCCACATACTGAGATCCCTAAAAGTTGCTGCCTGGGTTGATAGTGCTGTTAAGAAGGCATACAGTGTGTGAGGTTTTATTGGTAGAGGGATTAAGTTGTGATGTCATGCTGCAACTATACAATATGCTAATGTGGCTTGACTCGGAATACTGTGTATAGTTCTGGTCGCCCCATTACTGGAAGGATGTGGAAGCATTGGAAAAGGTGCAGAGGAGATTTACCAGGCCATTGCCTAGTCTGAAGTGAAGGTCTTATGACGAATGGCTGAGGGACTTGGGTCCAAAGTTAATTTCCAATTAAGCCTGTTGGACTATAACCTGGTGCTGTGTGATTTTTAACTTTGTACACCCCAGTCCAACACCGGCAACTCCAAATCAGGACCTGGGTCTGTTCTCATTGGAGAGGAGAAGGCTAAGAGGTGATTTAATAGAAACATACAAGATGGTCAGAGGATTAGATAGTGTGGACAGTGAGAGTCTATTTCCTAGGATGGTGACATTGGCTTGTATGAGGGGATGCAGCTGCAAATTGAGGAGTGATAGATTCAAGACAGATGTCAGAGGCAGGTTCTTTACTCAGAGAGTGGTAAGGGCGTGGAATGCCCTGCCTGCCAATGTAGTTAACTCAACCACATGAGGAGCATTTAAACAGTCCTTGCATAAGCACGTGGATGATAATGGGATATGGTCGGGGAAGGGGCTTAGATTAGTTCACAGTTGAGCAACATCGAGGGTCGAAGGGCCTGTTCTGCCCTGTATTGTTCTATGTTCGATGTTCAACAAAACCACTTGCAAACATCTGTGTTGGTCCTCATCAGAAACACTCTTTTGTTGGAAGCATTGCTAACCTCCCACTCCTTGCACATTTCTGATTTGTCGATGAGATGTTTGTGATATTTGAATCAATAGCAGTGTAACAGAATTTCTTGACCCAGTATCAAACCCTCCATCGAATGCAGCAAACAAGTCAGCTCCCCTTCCACGGAATGTCAGCTGAGAAATCTCACAATGTGTTCTCAGATACGAATCTCCTGACATCCCATGTTCATGGTCAACTTACACATCAGCTTCCTCAGAGTCTCTGTCCAAGTTCTTCTGCAGCCTCCCCACAACCTCGACACCACCTGACCCTCCACCTATCGTTGTGTCATCCACAAACCTAGTGACAATACTCTTTCACTCAGATTGTTCATGTTTCATGTGAACAGTCGTGGTCCCGACACTGACCCCTGTAGGACTCCACTAGTCACTCACTGTCATCCTGAATAAGACCCCTTTATCCCCACTCTCTGCTACCTTCCAGTCAGCCAATCCTCTATCCATGCCAGTACCTTTCCCCTAACACCATGGGCTCTTACCTGATTTAGCAGCCTCCTTTCTGGCACCCTGTCAAATATCTTCTGGAAATTCAGATAGATCACTCTGACTGGCTCTCCTTTGCCTCCCTTACTTGTTCCCTCCTCAAAGTATTAAAACAGACTTGTAAGCCATGCCCCCCTCACCCTGATGAAGCCATGCTGACTCAGTCTGATTTTACCATGCACTCTGCAATCTCATCTTTAATAATGCACTCGGAAATCTTACCAATGACCGAGGTCAGGCTAACTGAACTATAGTTTCCTGGCTTCTGTCTCCTTCCCTTCTTCAAAGGGGATGTTACATTAGCCATTTTCCAGATCCCTTGGACCCTCCCTGATCTCAGTGATTCCTGAAAGATCACCACAATGGCTCCACAATCTCCTCAGCTATCCCCTGGTGTAATCCGTGTGGTCTGGGTGATCTATCCACCTTCAGACCTTTTAGTTTCCCCAGTACCTTCTCCTTAGTGATGCCCACCACCCTCACCTCTGCCCCCTTACTCTCTGGCACGTTGTTGGTCTCTTCCACCATGAAAACTGATGCAAAGCATCTGCTCAATTCCCTCTCTGTTTCTTTGTTCCCCATTACTACTTCCCCAGTCTCAGTTTCCAGTGATCCAATGTCTACTCTTGATTGTTCCTTCCTTTGTATATATCTACAAAAAGCTCCTTCCAATCTGCTTTTGTATAATGAGCTAGCTTACTCTCAGATTTCATCTCCTTCATCCTTATTGATTTTTTAGTGATGCTCTGCCTTTTTCAAAGGATTCCCAATCCTGTGGCTTCCCAATAATCTTCACTTTCTGTGTAATTTACTTATAAATACAGACATGTTCACTGAGTCAAACATCAGCATGGAACGTAATGGTGTGCACTTTCAAAAACATATATCTACAAATGTAACACACACACCACACACACACACAAACACACACACACACACACACACGTAGATAGGGTGTCTTGCCTGCATTGGTCGGGGAATTGAATTGAAGAGTCAGGATGTCATGTTGCAGATTTATCAGACTTTTATCAGCCATATGTAGAGTATTGTGTTCATGTCTGTTTGTGGACGCTTTGAAGAGGGCGCAGAAGAGGTTTCCCAGGATGCCTCAATGAGAGGGCATGAGCTATACGGAGAGACGTGAAAAAACTTGGGCTGTGTTCTCTGGAGCGGTTATGAGCTGCATATGTAGGGTTGGTGTTCAGAACCTTTTTCCCAGAGTTGAAATGTCTCGTACTAAGGGTCATGCATTTAACGTTAGAGGGGAAAGTGTCTTACACAGAAAGAGGTAGGAGTGTGAGTGGCACTGCTGGGGTGGTGGTGGAGTTAGGTAAGATAAGGGCGTTTAAAGGACTTTTAGATCAGCACATGAGTATGCAAGCAATGGAGGGATATGGAACATTTGCAGGCAGAAAGGATGAGCTTAATTTGGCATCATGGTAGAAAACATAGTGGGTCTAAGGATCCGTTCCTGTGACAAAATGTCACATAAACTCACATTCACTCGCTCACACACAGAATGCACACAGACACAAAGATTCTCTCACTCGCACACACAGGGAAACAAGCACATCCACACAGACACACACACTGAGACACACACAGCCACAGACATATACACACAGACACACACTCAAACAACACATTCTCAAGGGCACAAATGCATATACACACACACACACACCCACACGCACACACACATGTGTGAGACATGTCATTTTAGAGTGGGGAGGGTAGAAGTGACATAGAACAACAAAATTATGAATCATTTGAAACTGTTGGAATATCTTTAGAGAGTTTTCAGTGAAACATATTCCTTTCAGTTCTTTAATTGGGATGTGGGCATGTCTGGCTGGGCCCAGCATTTA
Organism: Chiloscyllium punctatum; assembly: GCF_047496795.1. Lineage (NCBI taxonomy): Eukaryota > Metazoa > Chordata > Chondrichthyes > Orectolobiformes > Hemiscylliidae > Chiloscyllium > Chiloscyllium punctatum. Next base: position 15,300,299 of record NC_092768.1, read on the forward strand.
TTGCTCCATCCCTAGTTGCCCTTGAGAAGGTGGAGGTGAGCTCCCTTCTTGAACCGCTGTAGTCCATGTGCTGTAGGTAGACCCACAATACCCTCAGGAAGGGAAATCTGGAATTTTGAGTCAGCGACACTGAAGGGACGGTGATATATTTCCAAGTCAGGGTGAAGAGTGTTTTCAAAGGGATCTTGCTGGGAATGGTCTTCCCATATAATTTGCGGACACTGTTGATTCAATGTTTATTTGAAAACTTACATTTTGGAGGATTGTGGAAAATATTTCATATTTTGTATAAACACCTCGAGTGGTTTCTTTAAAGGTTACCAGACACTGCTTTTCTAAAACCCAAACTTCCATGAAATGACATGACTTGTGCTCACTGCTCGCTGTGCTGTACACCGTGCTGTGGCTGTTTGTACAGTAATTGGATGGAGAGAGTGCTTTGTGTCTGTAATTAGCTGAGGGACATAAAGCCTGTGAGGAAGGGCTCCCCATCTGATCACTCCCATGGTTGGTGAAAGAAACAACCCACTTGTTGAGTTCAGGATGAAACCTTTCCCCTCCTTCTGAAAGAGTGATCGAATGAACTTCTCGATTGTATTTCCCTGAACAAGCTGATAGATACTGGGGACAGCCCTGTGTGTGTGTTATTAGTGATGGCCACATGTGTAAGGAGACAGAGGTGATAGACTTACAAAGATTTTATGCTTCAGACATTCTGTCTTCAACAATGACCTATTGGCCAAAGTGTCCTTGGTTTTAGAAATACAATCCCTGCAGAGAATATTTGTCTTTCTGTTTTCATGATGAGTGAGAATATGTGAGAGAGAACAACTGTAAAGCTCAGCAGGTCGAGCAGCATCTGTGGAAACAAATCAGAGTTAACTTTTCGGGTCCAGAGACCCTTCCTCAGAAGCGCTAACTCTTTTTATTTCTCTCCACAGATGCTGCCAGACCTGCTGAGCTTTTCCAGCAACTCTTGTTTTTGTTCCTGATTTACAGCATCTGAAGTTCTTCCAGTTTTTATTGAGGTTACGTTGGTATGTTTTGGGGATGGTTAGAGGGAGAGCTGTTTATATGTGTGCATTACTTGATTTTGTGTTAACAATTGATTGTGTCTTCAATTAATATTTGGTTTTGATAATAAGCTTTGGTCAGTGCATTGAGTATAGGAGTTGGGAGGTCATGTTGCAACTGCACAGGAGATTGGTGCGGCCACGTTTGGAATACTGCGTTCAATTTTGGTCACTCTGCTGTAGGAAACATTTTGTGAAACTTGAAAAGCCGCAGAACAGATATACAAGGATATCACCAGGGTGGAGAGTTTGAGCTCTAGGGAGAGGTTGATTAGACTGGAGCTATTTTCTCTGGAGCATTGGACAGTGAAGGGTGACCTTGTAAAGGTTTATTTTTTCCAGGGTAGGGCAGGCCAAAACTTGAGGGCATCGGTTTAAGGTTAAATGGGGAGTTCTGGTTAAGTGGGGAGTCATTGGGAGGATATCTCTGACAGCTCTGAGGAATGACTTTACATGGGACTCTGGGGAGTGGGACTGACTGTGAAATCCGCACCCACCTACAGGGCCTCTCGGTCTCGGAATCAGTCAAAAGAATCACTAGGTGTACGATCTGTTAAAAACAAGGTTACTGGTTTAATAAATTAAGGCAGAATGGCACAGATTTGTCCAGTAACATGGAGGTTAAAAGCTTCTGTGTTCCGTGGAGAAATGGCACAATTACATTCGAAAATTACACATTATTTATATGTTTTTTTAAGAGATAGTACAGCCTTAATTACAAATGTAATAAGGTGATATGATTTACAGCAGGTTGATCCAATGATATTTCCTGGGAAAATGCTCTTAATTACAAGAAAAATCCAATCAACTGTAATATGGTGACATGATTGATAACAGGCTAATCCAATGATATTCCCTGGGAAAGGGGTCATAATTATGTAAATGATCATGTCACGGTAGCAGGTCAAGATTCGTTTGAATATCAAATCACTGTCTTACAATTCATATTATGAAAACTCCATTGTTTTCTCTTGTCTCTAAATACAACCAACTCAGCAAAGCATCAGTTCAAGTTCACAGTGTCAAAGAAAAATCTTAAGCCATTTTGTTATGTTATTTTAAAGTGAAAAGTCATTTGTGGTGAATAAAAATCTCCATGTACTTGTTGCTTCTGACAACAGCCTAAACTCAAATTTTAGATCCTCAACTGGAAATGCTGTACAAAGAGCCAGCACATGCATGATGGGCCGAACAAACTCTTTTATTACTGCAATGGCTCCAGGGCATATCAAGACAGAACGAGTCAAATGTAGCTTTCCAGACAGACAGGCCTACTGTTATGGACCAGAGCAGATCCTTTCCGAATGTATTCAGAAGGTTGCCTGGATCTTACCTTTCTCTGACTTGAAAGGTAAATGTAAGGTGTTGCATTCCAGATGCAACTGAATTGGTCAAACTGCCTGACGTTATGTGGTGAACTACCAGAGCATCTGGGAGGGAGGGGAACAATCTCTGTGTCTGAGAGGAGCATCCTTTATATCTGTGTCTGATCCCTGACAGCTCAGCAACTGTGACCAGGAGGTAGGATGTCAGTGTCCTCCTCCTCCTCCTGTTGTGTCCAACTTCCCTCCCACCTATCTGCTCCACCCTCCACTCTGACCTATCACCAACACCCCTAACCTTCATCTACTTATCACATTCCCAGCCAATTTCCCCCAGATCCACACACCTCCCATTTATCTCTAAGCCCCCTTGGGCAATCCCCACCACACCCCTCATTCCTGATGAAAGGCTTATGCTCAAAATGTCAACTCTCCTGCTCCTCGGATGCTGCCTGACTGGCTGTGCTTTTCCAGCACCACACTTTTTGACTATGAGCTCAGTAACTGTGACCAGGAGGTGGGATCTCAGTGTCCTCCTTCTCCTCCTGGAACAGTTCCCATCACTGCTTCTCAGAAACCAGCATCAGTGAGGGACAGGAATGCACTGTGTTATCACACTGTGGTTTTTGGGGAAGTTCATCCTGAGCAGCTCTGTGATGTGGGACTCCATGTTCTATGGTCTGTTTCCTAGGATGCACGATTAGAGTGGTGCTGGAAAAGCACAGCAGGTCAAGCAGCATCCAAGGAAAATCGACCTTTTGGCCTAAAGCCCTCCATCAGAAATGAGGCTGGGAGTCTCCAGGGTAGGAGGGGAAATGAGGAAACTGGTGAAGTACACATTGATGCCATGGGGTTGAAGAGTCCCGAGGTGGAAGATGAGGCATTCTTCCTCCAGGCATGGGGTGGTGAGGGAGTGGAGATGGAGGAGGCCCAGGACATACACGTACTCGGTGGAATGGGAGGGGTAGTTGAAATGTTCAGCCACAGAGTGGCGGTGTTGATTGGTGTGGGTGTCCCGGAGATGTTCTCTGTAGCACTCTGTGAGAAGGTGTCTAGTCTCCCCCATGTAGAGGAAACCGAATCAGGAGCAATGGATACAATAAATAACATGTGTTGAAGTGCAGGTGAAACTTTGATAGATGTGGAAGGCTCCTTTGGGGCCTTGGATGGAGGTGAGGGAGGAGGTGTGGGCGCAGGTTTCGCAATTCCTGCGATGGCAGGGGAAGGTGCCAAGAGGGGAGGGTGGGTTGTTGGGTGTTGTGGACCTGACAAGGTAATCGCAGAAGGAACGGTCTTTATGGAAATCAGTTAGGGTTGGAGAGGGAAATCTATCCCTGGTGGTGGGGTCTGTTTGTAGGTGGCAGAAATGTCGGCAGATGATGCAATTTATGCAAAAGTTGGTGGGATGGAATGTGAGGACCAGGGGTGGTTCTGTCCTTGCTGCGGTTGGAGGAGTGGGGTTCGAGGGCAGAGGTGTGGGATGTGGATGAGATGTGTTGGAGGGCATCTTCAACTATGTGGGAGGGGAAATTGTAGTCTTTAAAGAAGGAGGCCATTTGGTATGCTCTGTGGTGGAACTGTTCCTCCTGGGAGCACATACTGTGGAGGTGGAGGAATTGGGAATACAGGATAGCTTTTTTGCAGGAGGTAGGGTGGGATAAGGTATAATCCAGCTAGCTGTGGGAATCAGTGGGTTTGTAGCAAATGTCAGTGTTGAGTTGGTCATTGTTGATGGAGATGGAGAGGTCCAGGAAGGGGAGGGAGGTGTCAGTGATGGTCCAGGTGAATTTAAGGTCAGAGTGGAATGTGTTGGTGCAGTTGATGAACTGTTCAACCTCCTCTTGGGAGCACGAGGTGGCGCCAATGCAGACATCAATGTCACGGAGGAAGAGGTAGAGAGTGTGTGGTGACAGGGACAGAGATAGAATGTGTGAGAGACAGGGACGCAGAGAGAGTGTTTGAGAGATAAGGACAGAGAGAGAGAGAGAGAAAGAGAGAGAGAGATAACGGTGGAGAAAGAGCGCAAGAGACAGGGATGGAGAGAATCCATGAGAGTTGAGAGAGTGTCAGGCTGTTCCTGTCCAAATACCCCAGTGAAACATGAGGAGTGTTTGGATAAAAGAGTATTCAGTCAGTGCTGTCTGTGACTGTGTACTCAGTTACACACCCAACCTTCCAGACTATACCACCTAGCTGAGTCTGTGCAAGAGGGAAGATTGTGAGATGTGGATGATGGGAGACAGAGACTTACCTCAATGTTAAAAAATTCTGCTTTGTTCCCTGTGCTAGTGGAATATTTAAATGGAAAGGCTGAACAGGAGGAAATCATCAGCTCACACACAGCATCATGGGGATCACATTCAAATGTTTTCTGATGATCTTAACCATTGATGTTGTGTCACAGTCTTGCAACAGAAACATTATAATTGAGAGATAATTCTGATCCAGCACATCACTCCATGTCGAGATCAGAGCTTCCCTTGGCACTAAGGCACCACCTGCTAATTACTTCACAGACCCGAGGTGGTATTGTTACTGTGGGAAACATTGCCAGGGTTACCATGATGTGGGATTGAACACCGAGTACAGTGTGGAATGTCAGGGCACCAGATATAGACACTCCGAGTTCCTGTTCTCCCTGAAACACTCCTGGCTTTTTCATCAAAGGATGCATCTTGACAATTTCCCTGAAAATTATCACCGATTTGCCACATCATTCACTGATTCCTGTGGAATCACAGATTATGGTACTTAGCCTCTCTCGGGCTGTCCATCACATCTCTCTCTCTGTCTCTCTGTCTGAGTCTCTGTCTGCCTCTGTTTCTCTCTCTCTTTGTACCAGTCTGTCTGTCTCTGTATCTGTCTTTGTCTCTGTCTGTCTTTCTCTCTGTCCATGTCAATCTCCCTCTGTCTATTTCTGCCTGTGTCTCTGTACCTCTCCCACTGTCTGTGTCTCTGCCATTATCACTGTTTCAGCCTCTCCCTTTCTGGGTCTGTCCCTCACTCTGTGCCCCACTGAGTGCTTTATTCACTGCTCTCTCTACTTGTTCTGCCACCTTTAATGATCTGTGCACATATACACACAACGCTCCCTGCTCCTGCCTCACCCCCTTTAGAATTGCCCCTCCCCCAGTTTATATTGTCTCTCAATGTCCTTCCCACCAAAGGGTATCACCTCTCAGTTCTCTGCACTGAACCCCATCTACCCCATCTCTCCCCCTACTCCCGCAAATTGTCAAAGTCCTTTCCCAGTCCTCCACTGAGCTCGTTACAGTTTGAAATTCTTTCTGGTTTGCTGCAATCTCCAAACTTTGAACTTATCCCCTGCACAGCAAGATCTCAATCATTAATTAATGTCAGGAAAAGCAAAATGCCTAACACTGACCCTTGGGAATCCAGGGAGAAACTGCTCTGCAGTTTGGAGTCACACAGGGCACAAACTAGACCTACTTAAATCCAGTTGTTATACGATGCCATGTCTGGAAGGACAGGAGCATACACACTTGGTATTAAAGTGGATTCTGGGTGGGTGAGATAAGGAGCAAGATATTTGTGGTTTGTCATTAATTTCACGCCATGTCACCAGGAGAGAACTAACATGAGCTTCCTGCTATTGAGCAAACAGATTGAACAACCTCAGACCCTGAAACCATACTGCCCGGCTGGTTAAAGTGGTCCCACCTTTATCTATTTACGAACTAACTTGGTGAGATAATTAACAGATCCTTCACAATTCCCTTTTAAAAGGGGCACATCAGGAAAGGCTGTGGGACATCCTGATGTCAAATCGAGTGTCTATTTTCGAAATAATTTGGGAGACTGGTGAGACGAACATTTCTTGTCGATGCTGGAGAGGCTTTGGGAGTCAGCAGTATTCCAGCCTCTGACATGTTCTTGGAGACACTGTGTTTATGTTGTGAATACAGTTGAGTTTCTGGTCAATGGTAACCCCCAGGATGTTGTCTCCTTGTTTCTGATCTCTCTACCAAGGAGGAAACTTTCTTCGATTGCCCCTGTCAGTGTCCAAAACATTTAAGAAACACGATACCATCCAGGGACAAAACAGCATCCGCTTGATTGGCCCCACATTCACCAACGTCCACTCTCTCCACCACTGATGCTCAGTAGCAGCAGTGTGTACCATTTCCAAGATGGGCTGGGAAATTCACCGAACATCCTCAGACAGCACCTTCCAAACCCACAATCACTTTGATCCTAAAAGGACAAGGGCAGGAGATACATGAGAACATCATCCCCTGCAGGTTCCCCTCTAAGCCACTCACTATCCTGAGTTGAAGCTGTTTGTCCCTTTTGGTAACTATTTGGAATGATGTTGTAAGACTGAACGTGTCCTCAGGGTGTGGGATTTGGAGAATGATGCAGAAAAATAATTGAGCAACTCTTAAAGACAGATACATTACTCAATGACATACAGATTGAGGAATATGGAATGAACTAATATAGTCAAAAACAAAATTACAGTACACTCTAGATTAACATAGAGAAGGCAATTTTCTAACTGCCATTCACTACCTGCCCACTGCCAGATAACAGGTACATCCTGGTCACCTCCATCCTGTACTGCCTGGAGTGTGAAAAACTTCATTTTGTCAGGTCACTTTTGTACAGGCAAGAGAGCAGCTTTTCATGGGCTCTCAGGGGAAAATGTAGTTTCAAAGATTCCCTTACAACAGGAGGAACCAACATCCTCAGCTGGTCAAAGACATCTCCCCATCTCCAATTCATGACGGAGCAGTGAAATAGATACTAACATCTGTCGTTCTTAAAGAGGAGGATTCAGGTCAGACCAAATGGACAGCAGATACATGGGAACACCACTCCCTGCAAGTTCCCCACTGAGCCACTCACCATCCTGACTTGGAAATTATCACCGTTCCTTCAATGTCACTGGGTCACAATCCTGGAACTCTGCCCCCACCAAGAGCATTGAGAGTCTACCAACAGCTTATAGCCTCCAGGGGTTCAAGAGGGCAGCTCACCACCACCTTTTCAAGGGAGCAATTAGGGACAGGCATTAAATATTGGTCAGACAACGATGCCCACCTCCCACAAATGAATAAAAGACAATCACTGGTGAACACCCCGACATTTGATCTTGTGATGGAGGGAAGGTCATTGATGACGCAACTGAAAATGATTGGACCCTGATCAACTCAGGGAAAATTGTACGCTTCCACAAACACATACTGCATATTAACCTGAAGGTAATCCTGAATTAGTCCCTTTTTGTTTCATATTTATGAAGCTTTTCTCCATTTAGAAAATAGTCTGTGCCTCTGTTCATCCTCCCAAGTGCGTAACCTCACATTTTCCCACATTGTTTTCTATCAGCCATTTATCTGCCCACTCTCCCAGCCTGTCCAAGTCCTTCTGCAGCCTCCCTGCTTCCTCAACACAGCCTGTCCCTCCACCTATCTCTGTGACATCCACAAGCTTACAACAATGCCCTCAGTTCCTTTCTCCACCTCGTTATTGTATAACGACAATCGGTGTGAGTCAAGATTAGAGTGGTGCTGGAAAAGTACAGCAGGTCAGGCAGCATCCGAGGAGCAGGGAAAATCGACGTTTCAGGCAAAAGCCCTTCACCAGAAAAATCAAAGTCAATTTTTCCTGCTCCTTGGATGCTGCCTGACCTCCTGTGCTTTTCCAGCACCACTCTAATCTTGACTCTAATCTCCAGCATCTGCAGTAACCACTTCTGCCTTATCAATGGTTCTGATCCCAACACTGAGCCCTGTGGAACCCCACTAGTCACTGAGTACCATCCTGTAAAAGAGCCCTTTATCACTGCAGTCTGCCTTCTGCCAGTCAGGCAATCCTCTCTCCATGCCAGTACCTTGCCCCTAACACCATGGGCTTATAGCTTATTTAGCAAACTCCTGTACGGCACCTTGTCAAAGCCCTTCAGGGAATCTAAATATGTCACATGCGCTGGCTCTGTTTTGTCTAACTTGCTCATTATATCCTCAAAGAATTCTAACAGATTTGTCAGGCATGACCTCCCTGAGATGAAGACCGTTCTTACCATGCACTCTACAATCTCATCTGTAATGATGGACTCTAACACCTTACCAATGACAGAGGTCAGGCTAACCAGCCTATAGCTTCCTGTCACCTGTCTCCTTCCCTTCATAAAGAAGGATGTTACATTAGCTATTTTCCAGTTCTCTGGAACCCTCCCTGAAGACAGTGATTCCCGAAAGGTATTGTGGAAGCCATGGTCGAGTGGTATTATCACTGGACTGTTCATCCAGAGATCCTTGTTATGTTCCGGGAGCCCGGGTTCAAATCACACCATGGGAAAAGATGGAATTTGAATTCAATGAATATTTGGAGTTAAGAATCTAATGACTCCTATAAATTCATTGCCAATTGTCGGAAAAACCCATCTGGTTCACTGACATTCTTTCGGGAAGGAAGCTGCCATCCTTACCTGGTCTGGTCTACATGTGACTCCAGACCCACATCAAAGTGGTTGACTCGTGAATGCCTTCTGGGCAATTAGGGATGGGCAATAAATGCTACCCAGCCAGTGACACCGTCATCATCCTGTTAAAGAATAAAGAAAGAAAAGATCCCCACCAATATCCCTACTATCTCCTCAGCTATCTCCCACAAAGGGCCAGGGTGTAGTTCATCTGTTTCAGCTGATTTATTCACCTTCAGACCTTTCAGCTTCCCCAGCACCTTCTTGTTTCATTTGAAAGTCACTGGAAATCTATGTCCCTCTCATTCTTGTTCCTGTTCCGAGTGGGAACTGTTTCTCCCTCTCTCCTCTCTCCAGCTCAGGATTTCAAAAACCTCAATCAGATCTCCCTCTCAGCCTTCTTCTCTCCCAGAGAAAATACTCCCAAACTCTTCAATCTATCCTCATCGCTGTCATTTCTTATCCCTGGAACCATTCTTGTAAATCACTCCTGCCCTCTCTCCGATGTGTTCCCATCTTTCCAAGAATGTGGGGCCCACATCTGGACACAATACTCCAGCTGGGGTCAAACAAGGGTCTTGTACAAGTTCACCAACACCTCCTTTCTCTTGTACTCTGTGCCCCTGTTAGTAATGCGGAGGACACTGTGTGCTTTATTCACTGCTCTCTCTACCTGTCCTGCCACCTTCAATGGTCTGTGCACATATACCCCCAGTTCCCTCACTCCTGCTGCACCCCCTTTTCGAATTGCCCCCCCCCCCCATTTTATATTGTCTCTCAATGTCCTTCCCACCAAAGTGCATCACTTCCCATTTCTCTGCACTGAACCCCATCCGTCTCCCCTCCTCTTTCCCCAAATCCCACACTTATCAATGTGCTTTGGAGTTCTGAACTGTTCCCCTCACATTTTACAATTTTTCCTGGTTTGGTGCCATCTACAAACTTTGAATTTGTCCCCTGCACAGCAAGATCCCAATCATTACTAAATATCAGGAAAAACAAGGATCCCAACATTGACCCCTGACAATCTGAGGAATCTTCTCAGCAGTTTCAAGTCACACCAGGCACCAGCCGAGCCCAATTCAATCCCTTCACTGTACAATACCATCTCTGGAAGGACAGGAGCACACACCATTGGGGATCAGGTGGATTCTGGGTGGGTGAGATAAGAAGCAAGATATTTGTGGTTGAATATTATTTACTTCCCACACCATCAGGACAGAATTAATATGAGCTTCCTGCTATTGAGCAAACAGATTAAATAACCTCAAACCCTGAGACCATGCTGCCCAGCTGGTTCAACTGGTCTCTGAGGAAAGGCACCACTGTACCACCTTTACCTCAGTGTGACAACGTGACTCATTCTCTGTTGTTATAAATTAACACAACATTTCCCTTGGTAATCGCTCCTATGTCCAGCGGATTAACCCTTGGGCAAAAAATATCTCATCAAACAGGAACCACAGAGAATTCCTGGAAATGTTCACCATTCAACCGTGACTCCCGAACGCAATAGTTCCTACAAATCATTGTTTCATCCTGAGCACTCAGTACTCTGACAGTACAGAGACCCACACACGTCTATAACATTTCACCAGCTCAGAATATACTGAACATCCTTCTCAGACAAATGAATGAGATCTCTACAAAGCTCTGAAATAGTATCCACAGCACAGACCTTCTGACAGTTTGGCAATCCCTCAGCACTGACCCTCTGACAGTGCGACACTCCCCCAGCACTAACCCACTGACAGTGCGGCACTCCCTCACCACTGACCCTCTGACAATGCAACATTCCCTCACCACTGACCCACTGATAATGTGACTCTCCCTCAATACTCCTCCTCCTACAGTGTGAGACTCCCTCAGCTGTGACTTTATGACAGTGTGGTGTTCCCTCAGTACTGACCCTCCGACAGTACAGCAGCCCCTCAATACTGACCCTCCGACAGTACAGCACCCCTTCGGTACTGACCCTCCGACAGTACAGCAGCCCCTCAATACTGACCCTCCGACAGTACAGCACCCCTTCTGTACTGATCTTCCGACAGTATAGCAGCCCCTCAGTACTGACCTTCCCATTGTGCGGTATTATCCTAGCATTGACCCTCTGACAGGGCAATGCTCCCTCAGCCCTGACCCTCTAACAGTGTGATGGTTCCCCCAAAGCTGACTCTTCGACAGTGCACTCTCTCTCAGTACTGACCCTGCGACAGTACAGCAGTCCCTCAGTACTGACCCTTGAACAGTGCGGTATTATCAGAGTATTGACCCTCTGACAGTGCAATACTCCCTCAGCCATGACCCACTGACAGTGCAATTCTCCCTCAGCCATGACCCTCTGACAGTGTGATGGCCCTCCAAAGCTGTTCTCTGACAGTGCAGCGCTCCCTCAGTACTGACCCTCCAATAATGTGACACTCCTCAGCACTGATCCTCCAACAGTGTGGAATCCGCCCAGCACTGAGCCTCTGATAATACAATGCTCCATTAGCACTGACCCTCTGACAGTGCAGCATTCCACCAGCACTGAACCTCCAACAGGACAGTGCTCCCTTAATACTCACCCTCCGAGAGTGCGGCACTGCTTCAGCACTGATCCTCTGAGAGCGTAGCACTCCATCAGCACTGACCCTCTCACAGTATGGTCTATCTGTAAACCTGCACTGTTCCCCTTTTGGGCCTATTGTGGGAGTTTCATCACTCAAAGTCTTGGAGTAAGGTAGGGGCTGGTGTATCGAAGCTCCACATCCCTTAGATGTGCTGCGTGTCAAAACATGAGAAGGTGTTTCCAGGGAAAAGGTTTGCAGGGCCGAGGGAACAGGATGGGGGTGAGATATGGGACTAATTCAATGGTGTAAAGAGCCATCAGAGGCAGGATGGGTAGAATGGCCTTTATAAATCTAATCCAATCCAATCTTTGTTCCACCCCAATCCAGTGGTGTCTCAGTTTGTGAAATTCCTGGGAGTTCGCAGCAGTGAAACAAAGATTAAATTGGGTTAGATTTATAAAGGCCGTTCTACTCAGTTCCCAAGACCAGCTCGTGATGGAACTGAAGAATGTGAAGCAATAAATTAGACAGCTCTTAGGCTGATGTGATCTGGATAGTCTACAAAAAAATAAAGATCTGGGTTATGAGGAGATCTGAAAATATCAGAAAGTTCTGGCAAAACTCATTAGGTCTCGTACATACTACAGAGAGAGACAGAGTTAACGTTTCGAGTCTCGTGACCCTTGTTCCATGATGACCATCTCAAGTCATGCTGGGGAAGTTGACACCCCCTATTATAATTAACCACATTGGTGTTTTCATGCTAATTATGCTCCCAATGTTAGTAAATACATAAAGCACACACATTTCATCACAGGCTCCAGGATCGAGATCAAGAGAAATTGAGAGTCCTGGCTTTATACAAACAATGATGATTCAATGTCAATCTCCCACTGAGTTCCAACGGGAACCACCTATTCCCACAGCCATGACCTCTCATAAACTATTCAGGAGATAGTGGCACCTAATCCCCACCCACTCACTGCTTTCACAGGCAGCAGGTTGTGTTCATGTTTTAACAGAGATATACCCGGTAAATCTGACGGGGTGGGGGGGGGGGGTGTTAAAAAACCAGCCCCTACCTCCAACCTCATTGTTTACCTCAAGCTTTACTCCGAGGCTGTGAGTGATGGAGCAACCACAATTGGCCAGGAAGAGGGACAGCACAGGGATCGAGATAGACCATACTGTGGGAGGGTCAGTGCTGAGGGAGTGCCAAATTGTCAGAAGGTCAGTATTGGGTGCGCGCCTCCCTGTCAGTGTGTGAGTGCTGAGGGAGTACTGCAGTCTCGGAGAGTCAGTGCTGAGGGAATGCCGCATTGTCAGAGGGTCAGTTCTGAGGGAATGCTGTACTGATGGAAGGTCAGTGCTGAGGGAGTGCCATATTGTCAGAAGGTCAGTTCTGAGGGAGTGCTATACTGATGGAAGGTCAGTGCTGAGGAAGAGCACTGTTGGAAAGTCAGTATTGAGGGAGTGCCCAGTGACCATAGAGTCACTGCTGAGAGAGTGCAGCATTATGGGAGTGTCTGTACTGAGGGAGTGCTGCACTGTCAGAGTGCCAGTATTGAGTCATAAAGTCACTGCTGAAGTAGTACTGCCCTATTGGAGGGTCAGTGCTGAGGGATCGCCACACTGTCAGAGGGTCAGTACTGAGGGAGTGCCGCACTGTCAGAAGGTCAGTGCTGAGGGAGTGCCGCACTGTCAGAGGATCAGTGCTGAGGGATCGCCACACTGTCAGAGGGTCAGTGCTGAGGGATCGCCACACTGTCAGAGGGTCAGTGCTGAGGGAGTGCCGCACTGTCAGAGGGTCAGTGCTGAGGGAGTGCTGCACTGTCAGAGGGTCAGTGCTGAGGGATCGCCACACTTTCAGGGGGTCAGAGCTGAGCTAGTGCTGCACTGTCAGGGGGTCAGAGCTGAGCAAGTACCAGACTGTCAGGGGGTCAGAGCTGAGGGAATGCCACACTGTCGGGGGGTCAGTGCTGAGTGAGTGCCGCACTGTCAGGGGGATCAGAGCTGAGGGAGTGCCGCACTGTCGGGGGGTCAGTGCTGAGTGAGTGCCGCACTGTTGGGGAGTCAGTGCTGAGTGAGTGCCGCACTGTCAGGGGGTCAGTGCTGAGGGAATGCCGCACTGTCAGGGGGTCTGTGTTGTGGATACTGTTTCAGAGCTATGCAGGTATATTGCTAATTTGTTTGTGAAGGGTTTATGGTGTATTCTGAGCTGGTGAAATATTAGAGACGTTACAAATCACACAACACCAGATCTAGTCCAATAGGTTTAATTGGAAGCACTCGCTTTTGGAGTGCTGCTCCTTCATCAGATGGCTGTCCAAATCATGTTATAGACGTGTGTGAGTCTCTATACGGTCAGAGTACTGAGTGCTCAGGGTGAAACAAAGATTTCCAGCAGCTATTGCAACAGGGAGTTGTGTTTGAATGGTGCACATTTCAGAAATTCTCTGTGGCTCCTGTTTAATGAGATATTTTTTGCCTGAGGATTAATTTGACAGATATCGGGAAGAGCGATTACCCAGAGCAATGTTGTGTATATTTATAACAACAGAGAATGAGTCACGTTGTCACACTGAGGTAAAGGTGGTACAGTGGTCCCTTCCCTCAGAGACCAGTTGAACCAGCTGGGCAGTATGGTCTCAGGGTTTGAGGTTGTTCAATTTGTTTAGCCTGGGTGATCGGCCAGGACCTGCTGGAGGTGTATGTCAGTATGCTCCGGGCAGGTACCATGAGTGAATCCATGAGGAAAGGCATCATCACCCTCGTCTACAAGCGGAAGGGGGAGAGGGAGGAAATTAGAAATTGGAGACCGATCTCACTGTTAAATGCAGACTACAAAATCCTGTCAAAGGTCATCGCCAACCGGGTCAGGTCTGCTCTGGGATCGGTGATCCACCCGGACCAAACCTGTGCTGTACCGGGCAGGAAGATCTCTGAGAGTCTCGCACTCCTCAGGGATACGATCGCCTACGTGCAGGACAGGGGGGTGGACACCTGCCTCATCAGCCTGGACCAGGAGAAAGCCTTTGACAGGGTATCGCATACATATATGAGGGATGTCCTCTCCAAAATGGGCTTTGGGGAGGGAATCGGAAATTGGATCAGACTGCTCTACACCAACATTGTCAGTGCAGTCTCAATCAATGGGTGGGAATCAGATAGCTTCCCTGTAAGATCTGGAGTCAGGCAGGGATGCCCCCTCTCACCCGCCTTGTTTGTGTGTTGCATAGAGCCATTTGCCGAATCCATCAGGAAGGATGCGAGCCTGAGAGGGGTGACTATTCCTGGCAGCGGGGGCCTGCAGGTTAAGGCCTCCCTGTACATGGATGACGTCGCTGTTTTCTGCTCGGATCCGCTGTCCGTGCACAGACTCGTGTGCATCTGCGACCAGTTCGAACGGGCCTCGGGGGCCAAGGTAAACCGAGGCAAGAGCGAGGCCATGCTCTTCGGGAACTGGGCCGACCAATCCTCTATCCCCTTCACCGTCAGGACTGACCACCTGAAGGTGCTGGGTATTTGGTTCGGGGGGGCTGGGGCGTGCGCCAAGACCTGGGAGGAGCGGATCAGGAAGATGAGACAGAAACTAGGCAGATGGGGGCAACGGTCGCTCTCCATCGCGGGAAAAAACCTGGTCATCAGGTGTGAGGTCCTCTCAGTATTGCTATATGTGGCACAGGTCTGGCCTATCCCCAGGACCTGTGCCGCCGCAGTCACCCGGGCCATCTTCCAATTCATTTGGAGATCAAAGATGGACCGAGTCCGAAGAGACTCAATGTACAAAGACCGGTGCAATGGGGGAAAAAACACGCCCAATGCCACCCTCACCCTGATGGCCACCTTTGTGTGTGGCTGCATCAAGCTGTGCGTGGATCCCCGGTACGCAAACACCAAGTGTCACTACGTACTGAGGTTCTACCTGTCCCCGGTGTTGCGAAGGATGGGCCTGGCCTCGCTGCCGCGGAACGCTCCGAGTAGTTGGACCGTTCCGTATCACCTGTCCTTCGTGGAGATATTTATGAGGAAAAACACCTTTGACCACAAGTCCATCAGGAAGTGGTCAGCACGTAGCGTCCTTGAGACCCTTCGGGAAAAGGAGAGGGCGGATCCTGTCGAGCGGTTCCCTGAGCAGACTGTCAAAGCCATTTGGCAGAATGCCTCATCGCCAGAACTTTCCAACAAGCACCAAGACGTGGCTTGGCTGGTGGTGAGAAGGGCTCTGCCTGTGAGATCCTTTATGCACGCCCGGACTCTCTGCCGCACCGCACGCTGCCCTCGAAGTGGCTGCGGGGGGGACGAGACTGTCACACACCTCCTTCTGGAATGTGCCTATGCAGAGGAAGTCTGGAGAGGAATGCAGTGGTGCTTGTCGAGGTTCGTCCCGAGCAGCGCCGTGACGCGGGACTCCGTGCTCTACGGCCTGTTCCCCGGGACTCACACCGAGACGAACATTAACTGCGCCTGGAGGATCATCAACTCGGTGAAGGACGCTCTCTGGGCGGTCCGAAACCTGTTGATCTTCCAGCTGAAGGAGTTGACCCCGACCGAGTGTTGCAGACTGGCACATTCCAAGGTCCAAGACTACGTGTTGAGGGACGCGCTGAAGCTTGGGGCAGCTGCCGCCAAGGCGCGGTGGGGAAAGACCACTGTGTAAGATCGGCCTGCCGAAAGAAGAACAGGGGGCCCATACAGACGTTTTTTTGGGCTCTGCTGATGCCTCAGCCAAATATATGTATATATACAAGATTGAAAAAATGCACTGGATTGTAAAGGACAAGAATAAAGTCGAATCTGTGTTTGTAAATATGGACATATGTATGGCATGATCCAATGTACAGACCATCAAATCATTTATGAATAAAGTATATTTTTGAAATAAAAAAAAAAAGTACTGCCTGCAGGATTTCCCTGGGGCAGGCTACTTTGACGTGACCTTCAGAAGCGTGAAGCAGTGCGAACAGCTCCTGAAGGTCTTCAAGGAGAAGGAAGGGGAGCCGCTGTTCTCCATCTTGTCGGCGACGCCATTGTGTGTGCTTCCTGCACAGAGGAACCGGGTTGTTACAATCCATATGTACAACCCCTACGTTCCAGCGGCTGATGTCCTGACCTTCCTGGGAAGGTACGTCCAAGTCGAGGGAGAAGCCACCGATGTGATCGACCCCTTTGGGATCTGGACCAGTAAGAGGCAGGTCAAGGTAACTCTGAGGGCCGATGACAGTGGGAACATCCTCCACCCACCCTTGAGCTTCGCAATCGGAGGGAGCAGAGGCTACCTGACATATGCAGGGCAGCCCAAAGTGTGCCGAACCTGCGGGAAGTCGGGACACGTGGCGGTGGATTGCAAAGTGACCATCTGCAGGAACTGCAAACAGGAGGGTCACTTGACAAAGGACTGTCGGGAGGAAAAGAGCTGCAACCTGTGCGGGGAGGCGGGCCACATGTACAAGGCCTGCCCAAGACGAGGAGACGCCACCTACGCACAGATGGCCGGAGGTGGCAACACGAGCCGCGGACCGACAAAGTCTAACGAGGTACCGCGAATCAGCAAAGGAACGGTGCCTGGAGGCACCCAGAAGGAAGGGAAAGTTGTAGAGGAGCAGGCGGCAGACAGCGGGGAGATGCAGCAGCCGACCCAAGCTCCTGCAAGACAGACGGAGGAAATGGAAGAGGAGGGATCAAAGGAGGCAGAGCAGTGGATTATCGTTAAAAACAGGAAAAGGAAACCTCTCGAGGGCCCCAAAGCCACCAAGCGAAGGGGGAAGAGACACCTCCAAGAGGAGGATACAGGCAGCTCCTCCGAGGGTGAGGACGGGCGCAAGAAGGGTCGCCTCCGGAGGAAGAGGCAGAGCGCCGTGGGGAGAAAGGAGGGCAACACCGCCCAAGAAGGAAAAGACGATCCCTCTGAGGGGATGGGTGAAGGCCTCCCCCGACCCGGTGAGAACCAAGGGGTACCCACCGGCCCACAGCTCCAGGGAACTGGGAGCAGCGTCCCAGTGACAGCCCTGATGTCAGATGGAGAACGGGGCGATGCGGACCCTGGGTCTGACACGATGACACCAGAGCGGGGAAATGACTCCAGCGTGGAGCCGGACAACTACCTCAGCCCTGGGAAGGTCCAGCAGTTTGCCGTCACCACGGGGATGCACGCAGCTACCCCACTGGAGCAAGACCAGAAGAAAATGGACACTGGTAACCCCGCAAACTGTTAAAATGGGGTTTAAAATTGCCAGCATAAATGTGCGTAGCATTAAAGCGGCTACGCGATGTGTTTCAACGCTGGCCTTCCTGGCCAACGTCAAAGCCGATGTCCTGTTTCTGCAGGAGTGCGGGATACCGCACCTCAGCAGTTACAGGAGATGGTCGAGCTTGTGGGCCCACGGGCCGTCAGTGTGGTCGGGGGGCAACGATAGCCGCGCCTCCGGCCTGGGTATCCTGTTGCGGGGAGGCAACTTCACCATCTCCGAGGTTAAGGAGGTGGTGGGCGGGCGCCTCCTCGTCGTGGACGTTAAATACAGAAACGCTCCCGTGAGACTAATCAACGTGTACGCCCCAGTGGGTAAGAGTGAACGGTTGGCCGTCCTGCAACAGCTTCCACTGCTGCTGGCTACGTCCAGGCCGGTCATTCTGGCCGGAGACTTCAACTGCATCATTGATGCTGATGGACGATCCGGCGGGGGGGACAGTAAACCGGACGCTACGTCCAGGGCCCTGATGGAAACGGTCAAAGACGCCAAGCTGCACGACGTCTTCAGCGCCCCTGCAGATGGAGCGCAGCGTAGATACACCTAGTCACGGGCAGACGGGTCTATCCGCTCAAGGATAGATTACCTGTTTGTGTCCCGAACGCTCTCGGTCAGATCCACCGACGTCAAGCCGGTGTTCTTCTCTGACCACTGCCTCCTGCTGGCCGACTGTCACCTACAGGACGAACAGCGGGCGGGCAAGGGAACGTGGAAACTGAACACTAAGCTGTTGACCCCGGGAAACATCGAAGAGCTCAAGAGGGATTACGCAGGTTGGAGAACCGTGAAGCCCCTCTTTGAGTCTCCAGCGGACTGGTGGGAAACGGTAAAAGGGAACATCAAGAGGTTCTTTATCCTCAAAGGTGTCCAGGAGGCAAGAGAGAGGCGGGGAAAACTGTCCCAGCTCCAGGAAAGTATGCAGAACCTGCTCCTGCTGCAGACGATGGGGGTGGATGTCACGGAGGACCTCAAGGAGGTGAAGGGCCAGCAAGCCTCGCTCTTTGCCTCGGAGGCCTCCAGGATAATCTTCCGGTCCAGGGTCCGCTCGGTGGAGCAGGACGAGACGTGCTCACGTTTCTTCTTCCAGAAGGTGCACAAAGAGAGCTCCGTGCTCAGCAGCCTGAAGAAAGAAGATGGCTCGGTAACGTCATCTCAGGCTGACGTCATGAGGATCAGCAAATCCTTCTACGCCAGCCTGTATGACTCGAAGCCGACCGACAGCGCGGCCTCCCAGTCGTTCCTGTCCTCTATCACGGAGGTCCTAGATGACGGAACACGAGAGAGGCTGGACCAGCCGCTATCTCTGGATGAACTGACCAAGGCCCTCGAGTCCTTCGAAAAGAATAAAACTCCCGGAAGCGACGGCTTACCGGTCGAGGTTTATTCCGCTCTTTGGGACTTGATCGGCCAGGACCTGCTGGAGGTGTATGTCAGTATGCTCCGGGCAGGTACCATGAGTGAATCCATGAGGAAAGGCATCATCACCCTCGTCTACAAGCGGAAGGGGGAGAGGGAGGAAATTAGAAATTGGAGACCGATCTCACTGTTAAATACAGACTACAAAATCCTGTCAAAGGTCATCGCCAACCGGGTCAGGTCTGCTCTGGGATCGGTGATCCACCCGGACCAAACCTGTGCTGTACCGGGCAGGAAGATCTCTGAGAGTCTCGCACTCCTCAGGGATACGATCGCCTCCGTGCAGGACAGGGGGGTGGACACCTGCCTCATCAGCCTGGACCAGGAGAAAGCCTTTGACAGGATATCGCATACATATATGAGGGATGTCCTCTCCAAAATGGGCTTTGGGGAGGGAATCGGAAATTGGATCAGACTGCTCTACACCAACATTGTCAGTGCAGTCTCAATCAATGGGTGGGAATCAGATAGCTTCCCTGTAAGATCTGGAGTCAGGCAGGGATGCCCCCTCTCACCCGCCTTGTTTGTGTGTTGCATAGAGCCATTTGCCGAATCCATCAGGAAGGATGCGAGCCTGAGGGGGGTGACTATTCCTGGCAGCGGGGGCCTGCAGGTTAAGGCCTCCCTGTACATGGATGACGTCGCTGTTTTCTGCTCGGATCCGCTGTCCGTGTACAGACTCGTGTGCATCTGCGACCAGTTCGAACGGGCCTCGGGGGCCAAGGTAAACCGAGGCAAGAGCGAGGCCATGCTCTTCGGGAACTGGGCCGACCAATCCTCTATCCCCTTCACCGTCAGGACTGACCACCTGAAGGTGCTGGGTATTTGGTTCGGGGGGGCTGGGGCGTGCGCCAAGACCTGGGAGGAGCGGATCAGGAAGATGAGACAGAAACTAGGCAGATGGGGGCAACGGTCGCTCTCCATCGCGGGAAAAAACCTGGTCATCAGGTGTGAGGTACTCTCAGTATTGCTATATGTGGCACAGGGCTGGCCTATCCCCAGGACCTGTGCCGCCGCAGTCACCCGGGCCATCTTCCAATTCATTTGGAGATCAAAGATGGACCGGGTCCGAAGAGACTCTATGTACAAAGACCGGTGCAATGGGGGAAAAAACACGCCCAATGCCTCCCTCACCCTGATGGCCACCTTTGTGTGTGGCTGCATCAAGCTGTGCGTGGATCCCCGGTACGCAAACACCAAGTGTCACTACGTACTGAGGTTCTACCTGTCCCCGGTGTTGCGAAGGATCGGCCTGGCCTCGCTGCCGCGGAACGCTCCGAGTAGTTGGACCGTTCCGTATCACCTGTCCTTCGTGGAGAAATTTATGAGGAAAAACACCTTTGACCACAAGTCCATCAGGAAGTGGTCAGCACGTAGCGTCCTTGAGACCCTTCGGGAAAAGGAGAGGGCGGATCCTGTCGAGCGGTTCCCCGAGCAGACTGTCAAAGCCATTTGGCAGAATGCTCATCGCCAGAACTTTCCAACAAGCACCAAGACGTGGCTTGGCTGGTGGTGAGAAGGGCTCTGCCTGTGAGATCCTTTATGCACGCCCGGACTCTCTGCCGCACCGCACGCTGCCCTCGAAGTGGCTGCGGGGGGGACGAGACTGTCACACACCTCCTTCTGGAATGTGCCTATGCAGAGGAAGTCTGGAGAGGAATGCAGTGGTGCTTGTCGAGGTTCGTCCCGAGCAGCGCCGTGACGCGGGACTCCGTGCTCTACGGCCTGTTCCCCGGGACTCACACCGAGACGAACATTAACTGCGCCTGGAGGATCATCAACTCGGTGAAGGACGCTCTCTGGGCGGTCCGAAACCTGTTGATCTTCCAGCTGAAGGAGTTGACCCCGACCGAGTGTTGCAGACTGGCACATTCCAAGGTCCAAGACTACGTGTTGAGGGACGCGCTGAAGCTTGGGGCAGCTGCCGCCAAGGCGCGGTGGGGAAAGACCACTGTGTAAGATCGGCCTGCCGAAAGAAGAACAGGGGGCCCATACAGACGTTTTTTTGGGCTCTGCTGATGCCTCAGCCAAATATATGTATATATACAAGATTGAAAAAATGCACAGGATTGTAAAGGACAAGAATAAAGTCGAATCTGTGTTTGTAAATATGGACATATGTATGGCATGATCCAATGTACAGACCATCAAATCATTTATGAATAAAGTATATTTTTGAAATAAAAAAAAAGTACTGCCTGCAGGATTTCCCTGGGGCAGGCTACTTTGATGTGACCTTCAGAAGCGTGAAGCAGTGTGAACAGCTCCTGAAGGTCTTCAAGGAGAAGGAAGGGGAGCTGCTGTTTTCCATCTTGTCAGCGACGCCATTGTGTGTGCTTCCTGCACAGAGGAACCGGGTTGTTACAATCCATATGTACAACCCCTACGTTCCAGCGGCTGATGTTCTGACCTTCCTGGGAAGGTATGTCCAAGTTGAGGGAGAAGCCACTGATGTGATCGACCCCTTTGGGATCTGGACCAGTAAGCGGCAGGTCAGGGTAACTCTGAGGGCCGATGATAATGGGAACATCCTCCACCCACCCTCGAGCTTCGCAATTGGAGGGAGCAGAGGCTACCTGACATATGCAGGGCAGCCGAAAGTGTGCCGAACCTGCGGGAAGTCGGGATACGTGGCGGCGGATTGCAAAGTGACCATCTGCAGGAACTGCAAACAGGAGGGTCACTTGACTAAGGACTGTCAGGAAGAAAAGAGCTGCAACCTGTGCGGAGAGGCGGGCCACATGTACAAGGCCTGCCCAAGACGAGGAGCCGCCACCTACGCACAGATGGCCAGAGGTGGCAACACGAGCCGCGGACCGACAAAGTCCAACGAGGTACCGCGAATCAGCACAGGAACGGTGTCTGGAGGCACCCAGAAGGAAGGGCAGGCTGTAGCGGAGCAGGCGGCAGACAGCGGGGAGATGCAGCAGCCGACCCAAGCTCCTGCAAGACAGACGGAGGAAATGGAAGAGGAGGGATCAAAGGAGGCAGAGCAGTGGATTATCGTTAAAAACAGGAAAAGGAAACCTCTCGAGGGCCCCAAAGCCACCAAGCGAAGGGGGAAGAGACACCTCCAAGATGAGGATACAGGCAGCTCCTCCGAGGGTGAGGACGGGCGCAAGAAGGGTCACCACCGGAGGAAGAGGCAGAGCGCCGTGGGGAGAAAGGAGGGCAACACCGCCCAAGAAGGAAAAGACAATCCCTCTGAGGGGATGGGTGAAGGCCTCCCCCTACCCGGTGAGAACCAAGGGGTACCCACCGGCCCACAGCTCCAGGTAACTGGGAACAGCGTCCCAGTGACAGCCCTGCTGTCAGATGGAGAACGGGGCGATGCGGACCCTGGGTCTGACACGATGACACCAGAGCGGGGAAATTACTCCAGCGTGGAGCCGGACAACTACCTCAGCCCTGGGAAGGTCCAGCAGTTTGCCGTCACCATGGGGATGCACGCAGCTACCCCACTGGAGCAAGACCAGAAGAAAATGGACACTGGTAACCCCGTAAACTGTTAAAATGGGGTTTAAAATTGCCAGCATAAATGTGCGTAGCATTAAATCGGCTACGCGATGTGTCTCAACGCTGGCCTTCCTGGCCAACGTCAAAGCCGATGTCCTGTTTCTGCAGGAGTGTGGGATACCGCACCTCAGCAGTTACAGGAGATGGTCGAGTTTGTGGGCCCACGGGCCGTCAGTGTGGTCGGGGGGCAACGATAGCCGCGCCTCCGGCCTGGGTATCCTGTTGCAGGGAGGCAACTTCACCATCTCCGAGGTTAAGGAGGTGGTGGGCAGGCGCCTCCTCGTCGCGGACGTTAAATACAGAAACGCTCCCGTGAGACTAATCAATGTGTACGCCCCAGTGGGTAAGAGTGAACGGTTGGCCGTCCTGCAACAGCTTCCACTGCTGCTGGCTACGTCCAGGCCGGTCATTCTGGCCGGAGACTTCAACTGCATCATTGATGCAGATGGACGATCCGGCGGGGGGGACAGTAAACCGGACGCTACGTCCAGAGCCCTGATGGAAACGGTCAAAGACGCCAAACTGCACGACACCTTCAGCACCCCTGCAGATGGAGCGCAGCGTAGATACACCTGGTCACGGGCAGACCTGTTTGTGTCCCGAACGGTCTCAGTCAGATCCACCGACGGCAAGCCGGTGTTCTTCTCTGACCACTGTCTCCTGCTGGCCGACTGTCACCTACAGGACGAGCAGCGGGCTGGTAAGGGAACGTGGAAGCTGAACACAAAGCTGTTGACCCCGGGAAACATGGAAGAGCTCAAGAGGGATTACGCAGGTTGGAGAACCGTGAAGCCCCTCTTTGAGTCTCCAGCGGACTGGTGGGAAACAGTAAAAGGGAACATCAAGAGGTTCTTCATCCTCAAAGGTGTCCAGGAGGCGAGAGAGAGGCGGGGAAAACTGTCCCAGCTCCAGGAAAGTATGCAGAACCTGCTCCTGCTGCAGACGATGGGGGTCGATGTCACAGAGGACCTCAAGGAGGTGAAGGGCCAGCAAGCCTCGCTCTTTGCCTCAGAGGCCTCCAAGATAATCTTCCGGTCCAGGGTCCGCTCGGTGGAGCAGGACGAGACGTGCTCACGTTTCTTCTTCCAGGAGGTGCACAAAGAGAGCTCCGTGCTCAGCAGCCTGAAGGAAGAAGATGGCTCGATAATGTCATCTCAGGCTGACGTCATGAGGATCAGTAAATCCTTTTACGCCAGCCTGTATGACTTGAAGCCAACCGACAGCGCGGCCTCCCAGTCGTTCCTGTCCTCTATCACGGAGGTCCTAGATAACGGAACACGAGAGAGGCTGGACCAGCCGCTATCTCTGGATGAACTGACCAAGGCCCTCGAGTCTTTCGAAAAGAATAAATCTCCCGGAAGCGACGGCTTACCGGTCGAGATTTATTCCGCTCTTTGGGACTTGATCGGCCAGGACCTGCTGGAGGTGTATGTCAGTATGCTTTGGGCAGGTACCATGAGTGAATCCATGAGGAAAGGCATCATCACCCTCATCTACATGCGGAAGGGGGAGAGGGAGGAAATTAGAAATTGGAGACCGATCTCACTGTTAAATGCAGACTACAAAATCTTGTCAAAGGTCATCGCCAACCGGGTCAGGTCTGCTCTGGGATCGGTGATCCACCCGGACCAAACCTGTGCTGTACTGGGCAGGAAGATCTCTGAGAGTCTCGCACTCCTCAGGGATACGATCGCCTACGTGCAGGACAGGGGGGTGGACACCTGCCTCATCAGCCTGGACCAGGAGAAAGCCTTTGACAGGATATCGCATACATATATGAGGGATGTCCTCTCCAAAATGGGCTTTGGGGAGGGAATCGGAAATTGGATCAGACTGCTCTACACCAACATTGTCAGTGCAGTCTCAATCAATGGGTGGGAATCAGATAGCTTCTCTGTAAGATCTGGAGTCAGGCAGGGATGCCCCCTCTCACCGGCCTTGTTTGTGTGTTGCATAGAGCCATTTGCTGAATCCATCAGGAAGGATGCGAGCCTGAGAGGGGTGACTATTCCTGGCAGCGGGGGCCTGCAGGTTAAGGCCTCCCTGTACATGGATGATGTCGCTGTTTTCTGCTCGGATCCGCTGTCCGTGCACAGACTCGTGTGCATCTGTGACCAGTTCGAACGGGCCTCGGGGGCCAAGGTAAACCGAGGCAAGAGCGAGGCCATGCTCTTCGGGAACTGGGCCGACCAATCCTCTATCCCCTTCACCGTCAGGACTGACCACCTGAAGGTGCTGGGTATTTGGTTCAGGGGGGCTGGGGCGTGCGCCAAGACCTGGGAGGAGAGGATCAGGAAGATGAGACAGAAACTAGGCAGATGGGGGCAACGGTCGCTCTCCATCGCGGGAAAAAACCTGGTCATCAGGTGTGAGGTACTCTCAGTATTGCTATATGTGGCAAAGGTCTGGCCTATCCCCAGGACCTGTGCCGCCGCAGTCACCCGAGCCATCTTCCAATTCATTTGGAGATCAAAGATGGACCGGGTCCGAAGAGACTCAATGTACAAAGACCGGTGCAATGGGGGAAAAAGCACGCCCAATGCCACCCTCACCCTGATGGCCACCTTTGTGTGTGGCTGCATCAAGCTGTGCGTGGATCCCCGGTACGCAAACACCAAGTGTCACTACGTACTGAGGTTCTACCTGTCCCCGGTGTTGCGAAGGATGGGCCTGGCCTCGCTGCCGCGGAACGCTCCGAGTAGTTGGACCGTTCCGTATCACCTGTCCTTCGTGGAGATATTTATGAGGAAAAACACCTTTGACCACAAGTCCATCAGGAAGTGGTCAGCACGTAGTGTCCTTGAGACCCTTCGGGAAAAGGAGAGGGCGGATCCTGTCGAGCGGTTCCCTGAGCAGACTGTCAAAGCCATTTGGCAGAATGCCTCATCGCCAGAACTTTCCAACAAGCACCAAGACGTGGCTTGGCTGGTGGTGAGAAGGGCTCTGCCTGTGAGATCCTTTATGCACGCCCGGACTCTCTGCCGCACCGCACGCTGCCCTCGAAGTGGCTGCGGGGGGGACGAGACTGTCACACACCTCCTTCTGGAATGTGCCTATGCAGAGGAAGTCTGGAGAGGAATGCAGTGGTGCTTGTCGAGGTTCGTCCCGAGCAGCGCCGTGACGCGGGACTCCGTGCTCTACGGCCTGTTCCCCGGGACTCACACCGAGACGAACATTAACTGCACCTGGAGGATCATCAACTCGGTGAAGGACGCTCTCTGGGCGGTCCGAAACCTGTTGATCTTCCAGCTGAAGGAGTTGACCCCGACCGAGTGTTGCAGACTGGCACATTCCAAGATCCAAGACTACGTGTTGAGGGACGCGCTGAAGCTTGGGGCAGCTGCCGCCAAGGCGCGGTGGGGAAAGACCACTGTGTAAGATCGGCCTGCCGAAAGAAGAACAGAGGGCCCATACAGACGTTTTTTTGGGCTCTGCTGATGCCTCAGCCAAATATATGTATATATACAAGATTGAAAAAATGCACAGGATTGTAAAGGACAAGAATAAAGTCGAAGCTGTGTTTGTAAATATGGACATATGTATGGCATGATCCAATGTACAGACCATCAAATCATTTATGAATAAAGTATATTTTTGAAATTAAAAAAAAAAAAAATGTTTGTCCTTTTTGGTAACTATTTGGAACGATGTTGTAAGACTGAACGTGTTCTCAGGCTGTGGGATTTGGAGAATGATGCAGAAAAATAATTGAGCAACTCTTAAAGACAGATACATTACTCAATGATATACAGATTGAGGAATATGGAATGAACTACTAAAGTCAAAAACAAAATTACTGTACACTCTAGATTAACATAGAGAAGGCAATTTTCTAACTGCCATTCACTACCTGCCCACTGCCAGATAACAGGTACATCCTGGTCACCTCCATCCTGTACTGCCTGGAGTGTGAAAAACTTCATTTTGTCAGGTCACTTTTGTACAGGCAAGAGAGCAGCTTTTCATGGGATCCCAGGGGAAATGTAGTTTCAAAGATTCCCTTACAACAGGAGGAACCAACATCCTCAGCTGGTCAAAGACATCTCCCCCTCTCCAATTCATGACGGAGCAGTGAAATGGATACTAACATCTGTCTTTCTTAAAGAGGAGGATTCAGGTCAGACCATATGGACAGCAGATACATGGGAACACCACTCCCTGCAAGTTCCCCACTGAGCCACTCACCATCCTGACTTGGAAATTATCACCGTTCCTTCAATGTCACTGGGTCACAATCCTGGAACTCTCCCCCCACCAAGAGCATTGAGGGTCTACCAACAGCTTATGGCCTCCAGGGGTTCAAGAGGGCAGCTCACCACCACCTTTTCAAGGAAGCAATTAGGGACAGGCATTAAATATTGGTCAGACAACGATGCCCACCTCCCAGAAATGAATAAAAGAAAATCACTGGTGAACACCCCGACATTTGACCTTGTGATGGAGGGAAGGTCATTGATGACGCAACTGAAAATGATTAGACCCTGATCAACTCAGGGAAAATTGTACGCTTCCACAAACACATACTGCATATTAACCTGAAGGTAATCCTGAATTAGTCCCTTTTTGTTTCATATTTATGAAGCTTTTCTCCATTTAGAAAATAGTCTGTGCCTCTGTTCATCCTCCCAAGTACGTAACCTCACATTTTCCCACACTGTATTCTATCAGCCGTTTATCTGCCCACTCTCCCAGCCTGTCCAAGTCCTTCTGCAGCCTCCCTGCTTCCTCAACACAGCCTGTCCCTCCACCTATCTCTGTGACATCCACAAGCTTACAACAATGCCCTCAGTTCCTTTCTCCACCTCGTTATTGTATAACGTCAATCGGTGTGAGTCAAGATTAGAGTGGTGCTGGAAAAGTACAGCAGGTCAAGCAGCATCCGAGGAGCAGGAAAAATCGACGTTTCGGGCAAAAGCCCTTCAGCAGAAAAATCAAAGTCAATTTTTCCTGCTGCTTGGATGCTGCCTGACCTCCTGTGCTTTTCCAGCACCACTCTAATCTTGACTCTAATCTCCAGCATCGTCAGTAACCACTTCTGCCTTATCAATGGTTCTGATCCCAACACTGAGCCCTGTGGAACCCCACTAGTCACTGAGTACCATCCTGTAAAAGAGCCCTTTATCATTGCAGTCTGCCTTCTGCCAGTCAGGCAATCCTCTATCCATGCCAGTACCTTGCCCCTAACACCATGGGCTTATAGCTTATTTAGCAAACTCCTGTACGGCACCTTGTCAAAGCCCTTCAGGGAATCTAAATATGTCACATGCGCTGGCTCTGTTTTGTCTAACTTGCTCATTATATCCTCAAAGAATTCTAACAGATTTGTCAGGCATGACCTCCCTGAGATGAAGACTGTTCTTACCATGCACTCTACAATCTCATCTGTAATGATGGACTCTAACACCTTACCAATGACAGAGGTCAGGCTAACCAGCCTATAGCTTCCTGTCATCTGTCTCCTTCCCTTCATAAAGAAGGATGTTACATTAGCTATTTTCCAGTTCTCTGGAACCCTCCCTGAAGACAGTGATTCCCGAAAGGTATTGTGGAAGCCATGGTCGAGTGGTATTATCACTGGACTGTTCATCCAGAGATCCTTGTAATGTTCCGGCGACCCGAGTTCAAATCACACCATGGGAAAAGATGGAATTTGAATTCAATGAATATTTGGAGTTAAGAATCTAATGACTCCTATAAATTCATTGCCAATTGTCGGAAAAACCCATCTGGTTCACTGACATTCTTTCGGGAAGGAAGCTGCCATCCTTACCTGGTCTGGCCTACATGTGACTCCAGACCCACATCAAAGTGGTTGACTCGTGAATGCCCTCTGGGCAATTAGAGATGGGCAATAAATGCTGCCCAGCCAGTGACACCGTCATCATCCTGTTAAAGAATAAAGAAAGAAAAGTTCCCCACCAATATCCCTACTATCTCCGCAGCTATCTCCCACAAAGGGCCAGGGTGTAGTTCATCTGTTTCAGCTGATTTATTCACCTTCAGACCTTTCAGCTTCCCCAGCACCTTCTTGTTTCATTTGCAAATCATTGGAAATCTATGTCCCTCTCATTCTTGTTCCTGTTCCGAGTGGGAACTGTTTCTCCCTCTCTCCTCTATCCAGCTCAGGATTTCAAAACCCTCAATCAGATCTCCCTCTCAGCCTTCTTCTCTCCCAGAGAAAATATTCCCAAACTCTTCAATCTATCCTCATCGCTGCCATTTCTTATCCCTGGAACCATTCTTGTAAATCACTCCTGCCCTCTCTCCGATGTGTTCCCATCTTTCCAAGAATGTGGGGCCCACACCTGGACACAATACTCCAGCTGGGGTCAAACAAGGGTCTTGTACAAGTTCACCAACACCTCCTTCCTCTTGTACTCTGTGCCCCTGTTAGTAATGCGGAGGACACTGTGTGCTTTATTCACTGCTCTCTCTACCTGTCCTGCCACCTTCAATGGTCTGTGCACATATACCCCAGTTCCCCCGCTCCTGCTGCACCCCCTTTTCGAATTGCCCCCCCCCCCATTTTATATTGTCTCTCAATGTCCTTCCCACCAAAGTGCATCACTTCCCATTTCTCTGCACTGAACCCCATCCGCCTCCCCTCCTCCCCCAAATCCCACACTGATCAATGTGCTTTGGAGTTCTGAACTGTTCCCCTCACATTTGACAATTTTTCCTGGTTCGGTGCCATCCACAAACTTTGAATTTGTCCCCTGCACAGCAAGATCCCAATCATTACTAAATATCAGGAAAAACAAGGATCCCAACATTGACCCCTGACAATCTGAGGGATCTTCTCAGCAGTTTCAAGTCACACCAGGCACCAGCCGAGCCCAATTCAATCCCTTCACTCTACAATACCACCTCTGGAAGGACAGGAGCACACACCCTTGGGGATCAGGTGGATTCTGGGTGGGTAAGATAAGAAGCAAGATATTTGTGGTTGAATATTAATTACTTCCCACACCATCAGGACAGAATTAATATGAGCTTCCTGCTATTGAGCAAACAGATTGAACAACCTCAAACCCTGAGACCATGCTGCCCGGCTGGTTCAACTGGTCTCTGAGGAAAGGCACCACTGTACCACCTTTACCTCAGTGTGACAACGTGACTCATTCTCTGTTGTTATAAATTAACACAACATTTCCCTTGGTAATCGCTCCTATGTCCAGCGGATTAACCCTTGGGCAAAAAAATCTCGTCAAACAGGAACCACAGAGAATTCCTGGAATGTTCACCATTCAACCGTGACTCCCTAACGCAATAGTTCCTACAAATCATTGTTTCATCCTGAGCACTCAGTACTCTGACAGTACACAGACCCACACATGTGTATAACATTTCACCAGCTCAGAATATACTGAACATCCTTCTCAGACAAATGAATGAGATCTCTGCAAAGCTCTGAAACAGTATCCACAGCACAGACCTTCTGACAGTTTGGCAATCTCTCAGCTCTGACCCTCTGACAATGCGACACTCCCCCAGCACTGACCCACTGACAGTGCGGCACTCCCTCACCACTGACCCTCTGACAATGCAACATTCCCTCACCACTGACCCACTGATAATGTGACTCTCCCTCAATACTCCTCCTCCTACAGTGTGAGACTCCCTCAGCTGTGACTTTATGACAGTGTGGTGTTCCCTCAGTACTGACCCTCCGACAGTACAGCAGCCCCTCAATACTGACCCTCCGACAGTACAGCACCCCTTCGGTACTGACCCTCCGACAGTACAGCAGCCCCTCAATACTGACCCTCCGACAGTACAGCACCCCTTCTGTACTGATCTTCTGACAGTATAGCAGCCCCTCAGTACTGACCTTCCCATTTTGCGGTATTATCCTAGCATTGACCCTCTGACAGGGCAATGCTCCCTCAGCCCTGACCCTCTAACAGTGTGATGGTTCCCCCAAAGCTGACTCTTCGACAGTGCACTCTCTCTCAGTACTGACCCTGCGACAGTACAGCAGTCCCTCAGTACTGACCCTTGAACAGTGCGGGATTATCAGAGTATTGACCCTCTGACAGTGCAATACTCCCTCAGCCATGACCCACTGACAGTGCAATTCTCCCTCAGCCATGACCCTCTGACAGTGTGATGGCCCTCCAAAGCTGTTCTCTGACAGTGCAGCGCTCCCTCAGTACTGACCCTCCAATAATGTGACACTCCTCAGCACTGATCCTCCAACAGTGTGGAATCCGCCCAGCACTAAGCGTCTGATAATACAATGCTCCATTAGCACTGACCCTCTGACAGTGCAGCATTCCACCAGCACTGAACCTCCAACAGGACAGTGCTCCCTTAATACTCACCCTCCGAGAGTGCGGCACTGCGTCAGCACCGATCCTCTGAGAGCGTAGCACTCCATCAGCACTGACCCTCTCACAGTATGGTCTATCTGTAAACCTGCACTGTTCCCCTTTTGGGCCTATTGTGGGAGTTTCATCACTCAAAGTCTTGGAGTAAGGTAGGGGCTGGTGTATCGAAGCTCCACATCCCTTAGATGTGCTGCGTGTCAAAACATGAGAAGGTGTTTCCAGGGAAAAGGTTTGCAGGGCCGAGGGAACAGGATGGGGGTGAGATATGGGACTAATTCAATGGTGTAAAGAGCCATCAGAGGCAGGATGGGTAGAATGGCCTTTATAAATCTAATCCAATCCAATCTTTGTTCCACCCCAATCCAGTGGTGTCTCAGTTTGTGAAATTCCTGGGAGTTCGCAGCAGTGAAACAAAGATTAAATTGGGTTAGATTTATAAAGGCCGTTCTACTCAGTTCCCAAGACCAGCTCGTGATGGAACTGAAGAATGTGAAGCAATAAATTAGACAGCTCTTAGGCTGATGTGATCTGGATAGTCTACAAAAAAATAAAGATCTGGGTTATGAGGAGATCTGAAAATATCAGAAAGTTCTGGCAAAACTCATTAGGTCTCGTACATACTACAGAGAGAGACAGAGTTAACGTTTCGAGTCTCGTGACCCTTGTTCCATGATGACCATCTCAAGTCATGCTGGGGAAGTTGACACCCCCTATTATAATTAACCACATTGGTGTTTTCATGCTAATTATGCTCCCAATGTTAGTAAATACATAAAGCACACACATTTCATCACAGGCTCCAGGATCGAGATCAAGAGAAATTGAGAGTCCTGGCTTTATACAAACAATGATGATTCAATGTCAATCTCCCACTGAGTTCCAACGGGAACCACCTATTCCCACAGCCATGACCTCTCATAAACTATTCAGGAGATAGTGGCACCTAATCCCCACCCACTCACTGCTTTCACAGGCAGCAGGTTGTGTTCATGTTTTAACAGAGATATACCCGGTAAATCTGACGGGGTGGGGGGGGGGGGTGTTAAAAAACCAGCCCCTACCTCCAACCTCATTGTTTACCTCAAGCTTTACTCCGAGGCTGTGAGTGATGGAGCAACCACAATTGGCCAGGAAGAGGGACAGCACAGGGATCGAGATAGACCATACTGTGGGAGGGTCAGTGCTGAGGGAGTGCCAAACTGTCAGAGGGTCAGTATTGAGTGCGCGCCTCACTGTCAGTGTGTGAGTGCTGAGGGAGTACTGCAGTCTCGGAGAGTCAGTGCTGAGGGAATGCCGCATTGTCAGAGGGTCAGTTCTGAGGGTTTGCTGTACTGATGGAAGGTCAGTGCTGAGGGAGTGCCATATTGTCAGAGGGTCAGTTCTGAGGGAGTGCTATACTGATGGAAGGTCAGTGCTGAGGAAGAGCACTGTTGGAAAGTCAGTATTGAGGGAGTGCCCAGTGACCATAGAGTCACTGCTGAGAGAGTGCAGCATTATGGGAGTGTCTGTACTGAGGGAGTGCTGCACTGTCAGTTTGCCAGTATTGAGGCAACATCGCGCTGTCATAAAGTCACTGCTAAAGTAGTACTGCCCTATTGGAGGGTCAGTGCTGAGGGATCGCCGCACTGTCAGAGGGTCAGTACTGAGGGAGTGCCGCACTGTCAGAAGGTCAGTGCTGAGGGAGTGCCGCACTGTCAGAGGATCAGTGCTGAGGGATCGCCACACTGTCAGAGGGTCAGTGCTGAGGGAGTGCCACACTGTCAGAGGGTCAGTGCTGAGGGAGTGCCGCACTGTCAGAGGGTCAGTGCTGAGGGAGTGCCGCACTGTCAGAGGGTCAGTGCTGAGGGATCGCCACACTTTCAGGGGGTCAGTGCTGAGGGAGTGCTGCACTGTCAGAGGGTCAGTGCTGAGGGATCGCCACACTTTCAGGGGGTCAGAGCTGAGCTAGTGCTGCACTGTCAGGGGGTCAGAGCTGAGCAAGTACCAGACTGTCAGGGGGTCAGAGCTGAGGGAATGCCACACTGTCGGGGGGTCAGTGCTGAGTGAGTGCCGCACTGTCAGGGGGATCAGAGCTGAGGGAGTGCCGCACTGTCGGGGGGTCAGTGCTGAGTGAGTGCCGCACTGTCGGGGGGTCAGTGCTGAGTGAGTGCCGCACTGTCAGGGGGTCAGTGCTGAGGGAGTGCCGCACTGTCAGGGGGTCTGTGTTGTGGATACTGTTTCAGAGCTATGCAGGTATATTGCTAATTTGTTTGTGAAGGGTTTATGGTGTATTCTGAGCTGGTGAAATATTAGAGACGTTACAAATCACACTACACCAGATCTAGTCCAATAGGTTTAATTGGAAGCACTCGCTTTTGGAGTGCTGCTCCTTCATCAGATGGCTGTCCAAATCATGTTATAGACGTGTGTGAGTCTCTATACGGTCAGAGTACTGAGTGCTCAGGGTGAAACAAAGATTTCCAGCAGCTATTGCAATAGGGAGTTGTGTTTGAATGGGGCACATTTCAGAAATTCTCTGTGGCTCCTGTTTAATGAGATATTTTTTGCCTGAGGATTAATTTGACAGATATCGGGAAGAGCGATTACCCAGAGCAATGTTGTGTATATTTATAACAACAGAGAATGAGTCACGTTGTCACACTGAGGTAAAGGTGGTACAGTGGTCCCTTCCCTCAGAGACCAGTTGAACCAGCTGGGCAGCATGGTGCCAGGGTTTGAGGTTGTTCAATCTGTTTGGTCGAGGTACCCTGTTGCGAGAAGGCAACTGCACCATCTCTGAGGCTTGGGTGGTGGTGGTGGTGGTGGTGGTGGTGGGTGGTGGGTGGTGGGTGGTGGTGGTGGTGGTGGTGGGGGGGGGTTGGGGGTGGGTGCCCCCTTGCCACCTTGCCACCTTGCCACCTTGCCACTGACGTCATGTACAGGAATGCTCCCCTGAGACTGATTAATGTGTCTGCCCCAGTGGGTAAGAGTAAACGGTTGGTCATCCTGCAGCAGCTTCCACTGTTGCTGGTTAGGTTCTGGCCGGAGACTTCAACTGTATCATTGATGCAGATGGACAATCGGGCGGGGGGGACAGTAAACTGGACGCCACGTCCAGAGCCCTGATAGACACGGTAAAAGATGCCAAGCTGCACGACATCTTCAGCGCCCCTGCAGACGGAGTGCAGCGTAGATACACCTGGTCACGGGCAGGTGGGTCTATCCGCTCAAGGATAGATTACCTGTTTGTGTCCCGAACGCTCTCGGTCAGATCCACCGACGGCAAGCCGGTGTTCTTCTCTGACCACTGTCTCCTGCTGGCCGACTGTCACCTACAGGATGAGCAGCGGGCTGGTAAGGGAACGTGGAAGCTGAACACAAAGCTGTTGACCCCGGGAAACATTGAGGAGCTCAAGAAGGACTACGCAGGTTGGAGAACCATGAAGCCCCTCTTTGAGTCCCCAGCGGACTGGTGGGAAACAGTAAAAGGGAACATCAAGAGGTTCTTCATCCTCAAAGGTGTTCAGGAGGTGAGAGAGAGGCGGGGAAAACTGTCCCAGCTCCAGGAAAGTATGCAGAACCTGCTCCTGCTGCAGATGATGGGGTCGATGTCACGGAGGACCTCAAGGAGGTGAAGGGCCAGCAAGCCTCGCTCTTTGCCTCGGAGGCCTCCAAGATAATCTTCCGGTCCAGGGTCCGCTCGGTGGAGCAGGACGAGACGTGCACACGTTTCTTCTTCCAGGAGGTGCACAAAGAGAGCTCTGTGCTCAGCAGCCTGAAGGAAAAAGATGGCTCAATAAAGTCATCTCAGGCTGACGTCATGAGGATCAGTAAATCCTTCTACGCCAGTCTGTATGACTTGAAGCCAACCGACAGCGCGGCCTCCCAGTCGTTCCTGTCCTCTATCACGGAGGTCCTAGACGACGGAACACGAGAGAGGCTGGACCAGCCGCTATCTCTGGACGAGCTGACCAAGGCCCTCGAGTCCTTCGAAAAGAATAAAACTCCCGGAAGCAACAGCTTCCCGGGTCGAGCTCTATTCCGCTCTGTGGGACTTGATCGGCCAGGACCTGCTGGAGGTGTATGTCAGTATGCTTCGGGCAGGTACCATGAGTGAATCCATGAGGAAAAGCATCATCACCCTCAGCTACAAGAGGAAGGGGGAGAGGGAGGAACTCAAAAATTGGAAACCAATCTCACTGTTGAATGCGCATTACAAAATTCTGTCAAAGGTTATCGCCAACCGGATCAGGTCTGCTCTGGGGTCGGTAATTCACCCTGACCAAACCTGTGCTGTACTGGGCAGGAAGATCACTGAGAGTCTCGCACTCCTCAGGGATACGATCGCCTACGTGCAGGACAGAGGGTTGTACACCTGCCTGATCAGCCTGGACCAGGAGAAAGCTTTTCACAGGATATCACACAAGTATATGAGAGATGTTCTCTCCAAAATGGGCTTTGTGGAGGGAATCTGCAATTGGATCAGACTGCTCAACACCAACATTGTCAGTGCAGTCTCAATCAATGGGTGAGATTCAGATAGCTTCCCAGTCAGATCTGGAGTCAGGCAGGGATGCCCCCTCTCTCCTGCCTTGTTTGTGTGCTGCATAGAGCCATTTGCTGAGTCCATCAGGAAGGATGCGAGCCTGAGAGGGGTGACTATTCCTGGCAGCGGGGGCCTGCAGGTTAAGGCCTCCCTGTACATGGATGACGTCGCTGTTTTCTGCTCGGATCCGCTGTCCGTGCGCAGACTCATGTGCATCTGTGACCAGTTCGAATGGGCCTCGGGGGCCAAGGTAAACTGAGGCAAGAGCGAGGCCATGCTCTTCGGGAACTGGGCCGACCAATCCTCTATCCCCTTCACCGTCAGGACTGACCACCTGAAGGTGCTGGGTATTTGGTTCGGGGGGGAGCTGCGGTGTGCACCGAGTCTTGGGAGGAGTGTATCAGCAAAGTGAAGCAGAAACTGGGCAGATGGAAGCTATGGTCGCTCTCCATCGTGGGAATAAAACCTGGTCATCAGGTGTGAGGCACTGTCATTGCTGTATACGTGGCACAGGTGTGGCCTATTCCCAGAACCTGCTGCAGTCACCCGGGCCATCTTCCAGTTTATATGGAGGTCAAAGATGGACCGGGTCCGAAGAGACTCTATGTACAAAGACCGGTGCAATGGGGGAAAAAACACACCCAATGCCACCCTCACCCTGATGGCCACCTTTGTGTGTGGCTGCATCAAGCTGTGCGTGGATCCCCGGTACGCAAATACCAAGTGTCACTACGTACTGAGGTTCTACCTGTCCCCGGTGTTGCGAAGGATGGGCCTGGCCTCGCTGCCGGGGAACGCTCCGAGTAGTTGGACCATTCCGTATCACCTGTTGTTCGTGGAGAAGTTTATGAAGAAAAACACCTTTGACCACAAGTCCATCAGGAAGTGGTCAGCACGTAGCGTCCTTGAGACCCTTCGGGAAAAGGAGAGGGCGGATCCTGTCGAGCGGTTCCCTGAGCAGACTGTCAAAGCCATTTGGCAGAATGCCTCATCGCCAGAACTTTCCAACAAGCACCAAGACATGGCTTGGCTGGTGGTGAGAAGGGCTCTGCCTGTGAGATCCTTCATGCCCGCCCGGACTTTCAGCCGCACCGCACGTTGCCCTCGAAGGGGGAAGGGTGGGGGGGGGGTTGGTGAGACTGTCACACACCTCCTTCTGGAATGTGCCTATGCAGAAGGAGCCTGGAGAGGAATGCAGTGGTGTTTGTCGAGGTTCGTCCCGAGCAGCGCCGTGACGTGGGACTCCGTGCTCGACGGCCTGTTCCCCGGGACGCACACTGAGATGAACATCAACTGGAGGATCATCAACTCGGTGAAGGACACTCTCTGGGCAGTCCGAAACCTGTTGATCTTCGAGCTGAAGGAGTTGACCCCGACTGAGTGTTGCAGACTGGCCCATTCCAAGGTCCAGGACTGTGTGTTGAGGGATGCGCTGAAGCTTGGGGCAGCTGCCACCAAGGCGCGGTGGGGAAAGACCACCGTGTAACGTCTGCCTGCCTAAAGAAGAACAGGGGACCCACACAGTCAGTTGGGATCTGCTGATGCCTCAGCTAAATATGTAATCGTACAGACCAGGAAATAGGAATGATTACTCTGTTTTGGTATGCAAAGAAATGGAATGTTTACAGATGTATGGCATGTCCAAGTGTACAGACCATCAAATTATTTTATGAATAAAGTATATTTTTGAAATAAAAAAAATCTGTTTGCTCAATAGCAGGAAGCTCACATTAATTCTGTTCTGATGGCATGGGAAGTAATTAATATTCAACCACAAATATCTTGCTTCTTATCTCACCCACCCAGAATCCACCTGATCTTCAAGGGTGTGTGCTCCTGTCCTTCCAGAGATGGTATTGTACAGTGAAGGGATTGAATTGGGCTCGGCTGGTGCCTGGTGTGACTCGAAACTGCAGAGCAGTTCCCCACAGCACACATACGCACCCCTCCCCACCACCCCCAACCCCACTTCCTCCCACCATCCCCCACACGCTTCCCCTCCCACCATCCCCCACACGCTTCCCAGGAGGCAGTGTTAGGCATTTTGCTTTGCCTGATATTTATTAATGATTGGGATCTTGCTTTGCAGGGCACAATTTCAAAGTTTGGAGTTGGCACCAAATCAGGAAGAATTGCAAACTGTGTCAGGTACAGTGTGGGACTTTGACAATTTGGGGGAGTAGGGGGGAGAGAGGGGGCAGATGGGGTTCAGTGCAGAGAAGTGGGAGGTGATGCCCTTTGGAGGGAAGGACATTGAGAGACAACATGAATGGAGGGGGGTGGCAAATCTAAAGGGGGTGTGCCGGGTTAGGGGGAGTTGGGCAATACATGTGCACAGATAATTGAAGGTGTCAAAACAGGTAGAGAGGGCAGTGGATAATGCACATTGTCCTCAGCTTTACTAACTGGAGCAGTGAGAGGGACAGACTCAGAAAGGGAGAGGCTGAAACAGTGAGACTGACAGAGACACAGACAGAAGTGGACAGAGGGAAACTGACATGGACAGAGAGAGAGTGTAACAGAAAGAGAGAGAGAAACAGGGGCAGACAGAGACTCAGACAGAGAGACAGAGAGAGAGAAGGAGTGGACTAGATAGAGAGAGACAAAATACTACAAACTGTGATTCCACAGGAATCGGTGACTGCTGTGGGAAATTGGTGATATTTTTCAGAGAAATTGTTAAGATGCATCCTTCGATGAAAAAGTGCGGAGTGTTTCAGGTAAACCAGAAACTCTAATCTTGACTCTGGTTTCCAGCATCTACGGGCCTAACTTTTGTCTCATTGATTTGAACCTTACTGAGAATCCTCTTGGAAGGATGCCTACCTTGAAGAAGTTCTCCGGTGCTCTCCACAAGAATCTCAGTGAGTCTCTCTCTCTCACTGCAACCCCCAGGTCATCTCCTCTGCCCTGAAGCTCTTCAACCATGTTCTGAAGATTTTCCTGCTCCTCGGATGTTTCCTGACCTGCTGTGCTTTTCCAGCACCACTCTGATCTAAACTCTGGTTTCCATCATCTGCAGTCTTCACTTTTGCCAGGAGCTCTGAGTGTCTATATCTGGTGCCCTGACATTCCACACTGAACTCGGTGTTCAATCCCACATCATGGTAACCCTGGCAATGTTTCCCACAGTAACAATACCAGCTC
The DNA here is from genome assembly GCF_047496795.1 of Chiloscyllium punctatum. Lineage (NCBI taxonomy): Eukaryota > Metazoa > Chordata > Chondrichthyes > Orectolobiformes > Hemiscylliidae > Chiloscyllium > Chiloscyllium punctatum. The sequence continues at coordinate 15,338,876 of NC_092768.1, forward strand.
GGGTCTGTGAAGTAATCAGTAGGTGGTACCTTAGTGCCAAGGGAAGCTCTGATCTCAACACGGAGAGATGTGCTGGATCGGAATTATCTCTGAATTATAATGTTTCTGTCCCGAGACTGTGACACAATATCAATGGTAAAGGTCATCAGAAAATATTTGAAAATGTTGCCCATGATACTGAGTGTGAGCTGATGAACTCCGCCCTGTTCTGCCTTTCCATTTAAATATTCCACTAGCACAGGGAACTAAGCAGAGTGTTTTAACATTGAGGTAAGTCTCTGTCTCCCATCATCCACATCTCACAATCCTCCCTCCTGCACAGACTCAGCTAGATGGTATAGTCTGGAAGGTTGGGTGTGTAACTGAGTACACAGTCACAGACAGCACTGACTGAATACTCTTTTATCCAAACTCTCCTCATGTTTCACTGGGGCATTTGGACAGGAACAGCCTGACACTCTGTAAACTCTCATGGATTCTCTCCAACCCTGTCTCCAACTCTTTCTCCATCAATCTCATTCTCTCTCTCCTTCTCACTCTCTCTCTCTCTCTGTCTTGGTCTCTCAAACACTCTGTCTCTGTCCCTTCTCTCACTCCCTCTCTCTCTGTCCCTATCTCTCTCACACACTCTGTCTCTGTCCCTTTCTTTCATATTCTCTCTCTCTGTCCCTTCTCTCACTCCCTCTCTCTCTGTCCCTACCTCTCACACTCTCTCTCTCTGTCCCTCTTTCACACTGGAGAGGGTGACTCAGTGGTTTGCACTGCTGACTCACTGCGCCAGGGACTCAGGCGACTGTCTATATGGAGTTTGTACATTCTCCTCGAGTCTGCATAAGTTTCCTCTGGGTGCTCCGGTTTCCTCCCACAATCCAAAGATGTGCAGGTTGAGGTGGATTGGCCATGCTAAATTGACCATAGCTTCCAGGGATGTGCAGGCTAGATGGATAAGATGTGGAATTGCCTGGTTGGAGGTTGGGTCTCAGAGGATTAGATTAGATTACTTACAGTGTGGAAACAGGCCCTTCGGCCCAACAAGTCCACACTGACCTGCGTCCACCCAGCACCTAACACCACGGGCAATGTAGCATGGCCAATTCACCTCACCTGCACATTTGCAGACTGTGGGAGGAAACCGGAACACCCAGAGGAAACCCACACAGACACAGGGAGAACTTGCAAACTGCACACAGTCAGTCACCTGAGGTGGGAATTGAACCCAGGTCACTGGGGCACTGTGAAGCACCAGTGCTAACCACTGTGCCACCTTGCCGCCCAAGGCTGCATTTCAAGAGGTCAGTGTGGGTTGAATGACCTGTTTCCACACAGTGCAGACACTGTCTCTCTCCATTATGGTTATTGGATCACACTTTGTAAGTTATTCTTGTCACTCAGATTAATTAATTCCCAGGATCAGAGGCTCAGCACAAACGGAAAACGTGACCTCACAGAAAAACCGTAAGTTCATTGGTTGCTAACTGCTACTAATTTAACTGTGTTATGAATTTCAAATTTCAGGTAAATTGGGGAAATATTTACATGTTACAATGAAAAAGACGAGAAGGAAACTTTGAAAAAACACATTAAGAGCTGAGTAAATGAAATGGAGTTGCAGGGCCAGGGGATGTCTTATACCTGGATGGTGGAGATGCTGGTACAGCCCATTGTGCTTCAAAGGGACCACATCTGGAGCAAGTGTTGGTGGTTTGAGGAATTCTGGCTCACAGTTGATGAGCTGGAGTCTGAGCCCCAAACACTGACACACATCAGGGACAGGGAGAGTTACCTGAATGCTGTGTTTCAGGAGGCAGTCACACATCTTCGATTAACTGCCTCGTATTCGGTCAGTGGTCAGGGACAGGAGGGTGTGACTATGAACAAGGCAGGTTCAGGGATCCAGGAGGTAGTGCTGAGGGAGTTAGTCAATCAGATTTGGGATTCTTGCTCCCTGTGTGGATGTCAGTGTGGGCTGGAGGGAGGGTGAGCAAACTGACCATAAACCTGTGGGACAGGATGATGGTCCTGATACAGCCATCCAAGATGGAGGGAAGAAAAGAGAAATGTAAATGTAATTGGGGATAGTATTGTTAGGGGAATGGACACAGCTCTCTGTGGGCAGGATTGTGAAATCTGAAGGCTGTGTTGCCTGGTGCCAGCATTCAGGAGATCTAATCTGGGCTCCAGGGGAATTAGGAATGGGAGGGGAAAGATCCAGTTGTTGTGGTCCATGTCAGTTCAAATGATGCGGGAGAATGAGGAAAACGTTTCTCCTGAGGGAATGTGAGCAGCCAGGGGCTAAATTAAAAATCAGAACCAAAAAGGGAATAATCTCTGGATTACTACCCATGAGTTAATTGGCACAGGATCAATATGATTAAAGAGGTTAACGTGAGGCACAGAGATTAGTGTGGGAGAAATGGGTTTGAATTCACAGGAGATTGGCATCTGTACTGGGAAAGGAGGGAGCTGCTTCAGGGTAGTTGTTATGGGGGTCTTTAACTTCCCCAATATTGACTGGAAATACTATAGATCAAATAGTTTAGATGAGTCAGTTTTTGTTCAATGTGTGCAAGAGGTTTTTCTGACACAGTGTGTAGACAGGTCAACAAGAGACGATGCCATATTGGATTTGGTACTGGGGAATGAACCTGGCCAGTAGATCTGGGAACAGATAAGACCCCTGGGCTGGATGGGATTTATCCTCGGATTCTCTGTGAACCAGGGAGGAGATTACAGAGCCTTTGGCTTTGAACTTTATGTCATCATTGTCGACAGGAGTAGTGCCAGAAGAGTGGAGGATAGCAAATGTTGTTCCCTTGTTTAAGAAGGAGAGTCGGGATATTGATTTCGCTGCTCGTTGGATGCTGCCTGAACTGCTGTGCTCTTCCAGCACCACTAATCCTGATAATTATAGGCCAGTGAGCCTTACTTCAGTTGTGGGTAAGGTATTGGAAAGGTTATGCGAGATAAGATTTATAATCATCAGGAAAGGAATAATTTAATTAGGGATAGTCAACACGGTTTTGTGAAGGATAGGTCATGAGTTCTTTGAGTAAGTGACAAAACAGGTGGATGAAGGTAAATCGGTTGATGTGGTGGAAATGGACTTCAGTAAGATGGTGATCAGGTTCCACATGGTAGGCTTTTGCACAAAATATGGAGGCATGGGATTGAAGGTGATATAGCGGTTTGGATCAGACATTGGCTCACTGAAAGAAGACAGAGGGTGGTAGTTGATGGGAAATGTTCATCCTGGAGCTTGGTTACCAGTGGTGTGCCACAAGGATCTGTTTGGGGGCCACTGCTTGTCGTCATTTTTATAAATGATCTGGAGGCGGGTGTGGAAGGATGGGTTAGTAAATTTGCGGATGACACTAAGATAGGCAGAATTGTGGATAGTTCTGAGGGATGTTATGGGTTACAGAGGGACATAGTTAAGATGCAGAGCTGGGCTGAGAAGTGGCAAATGGAGTTTAATGTGGAAAAGTGTGAGGTCGTTCACATTGGAAGGAGTTACTGGAATGCAGAGTACTGGGCTAATAGTAAACCTCTTGGCAGTTTAGATGAACAGAGAGATGTCAGTGTCCTGGTTCATAAGTGTCTGAAAGTTGCCACCCAGCTTGACAGGGTTGTTAAGAAGGCACATGGTGTGTTCGCATTTATAGGTAGGGGATTGAGTTTCGGAGCCATGAGGTCATGCTCCAGCTGTACAAGACGCTAGTAAGGCCACACCTGGAGTATTGCGTGCAGTTCTGGTCACCGCATCATCGGAAGGATGTGGAAGCTTTGAAAAGGGTTCAGTGGAGATTTACTCAGATGTTGCCTGGTATGGAGGGAAGATCTTACAAGGAAAACATGGGGCACTTGAGTCTGTTTTCATTAGAGAGAAGAAGGTTGAGAGGTGACTTAATCAAGACGTACAGGATAATCAGAGGGTTAGATATGACAGTGAGAGCATTCTTCGTCAGATGGTGAAGGCGAGGGGACAGAGCTTTAAATTGAGGGGTGATAGATTTAGGAAAGATATCAAGGGTAGTTTCTGCAGTCAGAGAGTAGTAGGGGCATGGAACGGCCTGCCTGCAATAATAATAGACACATCGACATTAAGGGCATTAAAATGGGCCTTGGACATAGATATGGATAATAATACAATGGTGTAAGTTAGATGAGCATCAGATTAATTTCACAGGTCAGCACAACACCAAGGGCTGAAGGGCATGTTCTGCACTGTAATGTTCTATGTTTTATGTTCTATGCTCCAATGGCATGGGCTCATGTGAATCAGACAGGGATCAGAGACCTGGAAAATTGCATAACTAGGGCTGTGGGTAGGGCTTTAAGCTGAATGAGGGGAGTTTCAGTCACATGGAAAATTGTGGCAAGTGTTAAAGCAGAGGGGAGGGCTGAGCAGAGGTTATTAAAGTTAACTGAAGAAGTATTAGGTCAGAGTGTCTGGGAAGGGCCAGGAATCTAACTTCAGGCACAGCACATGAAGGGACAACTATGAGAAAGGGTGCAGTCAACACAGGGCTGAGGGTGTTGTACTTAAATACAAACTGGATACAAAACAGGGTAAAGGAGCTTGTGGCCCAGATTGAAATTGGCAGGAAGCAAGGTCGAGTGGGGAAGATAATAGATCAATAATGGCAGGAGTTTCTGAGTGTAATTAAGGACACAGTACAGAGGTTCATCCCAAAGAAAAGAAAGATTATCCAGGGAGGGTTTAGAAAGCCATGGCTGACAAAGGAAGTCAGGAAATGTATCAAAGAAAAAGAGAGAGCCTATAAAGTGGCTGACAGCACTGGGAAATCAGAAGATTGGGAAGACTACAACAACAAACAGAGGATAACAAGGAGAGAAATACGGGAGGAGAGGATCAAATATCATGGTAAGCTAGCCAGTAATATTAGAAATGATAGTAAAAGTTTCTGTCAATACATAAAAACAAATGAGAGGCAAAAATAGAAATTGGGCCATTCCAAATTGATGCAGGAATGCTTGAGCTGGGAGATGAGGAAATAGCTGAAGTACTTTGTGTCAGTCTTCACAGTGGAAGACATGTTTAATATCCCAACAATTAAGGAGAGTCGGGGGCAGAGTTGAGTATGGTTGCCATTACAAAAGAAAAAGTGCTAGAAAAACAAAAAGGTCGTCACATTGATAAATCTCCTGGCCCCGATGGGCTACATCCGAGAGTTTTGAGGGAGGTGGCTGAGGAAATCGTGGAGGTGCTGACTGTGATCTTTCAAAAATCACTGGAGTCAGGGAACGTCCCAGAAGATTGGAAAATCACTGTTGTAACCCCTTATTCAAGAAAGGATCAAGACAAAGGATGGAATATTATAGGCTGATTCGCCTAACCTGGGTTGTCGGTAAAATTCTAGAATCCATCATTAAGGATGAGATTTCTAAATTCTTGGAAGTGCAGGGTCGGATTAGAACAAGTCAGCATGGATTTAGTAAGGGTAGGTCATGCCTGATAAACCTGTTAGAATTCTTTGAAGAGGTAACAATCAGGTTAGACCAGGGAAACCCAGTGGATGTTATCTCTCTATATTTCCAAAAGGCCTTTGGTAATGTGCCTCACGGGAAGCTGCTGAGTAAGGTGAGGGCCCATGGTGTTCAAGGTGATCTACTAGCATGGACTGGGGATTGGCTGTCTGACAGAAGGCAGAGAGTTGGGAAAAAGGGCTCTTTGTCATAATGAGGCATGTTGGTGCCAAGTGGGGTCCCGCAGAATTCAGTGTCGGGGCCACAGCTGTTCACTTTATATATTAATGATCTAAATGAAGGGACTTGGGGCATTCTGGTGAAGCTTGCCAATGATACGAAGTTCGGCAGACAGGCAGGTAAAATCGAGAAGGTGGGGAGGCTGCAGAAAGATTTAGACAATTTAGGAGTGTGTTCCTGGAAATGGCTGGTGAAATTCAATGCGAGCAAGTGCGAAGTCTTGCACTTTGGAAAAAGGAATACAGTCATGGACTATTTTTTAAAGTGAGAAAATCCATACAGCCAAAGTACAAAGGGATCTGGGAGTGCTAGTCCCAGATTCTCGAAAGGTTGTGTTGCAATTTGAGTCCGTGATGAAGAAAGCAATTATAATGTTGTCATTAATCTCAAGAGGGTTGGAATACAAAAGCAGTGATGTGCTACTGAGACTTTATAAAACTCGAGTTAGGCCCCATTTGGAATACTGAATTTGGAATTTTGGGCCCCATACCTCAGGAAGGACATACTGGCACTGGATGGTGTCCAGTGGAGATTCACACGGATGATCCCTGGAATGGTAGGCCTAACATATGATGATCGGCTGAGGATCCTGGGATTGTATTCATTAGAGTTTAGAAGGTTGAAGGGATATCTAATAGAAACTTACAAGATAATGCATGGCTTAGAAAGGGTAGATTCTAAGAATTTGTTTCCATTAGGTGGGGAGACTCAGACCCATGGGCACAACCTTAGAATTAGAGGGGGTCAATTTAGAACAGAAATGAGAGGACATTTCTTCAGCCGGAGAGTGGTAGGCCTGTGGAATTCATTGTTTCAATTCATAAATATGTAAATCCCAGAATTTCTTTCAAATCACATTCACGATAAAACTTAAGGTTATATTAAAAAGGTGATATTGCAACTTAGACAATACTTTAAAGGTGTGATGTTCGAGTTTAGGAGAATATGAGGCCTGTGGATGCTGCAGATCAGAGTCGGAAAATGTGGTGCTGGAAAAGCACAGCTAGTCAGGCAGCCTCCGAGGGGCAGGAGAGTTTCGAGCTTGAGCTCTTCACCAGGAATCCTCAAAACGTCGACAGATTTCTGTGTGTGTGTATGTGTGTGCGTGTGTGTGTGTGTATGAGAGACTGTATGTGTGTGCGTAAGAGACAGCATGTGTGGGAGACCGTGCGTGTGCATGTGTGTATGTATGTCTGTGTGTATGTATGAGAGGGAGCATGTGTGAGAGTCTGTGCATATGTGTGTGTGTCTGTGTGTGTGAGAGAGAGCGTGTGTGACAGACTGTGTGTGTTTGTGTGTGTCTGTGTGAGTGAGAGACTGTATGTGCATGTGTGTGTGTCTGTGTTGTATGTGTGTGTTTTTGTGTCTGTGTGAGAGAGACTGTGTGTGTGAGAGACTGTATATGTGTGTGTGTGAGAGACTGTGTATGTGTGTGTCTGTATTGTGTGTGTGTGTGTGCATGTGAGTGAGAGAATATGTGCGTGTGCATGTGTGTTTGTGTTTATGTGTGTATGTCTGAGAGAGTATGTGTATGAGAGAGTGTGCATGAGAGTGTGCATATGTATGCTTGTGTGTGTACGAGTGTATGTGTGAGAGTGTGTAGTGTCGTGGGGTCACAAGTAGTGTGACATAAACCCAATGTCCTGGTTGAGGCCATTCCAGTTGAGGCTATCAGCCTCTGCTCGGCCACTCTGCGTTGTAGCGTATACCAAAGTGCATCTTGGACGACGGTCACCTGAAGATCCAACACCGAATGTCCCTGACCACTGAAGTGTTCCTTGACTAGGAGGGAACATCCCTGTCTAAGGTGCTTCTGCTGAAGTTAACTAGGGGTCCATTCAGTTATCCTCCCAGTGCCTCAGATATATGTAAATGCAAGAGATGCCTTGGTTTGATTTTATGAATTCCCAATGTTTGTTTGTTTCACGTACAAAGAGGATACAGGAATGGAAGAGCTAATTTTTTTTTATTTCAAAAATATACTTTATTCATAAATGATTTGATGGTCTGTACATTGGATCATGCCATACATATGTCCATATTTACAAACACAGATTCGACTTTATCCTTGTCCTTTACAATCCTGTGCATTTTTCAATCTTGTATATATACATATATTTGGCTGAGGCATCAGCAGAGCCCAAAATAAACGTCTGTATGGGCCCCCTGTTCTTCTTTCGGCAGGCCGATCTTACACGGTGGTCTTTCCCCACCGCGCCTTGGCGGCAGCTGCCCCAAGCTTCAGCGCGTCCCTCAACACGTAGTCTTGGACCTTGGAATGTGCCAGTCTGCAACACTCGGTCGGGGTCAACTCCTTCAGCTGGAAGATCAACAGGTTTCGGACCGCCCAGAGAGCGTCCTTCACCGAGTTGATGATCCTCCAGGCGCAGTTAATGTTCGTCTCGGTGTGAGTCCCGGGGAACATGCCGTAGAGCATGGAGTCCTGCGTCACGGCGCTGCTCGGGACGAACCTCGACAAGCACCACTGCATTCCTCTCCAGACTTCCTCTGCATAGGCACATTCCAGAAGGAGGTGTGTGACAGTCTCGTCCCCCCCGCAGCCACTTCGAGGAAGAGCTAATTATGGCAGATGCTGGAACCTGTAATGATAAAAATAAATGCTGACGTTCACATTGGGTCAGACAGCATCCATGCAGAGACCATTTTGAGTCCAAATGACTTTTCACCAAATGCATCGTGGGTGACTGCTTTGCAGAACACCTCTGGTCTGTTTACAAACAAGACCCTAATCTTCCTGTAGCTGGTCATTTTACCACAGCATCCTGCTCACATGCTGACATGTCTGTCCTCAGCACGCTGCAGTAGTATAGAGTCATAAAGATGTACAGCACAGAAATAGACCCTTTGGTCCAACTCATCCATGCCAACCAGATATCACAACCTGATCGAGACCCATTTGCCAGCACTTGGCCTATATCCCTCTTAACATTTCCTATTCGTATACCCATCCTGATGCCTTTTAATTCATACAATTGTACCAGCCTCCACCACTTCCTCTGGCAGCTCACTCCATCCACGCACCAACTTCTGCGTGAAAAAATTGCCCCTTAGGTCCCTTTCATATCTTTCCCTTATCACCCTAAGCTATGCCCTCTAGTTCTGGACTCCCCCACCCCAGGGAAAAGACTTTGTCTACAGTATTTATCTTATCCATGCCCCTCATGATTTTATAAATGTCTATGAGCTCACCCCTCAGCCTCCGACACTGCAGGAAAAACAGTCCCAGCTTTTTCAGCTTCTCCCTATAGCTCAAATCCTCTAACCCTGGTAACATCCTTTCAAGTTTCACAAAATCCTTCACTCTTGTATGAGAAGCTAAGAAGCCTTTGCAGATTTGTATTTGCAGATACATTTTATTTTGTTCAAAAAGCACACAATTTGTAGACAGTCAGTCAATGTGGCATTTTATAAATTCCTACTTTGGAAATAAAGCCAGTCTGATTCCATGTTAAGGTACAGCCACTTGAAACAAGGCCTTACACCTAAAATGTATTGTCTGAGTGGACATGTCACCTCCTTTATACTGATACAATCTCCATTTATCTCGAGGCAGTGATTTGAAAGAAATTCTGGGATTTGCATATTCATCAGTTGAAACCTGCATATCTCCTTCACCGCCGCTCCCTCACCACCAGACGCCTGGAGGAAGAAAGCCTCATCTTCCGCCTCGGAACACTTCAACCCCAGGGCATCAATGTGGACTTCAACAGGTTCCTCATGTCCCCTTCCCCCACCTCATCCTAGTTTCAAACTTCCAGCTCAGTTACTGTCTCCTTGACTTGTCCGACCTGCCTATCTTCTTTTCCACCTGTCCACTCCACCCTCTCCTCCTTGACCTATCACCTTCATCTCCTCCCCCACTCACCCATTGTACTCTATGCTGCTCTCTCCCCACCCCCACTCTCCTCTAGCTTATCTCTCCATGCTTCAGGCTCACTGCCTTTATTCCTGATGAAGGGCTTTTGCCCGAAATGTCGATTTCGCTGCTCGTTGGATGCTGCCTGAACTGCTGTGCTCTTCCAGCACCACTAATCCAGTATTTGGTTTTCAGCATCTGCAGTCATTGTTTTTACCTGATCCATTTTAACTGTTTGAAGATTTAATCGAGTCAAAGAGTCATAGCGATGTACAGCATGGAAACAGACCGTGCAGTCCAACCTGTCCATGCCGACCAGATATCCCAACCCAATCTAGTCCCACCTGCCAGCACCTGGCCCATATCCCTCCAAACCCTTCCTATTCATAAACCCATCCAAATGCCTCTTAAATGCTGCAATTATACCAGCCTCCACCACTTCCTCTGGCAGCTCATTCCATACAGACACCACCCTCTGCGTGAAAAAGTTGCCCCTTAGGTCTCTTTTATATCTTTCCCCTCTTACCCTAAACCTATGCCCTCTAGTTCTGGACTCCCCGACACCAGGGAAAAGACTTTGTCTATTTATCCTATCCATGCCCCTCATAATGTTGTAAACCTCTATAAGGTCACCCCTCAGCCTCCGACGCTCCAGGGAAACAGCCCCAGCCTATTCAGCGTCTCCCTAAAGCTCAAATCCTCCAACCCTGGCAACATCCTTGTCAATCTTTTCTGAACCCTTTCAAGTTTCAAAACATCTTTCCGATAGGAAGGAGACCAGAATTGCACGCAATATTCCAACAGTGGCCTAACCAATGTCCTGTACAGCCACAACATGACCTCCCAACTCCTGTACTCAATGCTCTGACCAATAAAGGAAAGCATATCAAACGTCTTCTTCACTATCCTATCTACCTGCAACTCCTCTTTCAAGGAGCTATGAACCTGCACTCCAAGGTCTGTTTGTTCAGCAACACTCCCTAGGACCTTACCATTAAGTGTATATGTCCTGCTCTGATTTGCTTTTCCAAAATGCAGCACCTCGCATTTATCTGAATTAGACTCCATCTGCCACTTCTCAGCCCATTGGCCCATCTGGTCAAGAATCTGTTGTAATATGAGGTAACTCTCTTAGCTGTCCACTACACCTCCAATTTTGGTGTCATCTGCAAACTTACTAACTGTACCTCTTATGCTCGCATCCAAATCATTTATGTAAATGACAAAAAGTGGAGGACCCAGCACTGATCCCTGTGGCACTCCACTGGTCACAGGCCTCCAGTCTGAAAAACAACCCTCCACCACCACCCTCTGTCTTCTACCTTTGAGCCAGTTTTGTATCCAAATGGCTAGTTCTCCCTGTATTCCATGAGATTTAACCTTGCTAGTCAGTCTTCCGTGGGGAACCTTGTCGAACGCCTTACTGAAGTCCATATAGATCACATCTACTGCTCTGTCCTCATTGTTACTTCTTCAAAAAACTCAATCAAGTTTGTGAGACATGATTTCCCATGCACAAAGCCATGTTGACTATCCTTAATCCGTCCTTGCCTTTCCAAATACATGTATATCCTGTTCCTCAGGATTCCCTCCAACAGCTTGCCCACCACCGAGGTCAGGCTCACTGGTCGATAGTTCCCTGACTTGTCTTTGCCGCCCTTCTTAAACAGTGGCACCACGTTAGCCAACCTCCAGTCTTCCAGCACCTCACCTGTGACTATCGATGATACAAATATCTCAGCAAGAGGCCCAGCAATCACTTTTCTAGCTTCCCACAGAGTTCTAGGGTACACCTGATCAGGTCCTGGGGATTTATCCACCTTTAACCATTTCAAGACATCCAGCACTTCCTCCTCTGTAATCTGAACATTTTGTAAGATGTCACCATCTATTTCCATACAGTCTATATCTTCCATATCCTTTTCCACAGAAAATACTGATGCAAAATATTCATTTAGTATCTCCCCCATTTTTTGTGGCTCCACACAAGGCTGCCTTGCTGGTCTTTGAGGGCCCTATTCTCTCCCTAGTTACCCTTTTGTCCTTAATATATTTGTAATAACCCTTTGGATTCTCCTTAATTCTATTTGCCAAAGCTATCTCACGTCCCCTTTTTGCCCTACTGATTTCCCTCTTAAGTATACTCCTACTTCCTTTATACTCTTCTAAGGATTCACTCGATCTATCCTGTCTATGCCAGACATATGCTTCCTTCTTTTTCTTAACCGAAACCTCAATTTCTTTAGTCATCCAGCATTCCCTATACCTACCAGTCTTCCCTTTCACCCTGACAGGACTATACTTTCTCTGGATTCTTGTTATCTCATTTCTGAAGGCTTCCCATTTTCCAGCCGTCCCTTTACCTGCAAACATCTGCCTCCAATCAGCTTTCGAAAGTAATTGCCTAATACCGTCAAAATTGGCTTTCCTCCAATTTAGAACATCAACTTTTAGATCTGGTCTATCCTTTTCCATCACTATTTTAAAACGAATACAATTACGGTTGCTGACCCCAAAGTGCTCCCCCACTGACACCACAGTCACCTGCCCTGTCTTATTTCCCAAGAGTAGGTCAATTTTGCACCTTCTCTAGTAGGTACATCCACATACTCAATCAGAAAATTGTCTTGTACGCTCTTAAGAAATTCCTCTCCATCTAAACCTTTAACACTAGGGCAGTCCCAGTCGATGTTTGGAAAGTTAAAATCCCCTACCATATCTACCCTATTATTCTTACAGATAGCTGAGATCTCCTTACACGTTTGTTTCTCAATTTCCCTCTGACTATTAGGGGGTCTATACAACAATTCCAATGAGGTGATCATCCCTTTCTTATTTCTCAGTTCCACCCAAATAACTTCCCTGGATGTATTTCCAGGAATATCCTCCCTCAGCACAGCTGTAATGCTATCCCTTATCAAAAATGCCACTCCCCCTCCTCTCTTGCCTCCCTTTCTATCCTCAGAGAAGCATTTGTATCCTGGAACATTAAACTGCCAGTTCTGCCCATACCTGAGCCATGTAATTGCTGTAATTGCTATGATATCCCAGTCCCATGTTCCTAACCATGCCCTGAGTTCATCTGCCTTCCCTGTTAGGCCTCTTGCATTGAAATAAATGCAGTTTAATTTATTAGTCCTACCTTGTCCCTGCGTTCCGTGACTGTTTGACTCACTTCTGTTCTCAACTGTACCAGTCTAAGATTAATCTCTGACCTCACTCTCGCCCTGGGATCCTCCCACCCCCCAACCTTACTAGTTTAAATCCTCCCAAGCAGTTCTAGCAAATTTCCCTGCCAGGATATTAGTCCCCTTGCAATTTAGGTGCAATCCATCCTTCTTGTACAGGTCACTTCTACACCAAAAGAGATTCCAATGATTCGCCATCCTGGGTTTGTTCAATGCATTTACATCAGTTGTATGACCCTTTGACCTTTTACTTATAAATTGTGTGTCTGATGTCCCCTCTCTCCCAGCACCTGAAGGAGGAGAGAGGTTCTGAATGCTTGTGTTTTCAAATAAAGCTGTTGGCCTATAACCTGGTGTCGTACAATGTTTGACCTTATTGCAAAGACTGATCCGAAATGTTTTAGTAACTGTGTATATAGACATATTAAAGTTTTTTATGAATGAAGTATATTTTTGTAACAAAAGATGCTCTCACACACAAAACAAAACTGTCCTTCTCAGTCTCTTGCTCTGTAACTCCTCCTTTTTCAGATTGGATCTTGGAGTTAGAATGGATCAGCACTTATTTAGCTGTTAGCAGTCAGCCTTTTTTAGTCTTTTGTGTGGGAGTGCTGCACTCTTCAAGGGCCAGTGCTGAGGGAATGCTGCACTATTCGAGGGTCAGTGCAGAGGGAGTGCCCCACTGTCGGAGGATCAGTGCTGATGGAGGAGTGCTGCATTGTTGGAGATCAGCACTGATGGGGTATTGCACTGTCAGAGGGTTAGTGCTGATGGAGTGAACATAGAACACAGAACAGTACAGCACAGTGCAGACCATTCAGCCCTCAATGCTGTGCCAGCCTTTCATCCTACCCTAAGATCAGACTAACCTGCATACACTTCATTGTTCTATCTTCCATGTACCTATGCAAGAATCGCTGAAATATCCCTTATGTTTGTGACTCTACGACCACTGCTGGCAGTGCATTCCACACACCCACCAATCTCTGAGTAAAGAATCTAACTCTGGCATCTCCCCTAAACTTTCCTCCAATTACCTTAATATTATGCCCCTTCATGATAGACATTTCCGCCAAGGGGAAAATGTCTCTGGCTATCCACTCTATGTCTCTCAATATCTTGTACACCTCTATCAAGTCACCTCTCATCCCTCTTTGTTCCAATGAGAAAAGCCCTAGCTTCCTCAACCTTTCTTCATAAAACATACCCTGCAGTCCAGGCAGCATTCTGATAAATGTCCCTGCACCCTCTCGAAAGTTTCCACATAATCCCTCTAATGAGGCGATCAGAACTGAACACACTATTCCAAGTGTGGTCTAACCAGGATTCTATAGAGCTGCAGCATAACCTTGTGGCTCTTAAACTCAATTCCCCTGCAAATAAAAGCTAACACACCATATGCCTTCTTGACAACCCTATCAACCTTGGTGGAAACTTTGAGGGATCTATCAACATGGACCCCAATATCCCTTTTCTCCTCCACGCTGTCAAGAATCCTACCTTTAATCCCATATTCGGCATTCAAATTTGACCTTCCAAAACATATCACTCCACACTTTTGCAGGTTGAACTCCATCTGCCACTTATCAGCCCAGTTCTGCATCCTGTCAATGTCTCGTTGCAACTTACAACTGCCCTCCATATTATCCATGACTCAACCAACCTTTGCGTCATCGGCAAACTTACTAACTCACTTAAAAATCACAAAGACCAGAGGTCCCAGAACCTATCCCTGTGGAACACCACTGGTCACCGAGCTCCAGGCTGAAGACTCCACATCTACCACCACCCTCTGTCTTCTATGGGCCAGCCAATTCTGTATCCAGACAGGCAGGTTTCTCTGTATCCCATGCCTCCTTACTTTCTGAATGAACCTATCATGGGGAACCTGATCAAATGCCTTGATAAAATCCTGATACACCATATCCACTGCCCGACCTTATCAATATGTTTTGTCACATCCTCAAAGAATTCAATCAGATTTGTGAGACATGACCTACCCCTCAAAAAAGGTATGCTGTCAATCTCTAATCAAACTATGGTTCTCCAAGTAATCATAAATCCTGTCTCTCAGAGTCCTGTCCAATACTTTGCCCACCACTGACGTAAAACTGACTGATCTGTAATTCCCATGATTCTCCCTATTCCCTTTCTTGAACAAGGGAGGAACATTTGCAATCCTACAATCATCTGGCACTACTCCATTGGACAGTGAGGATGCAAAGATTATCGTCAAAAATGCAGCAATCTTTTCCACGACTTCCTGCAGTGACCTAGGTTATATCCCATCTGACCCAGGGGATCGATCTATCTTTATGTTTTTCAAAATTTTCAGCACATCCTCCTTCCTAACATCAACCTGTCCTAACACAAGGACATGCAACACTGTCAGTGGGTCAATGCTAAAGGAGTGCTGCACTGTCAGAGATTCAGTGCTGACAGAGTGCTGCACTGTCAGAGGGTCAGTGCTGACAGAGTGCTGCACTGTCAGAGGGTCAGTGCTGAGGGAGTGCTGCACTGTCAGAGGGTCAGTGTTGATGGAGTGTCTCACTGTTGGAGGGTCAGTGCTGAGGGAGTGCTGCATTGTCAGAGGATCACTACTGAGGTACTGGTGAAATGTCAGAGAGTCAGGACTGAAGGTGTGACCCACTGTTAGAGGGTCAATACTGAGGTAATGCTGCATTGTTGGAGGATTAGATTGACGGAGTGCCGCCCTATTGGAGAGTCAGTCCTGAGGGAGTGCAGCATTGTCAGAGGGTCAGCACTGATGGAGTGCTGTACTTTCAGAAGGTTAGTACTGAGGGAGTGCTGCATTGTCAGAGGGTCAGCACTGAAGGAACGCGGCATTTTCAGAAGGTCAGTGCAGAGGGAGTGCTGCACCTTCAGAAGGTAAGTGCAAAGTGCATGTGACACTGTTAGAGGTCAATATTAAAGGCCCCCTGCACTGTCAGATGATCAGTTCTGATGGAGTGCCGCAGGTTTGGAGGGTCAGTGTGGAGGGAGTAGCAGAAGGCTGATCCTCACAGCTGGGGGTTTTAGGGGATGGGGGATTACCAAGATCCTGGGAGGATATTAAACCGCGCCCCCCCATAACCCCTCCCTCTGGGTCTGACAGCCTCACCCCTCCTTGTCTGTGGTCAGGTTATCAGTTCTCCCTTGAAGTTAACGTCTTCTTACTTTTTGATGGATGGGTTGATCCTTGGATCTGCAGTGAGCAGCTGAAGGGAGCTGATCTTCTAATCAAGCACTCCCAGTTTCTCATGCTCTCCCTCCTCGAATATCTTGTGGTTGCTGTGTAGTTGTTGCCAATGTAAACCACCCAGGGGTTCCCCTTCACCTTCAGGGAGTGAGCAATATTACTGAAGAACTTCAATCCGAGGTTCAGGGTACAACTGTAAAAGATTTCATTGTTCCCCGTGCAGCCCTCGTGTTCATACAGACTTATCTCTTTCATCGCTGCGGTGATCTCCCAGAGAGTCTGGGAGGGAGGGTAACAGTCTCTGTGTCTGAGAGGAGAAGCCTTTATATCTGTGTCTGATCCCTGACAGCTCAGCAACTGTGACCAGGAGGTGGGATCTCAGTGCCCTCCTCCTCCTCCTCCTCCCCCTGGAACAGTTACCATCGCTGCTTCTCAGAAACCAGCATCACTGAGGGACAGGAAGGCACTGTGTCATCACACTGTGGTTTTTGGGAGGTTCACTCTGAGCAGCTCTTTGGGTCAGTTTCCCGGGACTCACACTGAGACAAACATTGACTGTGCCTGAAGGGTGACCAGAACTACACACAATTATCTAAATGTGGTCTCACCAAGTTCCAACTTCCACCCTGCTCTCACCTTCAACTTGGTCCCTCTCTGACTCCTCACTTCTCTTCTTCAACATGTTTTCCATTTCTGGGGATAGGCTAGCTACCAATTCCCACGGGAACAGGAAACCATTCTCTCTGACTCTCAGTTCTTATTGTCAGTCATTCACTTAAATCTCTGTCCATGCATCCTTTCAATAATCCCCTCATCTGCCAACCCCTTTCCTATCTCTCTCTCTCTAGATTCCACTTCCAACATTCCACACACCTTTCCCCTACACCCCCACCCCAACATCACCTTCTGCATAAATACCACGTTTTCTGAACTGCAACCAGTTCTGATTAAAAGTCACCAGCCTTGAAATGCTAATTCTGCTTTCTCTCTGCAGCTACTGTATTTTCCCAGCAATTTCTGTTTTTCTTTCAGAACATTATGCCAATATTTCATGGAAATAGCGCAAACTTCAGATTTGAAGTGGGGAAAAGGTACCATGGAACACCAGTTATCATTGGGGACCTCACCTTCTTACATCAGTCTCATCATTGGATACTGATCAGGATAATGAAACCTCCAGCAGCTTTGGTCTTCTTTAACCCAAGGAAAACTGAGGCCAATGACAGTGTCCCTCCTGCAGCCTTGAGGTGGGGTCAGTGAATGAAGCACAAACTCAGTGTTAACCCCAGGTCATTCAAACCAAAAACTATTTTGTGTCAGATTTTCCTCATGGCAATTCTTGTTTTGTGGAACATAAACATATAATGTCTCACACACATGATTGAGGTCAACACTGAAGCATCATGGTCTAAGACCTATTAAGTCAAAGTTCTGCCTGCTTCCATGAAAGAAAAGATCCCAAATCACCATGTTAGGATCAGAAAGTTCTCTTGCCTTCCTGATCAATATTCCTCTCTGCCACTGGATGCAATGTGGCTGTCTGCTTTGTGGATAGAAGTGACTCAGTTGTAAGTTCACTCCTGAGCAGAGAAGTTTTTAGCCCTTTCAAAGTCAAGATTAAATGGCATCAAGGTCATGTTTGACACTTAAAGTTTTTGGAGAAGCTCATTCCTTCTCAAATTATAAAGGTTACAAAAACAAGAAAACACATGCAACTCACATTTCAATAGAATGAAGCTTCTTTCACAAAGCAGAAACAAATATCACTTGTAGGTCTGATCAAGCTCAACCATAAAGCTGAGTAATTATCATGTCACCTTCTTCTTGGAGCCGGTGATGAAATGTGTGTACTTTATATATTTGATAACATTATCAGCATAATTAACATTAAAACACTCATCTAGTAGTTATGGCAGACGATTTCAAATCCTCCAGCATTAATTGGGATGGTCATCATGGAAGAAGAGTCACAAGACTCAAAACGTTAACTCTGTCTCTCTCTCTTTCTGTCTGTGTCTCTACAGTTGCTACCAGATCTGCTGAGTTTCTCCAGCACTATCAGATTGTTTTAGATCTCCTAACTCCCCAGGTTTTAAATTTTTTTTGTCAGTTATCCAGATCACATCAGCCCATTAATTGTGTAATTTATTTCTTCACATTGTTCAGTTACATCATGAACAGGTATTGGGATAGACCAGTCACTGTAACTCGTCACCTGATCTCATTCAGAGACACACGATCCCCACAGAATTGTCACAGTGCCAAATGAGACCATTCAGCCCCCATCCTGCCAGCACTACTTTATCTCCTCACAGCCAATCTCCTGCCTGTTCCCCACATCCCTGTTCCCCATTTATATGCATATACCCATCCAATATCCTTCTGGAATGCCTCAGTTGAACCTGCCTCCCCCACAGTAGGAACAGCTTCTCTCTCTCGACTCTACCCAGGCTCCATTCAGGATTTTGAAAATGGAGAAAGAGCGAATCCCTGAGGGAGGAGAGAAATGAGGAGACTGGGAGGTATCTGACTGAGTTCGAGCTGATCACACACCAACTTTCCAATGGAATTGAGAAGGTGTTTAAAGGGAAAAGGTATGTCGGCCCACAGGGAAAAGGAAATGGGTGAGGTACGAGACTAATTCGATGGTGTAAGAGCCATCAGAGGCGTGACAGATAGAATGGCCTTTACAAATCTAATCCAATCCAATCTTTGTTCCACTCCCATTCAGTGGGTTTCTCAGTTTGTAAAAGTCCTGGGAGTTCACAACTGTGGGGCGGTTATTGTGACAGGTATAGGCAGGTCTGAAGATGTTTGTTCCCATCGGTAATTAATTGGAATGTTGTTGTAAGACTGAGCATGTCCTCAGGCAGTTGGAGTTGCAGAATGATGCAGGAAAACAATTGATCAACTCTCAAAGACAGACACATTACTCAATGACTTACAGAATAAGGAACTCTAAATGAACCAATACAGTCTGGAACAAAATTACTGTACACTCTGGATTAACATTGTGAAGGTGTTTTCCAACTCACTGACTGTAAGTTCACTGTTAGCCATCAGTCACATCCAGGTCACATCCAACCTGTTCTGAATGGGGTTTGAAAAACTGCATATTGACAGGTCACTTTTGTACAAACAAGAGAGAAGTGGAAATGTAGCTCCAAACATTCCATTAACATGGGAAGAACCAACATCCTCAGCTGGTCAAAAAATTCTCCCCATCTGCAATTCATGATGGAGGTGTGAAATGGATACTGTCAATCTGTCTTTACTGAAGAGGAGGATTCAGCCCAGACCATGGGATAGAGGAGAAAGCTCTGTCACTGGGAAGGTTCAGAATTAATATAAACGTCTTGGATCGATAGTTAGCTACTTAGATAGCACCTTCCAATCCCATGGCCACTTCCATGTAGAAAGACAAAGACAGCAGATACATGGGTACATTATCACTGCAAGCTCTCCTCCAGGTCACTCACTGCCCTCAACTGGAAATATCTCGCTGTGACCCACCAGTCCTTCAAGAAGTCGTCAGCACAGAGTATCCTCAAGACCCTGAGGGCAAAGGAGAGTCATAGAATTATAGAGCTGTACAGCACGGATTCAGACCCTTCAGTCCAGCTTGTCCATGGCAACCATGTATCTGAAATTATTCCAGTTCTATTTGCCAGCACTAGGTTTATATCTCTCCAAACGCTTCCTATTTGTAGACCCATTCAGATGCCTTTTGAATGTTGTAATTATACAACCTCCACCATTTCCTCTAGCAGCTCATCCCATGCATGTTCCAGTCCCTGCGTGAACAAAATTACCCCTCAGCTTCCTTTTAAATCTTTCCTCTCTCACCTTAAACTTATGACCTCTAGTTTTGGACTCCACTACCTCAGGGAAAATACCTGATCTATTGACCGCATTATGGAGTTGTAGGTGTGTACTGTACCTTTGAGAGAGAGTGAATGCTATTCGAAACTGAGAGCTTACATCTCCTGCGTGATACGACTAGATGTCAGTCCCAGAGTGCACTGGACAATTGAAAATCTGTAACATTTGGATGTGAAATAGAAACCTGAGTTGGTTGCTGTTTTGACAACAACTTATATTTTTTCAATCAATTTAAATTATGACTCAGAAAAATAAAATCCAATCCAGTTTGAATTTATTGTTTTGCAAAAATTAACCAATGATCAAAATTGAAAAATTGAACCTGCACGGCAGGTTAGTGCAGAGGAGAAATGGGCAGAGGTGCACCAGATTGTGTTTCCGGCAGCATACAGACAGGAAGTGTTACGGGTAGCACATGAATTACCAATAGGAGGTCACCTAGGTGTGAGGAAGACACAGGTTGAGGTAGAAAAACACTTCTATTGGCCTGGACTGCATAAGGATGTGGTTAAACATTGCTGTCCATGACATCTCTGCCAAATGGTAGGTAGGCCACAGACGGGAATAAAACCAGCACTTTTGTTGCTAATTCCTGCATTCAAAGAACCTTTCACACGGGTCATGGCTGATTGTGTAGGTCCCTCCCAAAAACTAAAAGTTGGAACCAGTACTTGCTAACCATAATGGATGTGTCTACCAGAATTCTGGAAGCAATTCCATGATGGAGTATTCGGCAAAAAGTGCGGTGGAAGAGTTAGCAGCTTTCTTTTCACAGTATGGGCTACCCAGAGAGATTCAGTCAGACCAAGGGGCAAGTTTCACTGCTAACCTGTTTCAGAAAGTCATGGATAGCTGAGGCATACAGCACTTAAAATCAAGTGTGTGCACTTTCCTGAAACCTAGAGAGTCTGGGAAAGGTGGCATCAGACACTGAAGACCATGTTAAGAGCTTAATGTCCGGCCTACCTGAATGATTGGGATAAATGGATCCCATTCACATTGTTTGCCATTAGAAATGCCCCCAAACAAATCTACTCAGTTTACTCCCTTTGAGTTAATATTTGGACATGAAGTGAGAGGGACTTTGAAATTAATTAAAGAAAAATTGACAGGACCAAAGTCAGAGATCTCACACTTGGATTATGTGTCTGAGGTGTGGGAGAGATGAAATCGGGTCGGTGAGTTAGTTAAACAGCACCTGAAAAGGGCACAGCTTAGAATGAAACAGCTGGCAGATAAAAACACTAATACTTGAATGTTTTCCCAAGGGGATGACATAATTAGTATTGTTACCAGTGGGAGGAGATCCCTTCAAAGCCAGGTTTAGTGCTCCCTCTCAAATTGAGAAAAAGCTGAATTAGGTAAACTATCTGGTAAAGATACAGGATAGAAAAATCTGTGTCAGCTATGTCATGTGTTTATGTTGAAACTTTATTAAAATAGAGACAGGGAACAAGAGAAACTGGTGTTAGTTCCTGCCCCACAGAATGAGGAATCAAATCCAGATGTCATGGAGATTAATGTGTCTCAAAATATGTGAAGTAATGAGGAAGCCCTTGAGGAGTGGGATAGGTTAGTGAACTATCTGTCTCAGGAGCACAGAACTCAGTTGGAAGGTTGGTTGCAGCAGTATGAGGACATATGCAGGAATAAGATGGGGAGGATTATTACTATTGTGCATGAGGTGGAAGTAAGGAATCTAGATTAGAGTAGTGCTGGAAAAGCACAGCAGGCCAGGCACCATCCGAGGAGCAGGAAAATCTACATTTCAGACAAAAGCCCTTCATTAGCAATGAGGCAGGGAGCCTCCGGAGTGGAGAGATTAATGGGAAGTGGGTGGGGCTGGGAAGAAGGTAACAAAGAGTACAATAGGTGGATAGAGGAAGGAGTAAAGGTGATAGGTCATAGAGGAGGATGATGCGGATAGGTGGGAAGGAAGATTAGCGGTTAGGACAGGTCATGAGAATGGCGCTGAGGTGGAAGGTTGGAACTGGTGTAAGGTGGAGGCGCAGGGAAATGAGGAAACTGGTGAAATCCACATTGATGCCCTGGGGTTGAAATGTTTTGAGGCGGAAGGTGAGGCATTCTTCCTCCAGGTGTCAGGTGGTGAGGGAGCGGTGGTGGAGGAGGACCAGGACCTGCATGTCCTTGGCAGAGTAGGAGGGGGAGTCAAAATGTTTGGCCACGGGGTTGATTGGTGCGGGTGTCCCAGAGATATTCCCTAAAGCACTCTGTGAGGAGGCATCCAGTATCCCCAATGTAAAGGAGACCACATTGGGAGCAACGGATACAATAAATGATATTGATGGATGTGCAGGTGAAACTTTGATGGATGTGGAAGGCTCCTTTGGGGCCTTGGATGGAGGTGAGGGAGGATGTATGGGTGTAGGTTTTGCAATACCTGAAGTGGCAGGGGAGGATGCCAGAATGGGAGGGTGGGTTGTAGGGGGTGTGGACCTGACCAGGTAGTCACAGAGGGAACAGTCTTTGCTGAAAACGGAGAGGGGTGGGGAAGGAAATACATCCTTAGTGGTGGGGCCTACCCCTCCAACCGCAATAAGGACGCAACGTCCTGGTCCTCACCTTTCACCCCATCAACCTCAGCATAAACAGCATCATCCACTGACATTTCTGCCACCTCCAAACAGACCCCACCACCAGAGATATATTTCCCTCCCCACCCCTTTCCACGACCAACTTTGAAGACAGAGGTGCTTCAATTTTTGGGACTAAATGGATTCTTCTGGAAGTTTGTTCCAAACATCAGCAGTGTATGGCACCATTGACAGATTTGCTGAAGCAGAACACAAATTTTCAGTGGATAGAACAATGCCAGGAGGCATTTGTGAATTTAAAAGCAATACTAACCACCGCATCAGTTTTAGCTCTAAAACTCTTTTTGACACCCTTCAAAGTTGCAATCGATGCTCACGATATCTGAGTTGGAGCTGTACTGCTCCAGGAAGATGATGATAGAATTGAACGACCAAGAAGCTGCTTTTCCAGGACACTCAACACCCTCCAAAGAAAATACTCTACCACTGAAAAAGAATTATTGAGTGTGGTGCTGGCCTTCCAACATGTGACAAACAATGTGTCAGTGATAGTTGTGTACATTGACCACAATCCTCTTGCAATCTTGGAAAGATTTAAAATTAAAATATGAGACTATTTTGTTGGAGTCTTATGTTACAGACTTTTAATGTTCAAATTGTACATGTTGTTGGTTGTAAAAATGTGATAGCAGATGTGTTATCATAGATTTAAAGGAAAAGGTACAGATAGATTGCAAAGTTTCATGTGTGTGTGTGCATGCAGAAATTAATATGAACTTAGATTAATGACCTATGTCTTTCATTGTAATGGGATTAAGAATTAGAAAATAAAGAAGCTATCTTTTCATTATGATGGTTCTATTTTTTTTCTTTCAGGGGAGGTGTTAGGAAGTTGAAGACATGTACTGACCTTTAAGAGAGAGTGAATGCTGCTTTGAACTGAGAAATTACAAGTGCCTGTGATCTGATGAGATGGCAGTCTCAGAGTGTACTGGAAAATTGAAAGGATGTCACAATTAGTTTTGAAATGGATACCTGAGACTTGGTTGCAGTTTTGACAACAACTTGAATTTAGTCAATCAGTTTAAATTATGCCCCAGAATACTAAAACCCAACCATGTTTGAATTTATTATTTTTCCAACATCAAACCAATGGGACAATCCGATGGTGGGGAGAAGGGCACTACCTGTGAGATCCTTCATGCATGCCTGGACTCTCTGTACCACTGCAGGCCACCCTCGAAGCAGGTGCAGAGGGTGTAGAGACTGTCACACATATCTCCTCCTGGAATGTGTCTTTGCAATGTAACTCTGGAGAAAGATGCAGTGGTTTTTGTCGAGGGGTTATGTGCTATACAGTCTGTTCCCTAGGATGCACTCCCACACAAACACTGATTGATCTGGAGGACTATCAACTCAGTGAAAGATGCTCTTTGGTATTCCAGAAGTAGACCTGACCGAGTGTTGCAGACTGGCACATTCCAAGGTCCAGGACGATTTGCTGAGGGACGGACTAAAGCTTGGGGTAGGTGCAGCTATGGCACAGTGGGGAAAGACCACCATCTGATGACATTCTGCAGATTTTATCAGACCGTCCTAGTCCCTCAATATATACCTTTTAGTATTGCATGTATCGGGGAGGGCTTTGGTTTTTGATTTGGATAGAGTCAAACTCCACTCTGCAGAACTGAACTGCATTTCTGACTATGTCTGCGTACAAAGAGATTTTTAATGATTTTGTTTTAAATTATAAAAAACATCAAAGTTCCTTTACTACCTGTAGAGCAAATTCCTGCAATGCTCTCCCTCAGTGTTCTTGGACTGTAGCAGTTGGATAGAGTGAAAGGTATGAGGCTTTTTCCCAGAGTGGAGGGGTCAAGAATTGGGGGACACAGGTTCAAGGTGCCATCAGGGGGTTGTTTAAAAACAATGTGCAAGGCAAGCTTCTCACACAAAGGGTGGTGAGTGCCTGGAACGTGCTGCCAGAGGAGGTGGTGGAAACAGACACAGGAGCAGGATTCAGGAAGCACCTGGATGAATACATGAATAAGAAGGGAATAGAGGGATATGGGTCCAGGACGTGAAGACAGTTTTAGTATGGAAAGGCAAACAGTGTCAGTGCAGGTTTGGAGGGCCAAAGGCCTGTTTCTGTGCTGTATTGTTCTTTGTTCTTTGTCCCACCCTCAAACCCTGAAACCATGCTGCCCAGCTGGTTCAACTGGTCCCAAATGTATCTATTTACAAACTAACTCAGTGAGGTAATGAGCAGCTGCTTCACGATTCCCTTTAATCAGGAGACGCTGTGGGATATCAAGATGTCATACCTAACGTCTATTTTCTTAAAAATTTGTGAGACTGGCAAGATCAACATTTCTTGCAGACAGTGGATTGGTTTTGGCATGTCAGGAGATGAGTTACTCGTTGCAGGATTCCCAGCCTCTGACCTGCTCTTATAGGCACTTTGTTAATGTGGCCCGTTCAGGTGAGTTTCTGATCAATGGTAACACCCGGAAGTTGTCTCCTGGTTTCTGACCTCTCCACCAAGGAGGAAACTTTCTCCTGTTGTCCCTGTCAATGTCCAAAACACTCAAGAAGCTCGACACCATCTAGGGACAAAGGAACCCACTTGATTATCTCCACATCCTCAAACATCCATTCCCTCCACCAGTGATGCACAGGAGCAGCAGTGTGTACAATCTACATGATGCACTGCAGGAATTCATCAAAGATCATCAGACAGTACCTTCCAAACATACAACCACTTCCATCTAGAAGGACAAGGGCAGCAAATACATGGGAATGCCACTCCCTAATAGTTTCCCTTTGAGCTGCTCTCCATCCTAATTTGGAAATATATCACCATTCCTTTAGTATCATCAGGAATCCTGGAAAATGATGGAGCTCCCTCCCTAAGGGCATTGTGAACCTACAGTGGTTCAAGCAGGCAGCTCACCAAGGCCTCCTCAAGGGGGCAATTAGGGATGGGCAATAAATGTGGGCAGCCAGTGATGCCCACCTCCCACAAATACATTTTCAAAAAATCATTGGTGAACACTCCCACTTCTGACCTTAATGTGGAGGGAAGGTCATTGATGAAGCAACTGAAAATGATTGGAACCTTAAGAACTCAGGGAAACACTGAGTACACTTACACAAACACATATTGCATGTTAACCAGAAGAGAATCCTGATCTCTGACTCCTAAGTCCCTTTTTCATTCATATCCCTGAAGCCTATCTCCATTTAGAAAACAATCTATCCTCTATTCTTCCTCACAGAGCATATAACCTCAGATTGTCTGACATTATATTCCATCTGCCACTTCTTTGCCCACTCTCCCAGCCTGTCCAAGTCCTTCTGCAATTTCCCTGGATCCTCAACACTATCTGTTCCTCCACCTATCTTTGTATCATCTGCAAACTTAGCAACGATGCCCTTAGCTCCTATGTCTAGATCATTAGTGTACAACGTGAATAATTGTTGTCCCAACACTGGCTCCTGTAGAACTCCACTAGTTACTGATTGCCATTTGAAAATGGCTGCTTTAACCCGACTCTCTGCCTTCCGCCAGTCAGCCAATCCTCTATCAGTACCTTGCCCCTAATACCATGGACTCTTGTTTGATTTAGCAGTCTCCTGTGCGACCCCTTGTCAAAAACCTCCTGGAAATCCACACATGTCACATGCACTGGCTGTCTTTTTTCTAACTTGCTTGCTACCTCCTCAAAGAAACCTGACAGATTTGTGAGGCATGATCTTCCGGTGACAGACCATTCTGACCCAGCCAGATTTCACCATGCACTTCCAAGTACTCCATAATTCATCCTTAAGAATGGGACTAAAATCTTACCAATGACCAAGGTCAGGCTAACTGGCCTATAGTTACCTGTCTTCTGCCTCCCTCCCTTCTTAAAGAAGAGTGTTATTTTCATCAATTTCCAGTTTTCTGGGACTCTCCATGTCTCAAGTAAATCCTGAAAGATCACCATAACTGCCTCTATTATTTCCTCAGCTTTTACCTTCAGAACTCTCAGGTGTGGATGAGTTATTCACCTTCAGACCTTTCCACTTCCCCAGCACCTTCTCCTTGTTTCATTGACAGATCTCGGCCCCTTCAGTTCTTGTTTGTTTTCTGAGAGGGAAAAGCTTCTCCCTCTACTCTGTCCAGACCCTGCTCGGGTATTTGAAAACCTCTATCTGAACTGAATTGGATTGAATGGAATTGAATTTATTGTCTTGTGTGCCGAGGCACAGTGAAAAGCTTTGTCTTGTGAGCAATACAGGCAGATCGATAGTTAAATAGCATAGGTAAGTAAATCGTTGGTAAACATCGGTAAAAACAAAGAAAACAACACAAGTACAGGTGAATGCTAAGAGTTTCTGAGAGCTTTCAGGATTCTAACAACAGGAGGGTAGAAACTGTTTCGAACCCGGCTGGTGTGTGTGTTCAGGCTTCAAGTAGAGGTTGTAGAAAAGCATTGCCAGGGTGGGATGGATCTTTGAGAATGCTGGTGGCCTTTCCATGACAGCTGGCCTGGTAGATGGATCAGATCTCCCTCTCAGCTTTCTTCTCTCCAAGGAGAACAGTCCCAATTTGTGGAGTCACAGAGTCATACAGCACAGAAACAGATCCTTCAGTCAACTGGTCAATGCTGAACATAATGGACAAGGAGAAAGTGGGGACTGCAGATGTTGGAGATCAGAGTCAAAAAGTGTGGTGCTGGACAAGCACAGCCGGTCAGGTGGCATCTGAGGAGCAGGAGAGGCGACGTTTCAAGCATAAGCTCTTCATCAGTATTCCTTTTTGACTCATGCTGAACAGAATCCCAAACTAAACTCATCCCACCTGCTTGCTCCTGATCCATATCCCTCCAAACCTTTCCTATTCATGTACTTAACAAAAGTCTTTTAAACATTGTAACTGTGCCCACATCCAACACCTTCTTAGGAAGTTCATTCTCCACTTGAACCAATCTCTTTATTCAAAAGTAGTCCCTCATGTCTTTTTTAAATCTTTCTCTTCTCAGCTTAAAGATGTGATCCCTATTCTTGAAATCCCCCATCTGAGGGAAAAGGGAACTACCATTAACCCTGTATTATACCCCTCATTATTTTATAAACTATGGTCTCCTCTCAACCTGCTAATTTCCAGTGAAAAAAGTCCCATCCTATCTTGCCTTTCTTTATAACCCCAACCTTCCATACCTGGCAGCATCCTGGTAAATCTCATCTGAACCTTCTCCAGCTTAATAATATCCTCCCTATAACTGGGTGACCAGAATGGGACACAGTACTCCAGCTGAGGTCCAACAAGTGCCTTGCACAAGTGTAACATCACCTCCTTGTTCTTGTACTCTGTGCCCCTCTTAATAAAGCTGAGGACACTGTGTTTTATTCACTGCTCTCTCCAGCTGTCCTGCCACCTTCAATGATCTGTGCACATATCCCCCCAGACTTGCCCTGCTCCTGCCCCACCCCCTTTAGAATTGCCCTCCCCCCCCCGGCCACTTTATATTGTCTCTCAATGTCCTTCCCTCCAAAATACATCACCTCCCACTTTCGTGCAAGGAACCTCATCTCTCCCACTTCTCCCCTGACTCCACCAACTCGCAAATGTCCTTTTGGAGTTCTGCACTGTCATCTTCATCATTTACACTTCTTCCTGGTTTAATGAAATCTGCAAACTTGGAAACTGTCCCCTGCACAGCAAGATCCCGATCCTTACCGTACATCAGGAAAAGCAATGATCCCAGCACTGACTCCTGGGAATTCAGGGGAGGAACCTCTCTGCAGTTTGGAGTCACACCAGGCACCCGCTGAACCTAATTAAATCCCACTGCTGTATGATACCATCTCTGGAAGGACAGGAGCACACACCCTTGGCATTAAAGTGGATTCTGGGAGGGGGGGAGGGTGGAGAGATAAGGAGTAAGATATTTGTGGTTGAAGATTAATTACACACCACATCACCAGGAGAGAACTAACATGAGGTTTCTGCTATTGACCAAACAACTGACCAACCTCAGACCGTGAAACCATGCTGCCCAGCTGGTTCAACTGGTCCCACCTTTATCTATTTACATGAGGTAATTCACAGCTCCTTCACAATCCCATTTAACAAGGGACACAAAACCAGAGGCTGTGGGATATCATGGTGTGAAACCTAAAGTCTATTTTCTTATTAATTTGGGAGAGTGGAGAGTCCAGCATTTCTTGTAGATGATGGGAAGGCTTTGGGGAGTCAGGAGGTGAGTTACACACTGAAAGGATTCCCAGCCTTTGATCTGATCTTGTAGTCACTGTGTTCATGTGGCAAGTTCAGTTGAGTTTCTGGTCCATGGTAACCCCCAGGATGTTGTCTCCTTGTTACTGATCTCTTGATTAAGGAGAAAACTTTCTCCTGTTGAGCCTGTCAATGCCTAAAACACTCAAGAAGGTAAACGCCATCCAGGGACAAAGCAGTCCCTGCTTGGTTGGCACCACGTCCACATCCACTCCCTCCACCATCAATGTTCAGTCGCAGCAGTGTCTACCATCTACAAGATGTCCTCAAAGGAGCAGTCAAACAGTCAGGGCAGGCAGGAACAAAGCAGAGAACGAGATAGGACTGATAGATTAAACTGCATTTACTTCACTGCAAGAGGCCGAACAGGGAAAACAGGTGAACTCAGGGTATGGTTAGGAACATGGGACTGGGATATTATAGCAATTAGAGAAATGTGGCTCAGAGATGGACAGGACTGGCAGTTTAATGTTCCAGGATATAAATGCTATAGGAAGGATAGAAAGGTGGGAAAGCGAGGAGAGGGAGTGGCGTTTTTGATAAGGGATAGCATTACAACTTTACTTAGGGAGGATATTCCTGGGAATACATCCAGGAAGATCCTCAGACAGCACCTTCCAAACCCATGGCCACTTCCATCTAGAAGGACAAGGAGCAGCAGATACATGGGAACACCACCCCCTGCAAGTTCCTCTTCAAGCCCTTGCCATTCCTTCAGTGTGGCTGGGTCACATTCCCAGAATTCCTTCCTTAAATGCATTGTGGGTTTACCTACAGCAGATGGACTGCAGCGGTTCACAAAGGCAGCTCACTGCCATTTTCTGAAGGGAGGGGCAACTAGGGACGGACTGATAAAAACCAGCGCTCGGTCAGAGCCATCCATGTTGCACGAGTGATTGGGGACTTGCTCCTGGTCACTGGAGCATCTCCTCAAGAACACTCTGACCACAGGAATTTAACCAGATGGTCCTCAAGGGTAGTAATATCTGGATTACTCCCAGTGCTAGGAGCTAGTGAGGCTAGGAACAGAAGGATAGAGCAGATGAGTGTGTGGCTGAGGAGCTGGTGCATGGGAGAAGGGTTCGCATTTTTGGATCATTGGAATCACTTCAGGGGTAGAAGTGACTTATACAAGAAGGATGGATTGAACCTGAAGTGGAAAGACACTAATATACTGGTCGGGAGACTTGCTAGAGATAGTCAGGAGGATTTAAACTTATGAGGTGAGAGAGTGGGACTCAGGGAGATAGTGTGGAAAGATATCAGTCTGAGACTAATACGGTTGGGAAAAGGAGCAGTCAAACAGTCAGGGCAGGCAGGAACAAAGCAGAGAACAATATAGAACTGATAGATTAAACTGCATTTACTTCACTGCAAGAGGCCAAACAGGGAAAACAGGTGAACTCAGGGTATGGTTAGGAACATGGGGCTGGGATATTATAGCAATTAGAGAAATGTGGCTCAGAGATGGACAGGACTGGCAGCTTAATGTTCCAGGATATAAATGCTATAGGAAGGATAGAAAGGTGGGAAAGAGATGAGAGGGAGTGGCGTTTTTGATAAGGGATAGCATTACAACTTTACTTAGGGAGGATATTCCTGGGAATACATCCAGGGAAGTTATTTGGGTGGAACTGAGAAATAAGAAAGGGATGATCACCATATTAGGATTGTATTATAGACCCCTAATAGTCAGTGGGAAGTTGAGAAACAAACTCTTAAGGAGATCTAGCTATCTGGAGGAATAATAGGATGGTTATGGTCTGGGGTTTTAATTTTCCAGATATAGGCCGGGACTGGCATAGTGTCAAGGGTTTAGATGGAGTGGAATTTGTTAAGTGTGTACAAGAACATTTTCTGATTCAGTCTGTGGATGTACTTATTGGAGAAGTTGCAAAACTTGACCTACTCTTGGGGAATAAGGCAGGATAGGTGACTGAGGTGTCAGTGGGAGAGCACTTTGGAGCCAGTGACCATAATTCTATTAGTTTTAAAATAGTGATGCAAAAGGATCGACTCTATCTAAGAGCTGAAGTTCTAAGTTGGAGGAGGGCTAATTTTAATGATATTAGACAAGAACTTTCAAAAGCTGATTGGAGGCAGATGATTGCAGGTAAAGGGACGGCTGGAAAATGGGAAACCTTCAGAAATGAAATAATGAGAGTCCAGAGAGAGTATACTCCTTTTAGGGTGATAGGAAAGGCTGATAGAAAATAGAACATAGAACAATACAGCGCAGAATAGGCCCTTCTGCCCTCAATATTGCACCGACTTGTGAACTAATCTAAGCCCATCCCCTGACACTATCCCATCATCATCCATATGCTTATCCAAGAACTGTTTAAATTCCCCTAATGTAGCTGAATTAACTACATTGGCATTCCACGCTCTCATCACTCTCTGAGTAAAGAACCTGTCTCTGACATCTATCTTAAATCTATCACCCCTCAATTTGCACTATGTCCCCTTGTACAAGCAGATGTCATCATTCTCGGAAGAAGACTCTTACTGTCCACCCTATCTAATCCTCTGATCATCTTGTATGTCTCTATTAAATCCTTCTTGCCTCCAATGAGAACAGACCCAAGTGTCCCAGCTTTTCCTCATAAGACCTTCCTTCCAGACCAGGCAACATCCTGGTAAATCTCCTCTGCACCTTTTCCAATGTTTCCACATCATTCCTGTAATGGGTACAACTGGAAATATTCACAATATTCCAAGTGAGGCCACACTAAAATTTTGTATAGTTGCAGCATGACATAAGAGCTCAAGAACTCAATCCCTCTACCAGTAAAACCTAACACACCGTATGCCTTCTTAACAGCACTTTCAACCTGGGTGCCAACTTTCAGGGATCTATATACAGGGACTCCAAAATCCCTCTGCACATCCACATGACCAAGAATCTTTCCATTGACCCAGTATTCTGCCTTCCTGTTATTCTTCTCAAAGTGAATCACCTCACATTTGTCTGCACTGAACTCCATTTGCCACCTTTCAGCCCAATTCTGCAGTCTATCCAAGTCCCCCTGCAACCTGTAACATTCTTCCACAGTGTGCATCACTCCACCAACATTAGCGTCATCTGCAAACTTACTAACCCATCCACCATGCCTACATCCAAGTCATTTATTAAAATAACAAACAGCAGTGGTCTCAAAACAAATCCTTGTGGCACACCACTCATAACCCGACTCTGGGCTGTATATTTTCCATCAACCACGACTCACTGCCTTCTTACAGAAAACCAGTTTCTAATCCAAGCTGCTAAACTGTTCTCAAACCCAAGCCTCTGCATTTTCTCCAAGAGCCTACTGTGTGGAACCTTATCAAAGGCTTTACTTTGTCAACTGGTCGACCCTCATCCACATGCTTGGTCACCTTCTTAAAAAGCTCCATGCGGTTTGTGAGACACGAGCTGCCCTTGACAAGACCATGTTGACTATCTCCAATCAAATTATTGCTTGCTCAATGATTATCAATCCTATCTTTGATAATTCCTTCCAAAATTGTTCCTACAACAGACCTAAGGCTCATTGGTTTATAATTACCTGGGTTATCTCTACTGCCCTTCTTGAACATGGGCGGAACATTTGAATTCCTCAAGTCCTCTGGTACTAAATCTGTAGACAATGAACACTCAAAGATCAAGGCCAAAGGCTCTGCCATCTCCTCCCTAGCTTCCCAAAGAATCCTCAGATAAATCCCATCCAGCCTTGGGGTCCTATCTACTTTCACACCATCTATACTTGATAACACCTCCTCCTTACTAGCCTCAATCCTTTCTAGTCTAATAACCAATATCTCAGTCTCCTCCTCTCCAATATTCTTCTTTTCTTGAGATAAAACAGATGAGAAATATTCATTTAGGTCCTGTCCAATTTCCACAGGGTCCACACACAACTTCCCACTTCTGTCTTTGATTGGCCCTATTCCTACCTTAGTCATCCTTTTATTCCTCACTAACTGATAGAAATCTATAGGGTTCTCTTTTATTCTACCTCAAAGACTGCTCATGTCCCCTCCTTGCTCTTCTGAACTCTGTAAATCGGTAATTCTCCATCGCCTCATCTGAACCATCTCATCTCATTGTCACATAAGCCTCCATCTTCCATTGAACAAGAGATACAATTTCTTTAGTAAACCTTATCACTTCCTCCCTGCCTGACAGGGACATACCTATCAAGGACACACAATATTTGTTTCTTAAACCAGCTCCACAATTCGATTGTCTGCATCCCTTGCATTTTGCTACCCCATTCTATGCCTCTGAAGTCTTGCCTAATCACATTATAATTGCCCTTCTCCCATCTCTCACTGTTGCTCTGTGGCATGTACCGCTCAGTTAAACAAAACGTAACTGAATTATGGTCACTCTCTCCAAAGTGCTCACCGACAACTAAATCAAATACCTGGCCTGGTTCAGTATCAAGCACCAGATCCAGTGTGGTGTCCCCTCTTGTCGGCCCTTTGACATACTGTGTCAGGAAACCCTCCTGCACACATTAGACAAAAACTGATCTATCAGACATACTAGGGTTAATGCATTTCCAATCAGTGTTGGGAAGTTAAAGTCCCCCTTACTGACTACCCTGATCCTTTCACTCCTATTCAGAATTGTTTTCCCAATCCTCTCCCCCACATCCCTGGAACTTTGCAGAGGCCTGTAAAAACCTTCCAGCAGTGTGACCTCTCCTCTCCTGTTTCTAACTTCAGCCCACACTACCTCAGTAGATGAGACCTCGTCAAAAGTTCTTTCAGCCATCTTATACTGTCCTTGATTAACAAAGCCACACCTTTCTCTCTTTTACAAGCTTCTCTAATCTTAATGAAAGATCTAAAACCTGGTACCTGCAACATCCATTCCTGACCCTGCTCTATCCATGTCTCTGAAATGGCCACAACATCGAAGTCCCAGGTACCTATCCATGCTGCAAGCTTGAGTTCCTTATTCCGGATACTCCTGGCATTGTAGTAGACACACTTCAAACCAGCTTGCTGTCTGCCAGCACATTCCTTTGACCGTGAAATCCTGTCCATGTCCTCCCTGCTCACATCCTCCTGTGAACTGGAACTATACCACGGGTTCCCATCCCCCTGCTGAGCAAGTTTAAATCCACCCGAATAGCAAGACCAGATTTTCCACTCAGGATATTAGTTCCCCTCAGGGTCAAGTGAAGACCGTCCTGTTTGTAGAGTCCCACCTTCCCGAAAGTGAATCCCAATTATCCATATACCTGAAACCCTCCCTCCTGCACCATCCCTGCAGCCACATGTTCAGCTGATATCTCTCGCTGTTCTTTGCCTCACTATCACGTGGCATGGGTAACAAACTAGAGGTAACAACTCTGTTTGTTCTAGTTCTCAGCTACCACCCTAGCACAGAGGATAACAAAGAGAGTAATAAGAAAGGAGAGGATCAAATATGAAGGTAGGGTAGCCAGTAATGTTAGAAACGATAGTAAAAGTTTCTTTCAATACATGAGAAACAAACGACAGACAAAAGTAGACATTGGGCCACTTCAAACTGATGCTGGAAGCCTAGTGATGGGAGATAAGGAAATAGCAGGAGAACTTAACAAGTACTTTGCATCAGTTTTCACAGTGGAAGACAGGAGTAAAATCCCAACAATTAAAGGGAGTCAGGAGGCTGAGTTGAGTATGGTTGTCATTACAAAAGAGATAGCGCTAGAAAAGCTAAAAAGTCTTAAAATTGATAAATCTCCTGGCCCCGATGGGATACATCCTAGAGTTCTGAGAGAGGTGGCTGAGGAAATAGTGGAGGTATTGGTTGAGATCTTTCAAGAGTCACTGGAGTCACGGAAAGTCCCGGATGATTGGAAGATCGCGGTTGTAACCCCATTGTTCAAGAAAGGATCAAGACAAAAGATGGAAAATTATAGGCCAATTAGCCTAACCTCGGTTGTTGGTAAAATTCTAGAATCCATCATTAAGGATGAGGTTTCTAAATTCTTAGAAGAGCAGAGTCTGATTAGAACAAGTCAACATGGATTTACTAAGGGGAGGTCATGCCTGACAAACCTGTTGGTATTCTTTGAAGAGGTGACAAGCAGGTTAGACCAGGGAAAACCAGTGGATGTGGTCTATCTAGACTTCCAAAAGGCCTTTGATAAGGTGCCACACGGGAGGCTGCTGAGCAAGGTGAGGGCCATGGGGTTTGAGGTGAGCTACTGGAATGGATTGAGGATTGGCTGTCTGACAGAAGGCAGAGAGTTGGGATAAAAGGTTCTTTTTCCGAATGGCAGCCGGTGACGAGCGGTGTCCCGCAGGGTTCAGTGTTGGGGCCACAGCTGTTCGCATTATATATTAATGATTTGGATGAAGGGACTGGGGGCATTCTAGCGAAGTTTGCAGATGATACGAAGATAGGTGGACAGGCAGGTAGTACTGAGGAAGTGGGGAGGCTACAGAAGGATCTAGACAGGTTGGGAGAGTTGTCCAGGAAATGGCTGATGGAATTCAACGTGAACAAATGCGAGGTCTTGCACTTTGGCAAAAAGAATAAAAGCACAGACTACTTTCTAAACGGTGAGAAAATTCGTAAAGCCAAAGTACAAAGGGATCTGGGAGTGCTAGTCGAGGATTATCTAAAGGTCAACATGCAGGTTGAGTCCATGATTAAGAAAGCGAATGCGATAGAACATAGAACATAGAAGAATACAGCGCAGTACAGGCCCTTCGGCCCTCGATGTTGCGCCGATCAAAGCCCACCTAACCTACACTAACCCACTATCCTCCATATACCTATCCAATGCCCGCTTAAATACCCATAAAGAGGGAGAGTCCACTACTGCTACTGGCAGGGCATTCCATGAATTTACGACTCGCTGAGTGAAGAACCTACCCCTAACATCAGTCCTATATCTACCCCCCCTTAATTTAAAGCTATGCCCCCTTGTAATAGCTGACTCCATACGTGTAAAAAGGTTCTCACTGTCAACCCTATCTAACCTCCTAATCATCTTGTACACCTCTATCAAGTCACCCCTAAACCTTCTTTTCTCCAATGAAAACAACCCCAAGTGCCTCAGCCTTTCCTCATACGATCTTCCTACCATACCAGGCAACATCCTGGTAAACTTCCTCTGCACCCGTTCCAGTGCCTCCACATCCTTCCTATAGTATGGCGACCAAAACTGCACACAATATTCCAGATGCGGCCGCACCAGAGTCTTATACAACTGCAACATGACCTCAGGACTCCGGAACTCAATTCCTCTCCCAATAAAAGCCAGTACGCCATATGCCTTCTTCACTGCACTATTTACCTGGGTGGCAACTTTCAGAGATCTGTGTACATGGACACCAAGATCCCTCTGCTCTTCCACACTACCAAGTAGTCTACCATTAGCCCAGTAATCCATCTTTTTATTACTCTTACCAAAGTGAATCACCTCACACTTAGCTACATTGAACTCCATTTGCCACCTTTCTGCCCAGCTCTGCAGCTTCTCTATATCCCGCTGTAACCTGCCATATCCTTCCTCACTGTCTACAACTCCTCCGACTTTCGTATCATCCGCAAACTTGCTCACCCAACCTTCTAATCCATCCTCCAGGTCATTTATAAAAATGACAAACAGCAATGGTCCCAAAACAGATCCTTGCGGAACACCGCTAGTGACGGCACTCCAAGATGAACCTTTGCCATCAACTACTACCCTCTGTCTTCTTCCAGCCAGCCAATTCCGAATCCAAACCTCCAACTCACCCTCAATGCCATATCTCTGTATTTTCTGCAGTAGCCTACCATGGGGGACCTTATCAAACGCCTTACTAAAATCCATATATACCACATCTACCGCTTTCCCCTCATCTACCTCCTTAGTCACCTTCGCAAAGAATTCAATAAGGTTTGTGAGGCACGACCTGCCCTTCACAAAACCATGCTGCCTATCCTTGATCACATCATTCTTATCCAGATGTGCATAAATCCTATCCCTTACAATTCTCTCTAAGACTTTGCCCACAACAGAAGTGAGACTCACTGGCCTATAGTTACTAGGATTATCCCTACTCCCCTTCTTGAACAAGGGAACCACTTTCGCTAGCCTCCAGTCCTCTGGCACTACTCCTGTAGACAAAGAGGACACAAAAATCAAGGCCAAAATGGCTCTGCAATCTCCTCCCTTGCTTCCCAGAGAATCCTAGGATAAATGCCATCAGGCCCAGGGGACTTATCTATTTTCACCCTTGCCAGAATTTCCAACACCTCTTCTCTACATATCTCAAAGCCATCCATTCTACTTATTCGTACCTCAGTATTCATATCGACAACAATGTCCTTTTCCTGAGTGAATACTGACGAAAAGTATTCATTCAGTGCCTCCCCAATCTCTTCAGCCTCCACACGCAACTTCCCATTACTATCCTTGATTGGACCTATTCCTACCCTCGTCATTCTTTTATTCCTAACATACCTATAGAAAGCCTTAGGGTTTTCCCTAATCCTACCAACTAAGGACCTTTCATGTCCCCTCCTTGCTGCTCTTAGCTCTCTCTTCAGGTCCTTCCGGGCTACCTTATAACTCTCAATCGCCCCTATTGAACCTTCACGCCTCATCTTTACAAAGGCCGCCCTCTTCTATTTAACAAGGGATTCCAACTCCTTATTAAACCACGTCTCCCTCACACGACCCTTTCCTCCCTGCCTGATAGGTACGTACTTATCAAGGACACTCAATAGTTGCTCCTTGAACAAGTTCCACACATCAATTACGCTCTTGCCTTGGAATCTACTTTTCCAATCCACACATCCTAAGTCATGCCTCAACGCATCATAATTTCCCTGCCCCCAGCTATAACTCTTTCCCTGTAGTACACACTTATCCCTCTCCATCACTAGAGTAAAAATCACCGAATTGTGGTCACTGTCCCCAAAGTGCTCACCTACCTCTAGTTCTAATACCTGGCCTGGTTCGTTACCCAGAACCAAATCCAGTATGGCCTCACCTCTTGTTGGCTTATCTACATATTGTGTCAGGAAACTCTCCTGCACACATTGCACAAACACTGACCCATCTAACGAACCTGAGCTATAGCTTTCCCAATCAATATCAGGAAAGTTAAAGTCTCCCATAACAATCACCCTATTACTGTCACTCTTCTCCTGAATCATCTTCGCAATCCTTTCTTCAACGATTCTAGGACTATTAGGAGGCCTGTAAAAGACTCCTAACAGGGTGACCTCACCTCTTCTATTCCTAACCTCAACCCAAACTACCTCAGATGGCAAATCCTCGTCCATCTTCCTTTCCACCGCTGTAATACTATCTTTGACAAGCAAAGCCACACCCCCCCCTCTTTTACCCCCACCTCTGACCCTACTGAAACATTTAAACCCTGGAACCTGCAACAGCCAATCCTGTCCCTGATCTAGCCACGTCTCCGTAATAGCCACAACATCGAAGTCCCAGGTACCAACCCACGCTGCGAGTTCACCTACCTTATTTCGTATACTTCTGGCATTAAAGTATACGCACTTCAAGCCACTCTTCTGTTTACAGGCACCCTCCTTTAAGATTGATGCCATATTCCTAACCTCCCTACAGTCCAGGTCCTGCACCCTAAAGCTACAGTCTGGGTTCCCATGCCCCTGCAGAGTTAGTTTAAACCCCCCCCAAGAGCACTAGCAAACCTCCCCCCAAGGATACTGGTGCCCCTCAGGTTCAGGTGCAGACCATCCTGTTTATAGAGGACCCACCTTCCCCAGAAAGAATCCCAGTTATCCAAGTACCGAAATCCCTCCCTCCTGCACCATCCCTGTAGCCACGCATTTAACTGTTCTCTCTCCCTATTCCTCGACTCTCTATCACGTGGCACGGGTAACAAACCAGAGACAACAACTCTGTTCGTTCTAACTCTGAGCTTCCAACCTAGCTCCCTAAAAGCCTGTCTAACATCCTCAGCACTCCTCCTACCTATGTCATTGGTGCCAATATGGACCACGACTTCAGGCTGCTCCCCCTACCCCTTAAGGACCCGGAAAACACGATCAGAGACGTCACGTACCCTTGCACCTGGGAGGCAACATACCAAACGTGAGTCTCTCTTGTTCCCACAAAACCGCCTATCTGTGCCCCGAACTATCGAGTCCCCAATTATTATCGCTCTGCTCTTCTCCACCCTTCCCTTCTGAGTAGCGGGGAAAGGCTCCGTGCCAGAGGCCTGAGCCCCGTTACTTACCCCTGGTAAGTCGTCCCCCCCACAAGTATCCAAAACGGTATACTTGTTCTTGAGGGGAACGACCACAGGGGGTCCCTGCACTGGCTGCTTCCTCCCAGTCCCCCTCACTGTCACCCATCTATCTGCCATCTTTGGAGTTACTACTTCCCTATAGCTCCGATCTATGACCCCCTCTGCCTCCCGAATGATCCGAACTTCATCCAACTCCAGCTCCAGTTCCCTAACACGGTCTTGGAGGAGCTGGAGATGGGTGCACTTCCTGCAAGTGTAATCAGCAGGGACGTCCATGGCATCCCTCACCTCATACATGTTGCAGGAGGAACATTGCACTGCCTTCACTGCCATCCCTCTAAAGCTAACCTTTATTTTAAAACAAAACTGGGTCTAAAGAATACAACAAGCAAAATTACCTACTTACCACAACGGATCTTATTATTAGGTTAGAGGAGGAGGGCGGGTGGGAGGCACTACCTCCGTAGTGCCTCGGGTTCTTCAGCTGCGCGCTTTTAAAGGGGAAACAAACCTACCCAGGTAAGCTTACGCTCTACCTGCTTCCGGGTCTCGGTTGCCTCTCTGGTCGTCGTCACTTCCCCCTGCTGCTCCCGCTCTTTCTGTGAAGAGAGAGTGAAAAAAAAAACACCGCTGCCCACTACCGGTAAGTACTTTTAAAACAAACAGTCTTACCTTAGCTGCTGCTCGCACTCAAAATGTTGTCACTTATCTCAAGAGGGTTGGAATATAAAAACACCGTTGTGCTACTGAGACTTTATAGAGCTGTGGTTAGGCCCTATTTGGAGTACTGTGTCCAGTTTTGGTCCCACACCTCAGGAAGGACATACTGGCACTGGAACGTGTCCAGCAGAGATTCACATGGATGATCCCTGGAATGGTAGGTCTAACATATGAGGAACAGCTGAGGATCTTGGGATTGTATTCATTGGAGTTTAGAAGATTAAGGGGAGACTTAATCGAGACGTACAAGATAATACATGGCTTGGAAAGGGTGGATGCTAGGTAATTGTTTTTGTTAGGTGAGGAGACTAGGACCCATGGACACAGCCTTAGAATTAGAGGGGGTAAATTCAGAACAGAAATGCGGAGACATTTCTTCAGCCAGAGAGTGGTGGGCCTGTGGAATTCATTGCTGCAGAGTGCAGTGGAGACCGGGATGCTAAATGTCTTCAAGGCAGAGATTGATAGACTCTTGTTGTCTCGGGGAATTAAGGGCTATGGGGAGAATGCGGGTAAGTGGAGTTGAAGTGCCCAGCAGCCATGATTGAATGGCGGAGTGGATTCGATGGGCCAAATGGCCTTACTTACACTCCTATGTCTTATGGTCTTACGGTATCCCTGAAATCCTGCCTTTCATCCCTATCCCTCTTTCTACCGATGTTGTTGGTACCTATGTGGACCATGACTTGGGGCTGGTCACCCTCTCCCTTCAGGACCCCAAAGACATGATCTGAGACATCATGGACCCTGGCACCTGGGAGGCAACACACCAACTGTGAGTCTATTTCTCACCCAATAATCCTTCTATCTGACCCTCTAAATATTGAGCCCCCAGTGAGTGTCAGGAATGCTGGATGACTAGAGAAATTGAGGTTTTGGTTCAGAAAAAGAAGGAAGAATATGTCAGGTTTAGACAGGTGATATTAACAAAATCCTGAGAAGAATATAATGGCAGTAGGAGTGTACTTAAGAGGGAAATCAGAAGGACAAAAAGGGGACATGGATAGCTTTGTCAAATAGGGTGAAGGAGAATCCAAAGAGTTTTTAAAAATACAATTCGGACAAAATAGTATTATCACTGTGGAGAGGGATACAGAAGATGTGGAATGTGGGGAAGTAGATGGTGACATCTTGAAAAATGTCTATGTTACAGAAGAGGAGGTGCTGCATGTCTTGAGATGAATAAAAGTGGTTAAGTCCCAGAACCATTCAGGTGTACCCTAGGACTCTGTGGGAAGCTAGGGGATTGATTGCTGGGCTCTTTGCTGAGATATTTGTATCATGGATAGTCACAAGAGAGGTGCCGGAAGACTGGAGGTCGGCTAACATGGTACCATTATTTCAGAAAGGTGGTAAGGAAAAGCCATGGAACTATAGATCTATGATCCTGATGTTGATGATGGGCAAGTTGTGATTTCCCCTTCATAAATCCATGCTGACTCTGACCTATCCTGTTACTACTATCCAGATGTGTTGTAATTTCATCCTTTATAATAGATCCCAGCATCTTTCCCACCACTGAGGTCAGACGAACTGGTCTATAATTTCCTGCTTTCTCTCTCTCACCTTTCTTAAAAAGCGGTACAGCATTAGCCACCCTCCAATCCACAGGAAGTGATCCCTAATCTATCGAACTCTGGAAAATAATCACCAACGCATCCACAATTTCTCGTGCCACCTCCTTCAGTACCCTGGGATGTAGACCATCAGGCCCCGGGGACTTATCAACCTTCAGACCGAACAGTCTCTCCAACACCAATTCCTGGCAAATATAAATTCCCTTAAGTTCCGGTCCTTCAGCCACTGTTACCTCAGGGAGATTGCTTGTGTCTTCCCCAGTGAACACAGATCTGAAGTACCAATTCAATTCTTCTGCCATTTCTTTGTTCCCATAATATATTCCCCTGTTTCTGTCTTCAAGGGCCCAATTTTAGTGTTAACCATTTTTTTGCCTTTCACATACCTAAAGAAACTTTTACTATCCTCTTTTATATTATTGGCCAGTTTACCTTCGTACCTCATTTTTTTCTCTGCGTATTTCCTTCTTAGTAATCCTCTGTTGTTCTTTAAAAGCTTCCCAGTCCTCCGTTTTCCCACTTATCTTTGCTATGTTATACTTTTTCTCTTTTAACTTTATATGTTTCTTAACTTCCCTCGTCAGCCACGGCCACCCATGCCTCCTCATAGGATCTTTCTTCCGTTTTGGAATGAACTGATCCTGCAACTTCTGCATTATACCCAGAAATACCTGCCCTGGTTCCTCCACTGTCATCCCTGCTAAGGTATTGCACCATTGAACTTTGGCCAGTTCCTCCCTCATAGCTCCATAGTTCCACTTATTCAACATAAATATTGTGACTTCCGATTGTACCCTCTCCCTCTCAAATTGCAGATTGAAGCTTATTGTATTATGGTCACTACTTCCCAACGGCTCCTTCACTTCGAGGTCCCTGACCAATTCTGGTTCGTTACACTATACCAGATCCAGAATTGCTTTCTCCCTGGTCGGCTCCAGCACCAGCTGTTCTAAGAATCCATCTCTGAGGCACTCCACAAAGTCTCTTTCTTGAGGTCCAATACGATCCTGATTCTCCCAGTCTACCTGCATGTTGAAAACCCCCATAACAACTGTAGTAACATCTTTGCGACAGGCTAATTTCAGCTCCTGATTTAACTTACATTCGACATCCAGACTCCTGTTTGGGGGCCTGTAGATAACTCCCAAGAGGGTCTTTTTACCCATAGTATTTCTTAGCTCTATCCACACTGACTCTACATCCCCTGATTCTAGGTTCCCCCGCGCAATGGACTGAATATTATTCCTTATCAACATGGCCACTCCACCCCCTCTGCCCATCAGTCTGTCCTTACAATAGCACGTGTAGCCTTGAATATTCATTTCCCAGCCCTGTCCACTTGAAGCCATGGTAAAAACAATGACTGCAGATGCTGAAAACCAAATACTGGATTAGTGGTGCTGGAAGAGCACAGCAGTTCAGACAGCATCCAACGAGCAGCGAAATCGACGTTTCGGGCAAAAGTCCGTCATCAGGAATAAAGGCAGTGAGCCTGAAGCATGGAGAGATAAGCTCGTGGAGGGTGGGGGTGGGGAGAGAGTAGCATAGAGTACAATGGGTGAGTGGGGGAGGAGATGAAGGTGATAGGTCAAGGAGGAGAGGGTGGAG
Source organism: Chiloscyllium punctatum (assembly GCF_047496795.1). Lineage (NCBI taxonomy): Eukaryota > Metazoa > Chordata > Chondrichthyes > Orectolobiformes > Hemiscylliidae > Chiloscyllium > Chiloscyllium punctatum. Next base: position 15,381,710 of record NC_092768.1, read on the forward strand.
TGGATAGGTGGAAAAGAAGATAGGCAGGTCGGACAAGTCCGGACAAGTCAAGGTGACAGTTACTGAGCTGAAAGTTTAGAACTAGGGTGAGGTGGGGGAAGGGGAAATGAGGAAGCTGTTGAAGTCCACATTGATGCCCTGGGGTTGAAGTGTTCCGAGGTGGAAGTTGAGGCGTTCTTCCTCCAGGCGTCTAGTGGTGAGGGAGCGGCCGTGAAGGAGGCCCAGGACCTCCATGTCCTCGGCAGAGTGGGAGGGGGAGTTGAAATGTTGGGCCACGGGGCGGTTTGGTTGATTGGTGCGGGTGTCTCGGAGATGTTCCCTAAAGCACTCTGCTAGGAGGCACTTGAAGCCATGTCTCAGTTATCCCCACAATGTTGTATCTGCCAATTTCCAAAAGAGCCTCAAGCTCATCCATCTTATTTCTTCGTGCATTCATGTACAGTATTTTTAATTTGTTACTGCCCCCACCCTTCCCATCAACTCCTATTTCACTCACCGTTACAGCATGATCCCTTTCTGAGTTTTCTGCCTCATTGATACACTTGTCTTTCTTGACTTCCCTTGTTCTAACTTTCCGTTCAATTTCCTTCTTAAACATTCAGTTTGTCCCCTCCACGCCCCCCCCACCCCACTACTTAGTTTAAACGTAGCTGTGTTGCAGGAGCAAACCTGCCTGCCAGAATGCTGGTCCCTAACCCATTGTCTCTCTTGTAGAATTTATGCCTACCACAAAACATACCCCAGTGATCCAAGAATTTAAATCCTAGCTTCCTGCACCAGTTCCCCAGCCACACGTTCAAGTCCATTATCTCCCTGTTTCTGGCCTCACCAGCCGAGGAACTGGAAGCGATCCGGAGATAACCACCCTGGATGTCCTGCTTTTCAACCTTCTTCCTAATTCTCCGAAGTCCCGCTGTAGTATGTTCCTCCTCTTCTTCCCGAAATCATTTGTACCGACATGTACCACCACGTCTGGCTCTTCACCTTCGCCTTGAGGATTTCCTGCACTCTGTCTGCGATGTCCATTAATCCTGGCACGAGGAAGGCAACACACCATCCTTAAATCCTGCCTGTTGCCACAAAAACCCCTGTCAGTTCCTCTCACTATGGAGTCCCCTATTACCACGGCTCTGTGCAATGTCTGATTCTTTCGCTCTGTCCCCACGCCAACTTTTGATTGACAGACCTGGCCGCCTCGCGGACTGGCAGTGTCATCTGTCTCTACTGTTTCCAAAAGATTCAACTTGTTCCTGACAGGTTCTTCCCCCGGGGTACACTTTTCCACTCTGATTTCTAGCATCTTCACTTTCTCCTAAACTCTAACCACGCAACTTTAATGCATTGTCTGAGCTAAGATGTCACCTTTTTGAAAGAAAATATAATCCTGAAGTTATCGCACAATGAGACTTAAAAGAAATTCTGGGATTTACCTGAATCGAAACTTGCAAACACATTCGAAGTGATTAAAGACTGAACATTAATCTCCGTTTGCTCAATACATCACATCAACTGTAGGACTCTTTAATCTTTTACCATAAACTCTGTGTCCTATGATCCTGCCTCACTAGCTACCTGATAAAGGAACAGTATTCCAAAAGCTTGCACATCCAAATAAACCTGTTGGACTATAACCTGGTTTTGTGGGATTTGTTCACCACAGTTGCACAACTTTAACAAAATGATATCAAATGGTCAGACAGTCAGTGCCAGTGGGATGGGCTGAACAGTCACCATTGTACCACAATACCTTTTCGATTCTGTGGTTTTGTGCCTTCCCCTCTCCCCCCACTCTCCCCCAAATCTCCAACCTTCCTGTCATAAGGACAAGTCTTGACCCTGGAAAACAACCTGCTGATTAAATCTAATTCTCGGAAAATCCCCCGTGTAATTCCAATTACACTGAATCCCGGAGCTCCCTCTGTAATGTCACTGTGACTATGCTGTATTCAGACACCACATGGAATACTGCCACTCCCCACCACCTTCTCCGGGGTAGTGAGGAACATGAGATTAAAGCTAAACCACACAGTGACAGCTACATTCCCCCAAGTCAATTATTGACAAGAAAACTGAGGAGATTGTCAGGACTGGAGCTGGAGGATTCACTGTCTCTCTCTACCCCTGTAACAAATCAAAACCCTTACTTTACTCCAGTGACTAGAATCTCTAATTCAATATCTTCTAAAAAGATCAATTCTAAATAAACATACTCACTATAGAGACACAGAGTTGTACAGCATGGAAACAAACCCTTTGGTCAAACTGGTACATGAATTCCAGATATTCGAAATTAACCTCATCCCATTTGCCAACACTTGGTCCACATCCCCCTAAATCCTTCTTATTCGTTTACCCAACAGGATGCCTTTTCAGTCTTGTCATGTACCAGCCTCCACCATCTCCTCTGGCAGCTTGTTCCATATGCACACCGCCCTCTCTGCAAAAAATGTGCCCCTCAAGTTCCTTTCAAATCTTTCCCCACTCACCTTAAACCCATGCCCTCTAGTTTTGGACACCCTACTCCAGGAAAAAGACCTTAGCTGTTCACCCTTTCCATGCCTCTCATGATTTTATAAACATCTATAAGGTTGCCCCTCAGCCTCTGATGCTCCAGGGAAAATAGCCCCAGCTTATTCACCCTCTCCATATAGCTCTAATCATCCAAGCCAGGCCCCATCCTTTTAAATCTTCTCTGAACTCTTTCAAATTTTACAACGTCCTTCCTATAGCAGGGAGACCAGAACTGAATGCAGTATTCCAAACGTGGCCTCGTCAATTTTCCACACAACCTCACCATGACCTCACAACTCAAGGCACTGACCAAAGCCTATTATCAAAGTCTAACATTAATTGAAGATGCAATAACTGTTTAACACAAAGCCAAGTAACATACACATATAAATAGCGATCCCTCTCAACATCCCCAAAACACACCAACATAATCTCAATCAAAACCAAAAGAACTGCAGATGCTGTAAATCAGAAACAAAAACAGGAGTTGCTGGGAAAACTCAGCAGGTCTGACAGCATCTGTGGAGAGAAATAAAAAGAGTTAGCTCTTCTGAGGAAGGGTCACTGGACCTGAACTGTCAGCTCTGATTTCTCTCCACAGTGTTGCCAGACCTGCTGAGCTTTTCCAACAATTTTCTGTGGAAAAAGTGAGTACTGCAGATGCTGGAGATCAGAGCTGAAAAATGTATTGCTGGAAAAGTGCAGCAGGTCAGGCACAGGAGCAGGAGAATCGACGTTTCGGGCATGATTCCTGAAGAAGGGCTTATGCCCAAAACGTCGATTCTCCTGCTCCTTGGATGCTGCCTGACCTGCTGCGCTTTTCTAGCAACACAGTTTTCAGCAACAATTTTCTGTTTTTCACTCACACAATCTCACTCTTCATGAAAACAGAAAAACAAATATTCTCTGCAGGGACTGTATTTGTGAAAGTAAGAACACTCCAGCCAATCGGTCATTCTTGAAGACAGAAGGATGAAGCATAAAACTTTGCAAACTCTATCACCTCTGTGTTCTTACACGTGTGGCCATCACTAATCACACACACACAGGGCTGTCCCCAGTATCTATCAGCTTGTTCAGGGAAATACAATCGAGAAGTTCGATCACTCTTTCAGAAGGAAGGGAAAGGTTTCATCCTGAACTCAACAAGTGGGTTGTTTCTTTCCCCAACCATGGGAGTGATCAGATGGGGAGCCCTTCCTCACAGGCTTTATGTCCCTCAGCTAATTACAGACACAAAGCACTCTCTCCATCCAGTTACTGTACAAACAGCCACAGCACGGTGTACAGCACAGCGAGCAGTGAGCACAAGTCATGTCATTTCATGGAAGTTTGGGTTTTAGAAAAGCAGTGTCTGGTGACGTTTTGTATAAACACTCGAGGTGTTTATACAAAACGTAAAATATTTTCCACAATCATCCAAAATGCAGGTTTTCAAATAAAACTGTCCACATAATAAATGGGAACACCATTACTGGCGAGATCCCTATGAAACCACTCTTCATTCTGACTTGGAAATATATCACCGTTCCTTCAGTGTCATTGGGTCGAAATCCTGTGTGTGTGTGTGTGTGTGTGTGTGTGTGTGTGTGTGTGTGTGTGTGTGTGTGTGTGTGTGTGTGTGTGTGTGTGTGTGTGTATGTATGTGTGTGTGTATGTGTGTATGTATGTATGTGTGTGTATGTATGTGTGTGTGTATGTATGTGTGTGTGTGTATGTGTGTATGTATGTGTATGTATGTGTGTGTGTATGTGTGTATGTATGTATGTGTGTGTATGTATGTGTGTGTGTGTGTATGTATGTGTGTGTGTATGTGTGTGTATGTATGTGTGTGTGTGTGGAGGTGTGTGTGTGTATATGTGTGTGTGTATGTATGTGTTTGTGTGTGCATGTGTGTGTGTGTGTATGTGTGTGTATGTATGTGTGTGTATGGGTGTATGTGTATATGTGTGTGTGTATATGTGTGTGTGTGTGTGTGTGTTACTGTGCAGGTCTCCACATTTGGACATGTATATCTGTGAAAATGCAGACCTTTACGTTCCATGTTAATGTTTGTCTCAGTGCACGTCTATATTTGTACCTAAAGCAAACAGAAAGTGAAAATTATTGGGAAGCCACAGGATTGGGAATCTTTTGAAAACCAGCTGAGGATAACTAAAACAGCAATAAGGTAAGAGAAGATGAAATCTGAGAGTAAGCTAACTCGTGATATTAAAGGAGATTGGAACACGTTTTCATGGTGGAATATACCAACAGCATATTCAATCATTTACAGTCACTGTCCCCCAGCGGGTCCTTCACCTTAATCTCCCTAATCCAGTCTGCCTCATGACACATCACTGAATCCAGAACTGTCTGTTCCCTTTTAGGATCTGCCACAGGTTGCTAAAAACAATCCTAGACTTTCCACAAATTCCTTTTCTTTGGATCTGTGACTAAACTGACTCTCCCAATCCACTTGCCTTTTGAAGTCCTCCATGATTATAAGAATAATGCCTTTCTTACATGTCTTTTCTCTCTCCTGATTTATTTTCTGCCCTCCACACTGACTACTGCTAGGAGCCCTTTGCATAGCACCCATCTGGGTTATTTTGCCTTTGTGATTCCTCAACTATCCTCACACAGATTCTACGCATTCCGAATCTGTATCACGTTTTGCTATCAATTTAGTTTCATTTCTTATTAATAAGACAAACCAACCTCCTGCACCCATCTCCCTGTCCTTTCAATCTGATGTGTATCCTTCGATATTTAGCTCTCAGACCTGATCACCTTGCAGCCACCTCTCTGTGATACCCACAACATTATACCTGCCAATTTCAAACTGTGCTGAAAATGTATCGCTGGAAAAGCGCAGCAGGTCAGGCAGCATCCAAGGAACAGGAGAATCGACGTTTTGGGCATAAGCCCTTCTTCAGGAATGAGGCTTATGCCTGAAACGTCGATTCTCCTGTTCCTTGGATGCTGCCTGACCTGCTGCGCTTTTCCAGCAACACATTTTCAGCTCTGATCTCCAGCATCTGCAGTCCTCACTTTCTCCTCGAAAATTTCAATCTGTGCCACAAGCTCATTTACCCTGTTTTGTATCCTGTTTGTATTTAAGTACAACACCCTAAGCCCTGCATTGACTGCATCCCTTCTCATAGTTGTCCCTTTATGTGTTATGTCTGAAGTTAGATTCCTGGCCCTTTACCGACACTCTGACCTGTTAACTTTAATAACCTCTGCTCAGCCCTCCCCTCTGCTTGAACATTTTCCACAATTTTCTGTGTGACTGAAACTCCCCCATTCTGCTTAAAGCCCCACCCACAGCCCTAGTTATGTAATTTACCAGGTCTCTGGTCCCTGTGTGATCCACACAGAGCCAATCCCATTGGAGCATAGAACATAGATCTTTACAGCACAGTACAGGCCCTTCGGCCCTTGATGTTGCGCCGTTTTGTAAAATTAATCTGATGCTCATCAAACCTACACTGTTCCATTATTATCCATATCTATGTCCAATGTCCATTTAAATACCTTTAACATTGACGGGTCTACTAGTGTTGCAGTTAGGCCATTCCACACCCCTACTGCTCCCTGAGTGAAGATAAGGTGCCACACGGGAGGCTGCTGAGCAAGGTGAGGACCCATGGTGTTCGAGGTGAGCTACTGGAATGGACTGAGGATTGGCTGTCCGACAGAAGGCAGAGAGTTGGGATAAAAGGTTCTTTTTCAGAATGGCAGCCGGTGACGAGCGGTGTCCCGCAGGGGTCAGTGTTGGGGCCACAGCTGTTCGCATTATATATTAATGATCTGGATGAAGGGACTGGGGGCATTCTAGCGAAGTTTGCAGATGATACGAAGTTAGGTGGACAGGCAGGTAATACTGAGGAAGTGGGGAGGCTACAGAAGGATCTAGACAGTTTGGGAGAGTGGTCCAGGAAATGGCTGATGGAATTCAACGTGAACAAATGCGAGGTCTTGCACTTTCGCAAGAAGAATAAAAGCATAGACTACTTTCTAAACGGTGAGAAAATTCGTAAAGCCAAAGTACAAAGGGATCTGCGAGTGCTGGTCGAGGATTCACTAAAGGTCAACATGCAGGTTGAGTCCGTGATTAAGAAAGCGAATGCAATGTTGTCACTTATCTCAAGAGGGTGCTACTGAGACTTTATAAAGCTCTGGTTTGGCCCCATTTGGAGTACTGTGTCCAGTTTTGGTCCCCACACCTCAGGAAGGACATACTGGCACTGGAACGTGTCCAGCGGAGATTCACACGGATGATCCCTGGAATGGTTGGTCTAACATATGAGGAACGGCTGAGGATCCTGGGATTGTATTCATTGGAGTTTAGAAGATTAAGGGGAGACTTAATCGAGACGTACAAGATAATACATGGCTTGGAAAGGGTGGACGCTAGGAAATTGTTTCCGTTAGGTGAGGAGACTAGGACCCGTGGACACAGCCTTAAAATTAGAGGGGGTCATTTCAGAACAGAAATGCAGAGACATTTCTTCAGCCAGAGAGTGGTGGGCCTGTGGAATTCATTGCCGCAGAGTGCAGTGGAGGCCGGGATGCTAAATGTCTTCAAGGCAGAGATTGATAGATTCTTGTTGTCTTGAGGAATTAAGGGCTACGGGGAGAATGCGGGTAGGTGGAGTTGAAATGCCCATCAGCCATGATTGAATGGCAGAGTGGACTCGATGGGCCGAATGGCCTTACTTCCACTCCTATGTCTTATGGTCTTATGGTCTTATTTAAAAGCCAGGTCCCTCACATTATCCTTCACCATCCAAGGAAAAAGGCTCTCACTGTCCACCCTATCTAACCTTTTGATGATCTTATATGTCTCAATTAAGTCACCTCTTAACGTTCTTAACTGAAAACAGCTTCAGTTCCCTCAGCCTTTCCTCGTAAGACCTTCCTTCTGTACCAGACAACATCTGAGCAAATCTTCTCTGAACCCTTTGCAAAGCTTCCACATCCTTCCTATAATGCGGTGACCAGAACTACAAGCAATACTCCATGTGCAGACTTACCAGCGTCTTGTACAGCTGAAGCATGACCTCATGCCTCTGAAACTCAATCCCGTTACCAATAAATGACAACGCAGCATATGCCTTCTTAACAACCCTGTCAACCTGGTGGCAACTTTCAGGGATTTATGTACCTGGACACCATGATCTCTCTGTTCATCTAAACTACCAAGATTTCTACCATTAGCCCAGTACTCTGAATTCCTGTTACTTCTTCTAAAGTGAACTACCTTACACTTTTCCACATTAAACTCGACTTGCCTCTTCTCAGCCCAGCTCTGCATCTTATCTATGTTCCTCTGTAACCCACAACATCCCTCAGCACTATCCACAACTCTGCCTACTTCGTGTCATCTGCAAATTTACTAACCTATCCTTCCACACACACCTCCAGATCATTTATAAAAATGACAAACAGCAGTGGCCCCCAAACAGATCCTTGTGGCACACCACTGGTGACTGAGCTCCAGGGTGAACATTTTCCGTCAAAGAAGAACAAAGAACAAAGAAAATTTACAGCCCAGGAACAGGCCCTTCGGCCCTCCAAGCCTGAGCCGATCCAAATCCGCTGTCTGAACCTGTTGCCCAAATCCTTAGCATCTGCTCCCCACCTCCTCAAGCATCTGTCCAGACGCACCTTAACTTAATCTACCGGGCCTGCCTCCAGTATCTCTGCTGGCAACACGTTCCAGGCACCTACCACCCTCTGTTTACCGTATTTGCCGCGTGTATCCCCCGTAAATATTCCACGTCTCACCTTGAAAACGTGACCTCTTGTTATTGAATCCTTCACCCTGGGAAAAAGCTTATCTCTATCTATCCTGTCGATATCCTTCACGATTTTGTAGACCTCAATCAAGTCCACCCTCAATTTCCTTTTTTCTAATGAAAACAATCCTCATGTACTTAACCTCTTTTCATAGCTAGCAACTTTCATACCAGGCAACGTCCTTGTAAACCTTCTCTGTACCCTCCCCAAAGTGTCCATATTCTTTTGGTAATGTGACACCCAGAAATCAACCACCAGAAATCAACCACTCCCCTCTGTCTTCTTTCAGTGAGCCAACTTCTGATCCAAACCACTGTATCACGTTCAATCCCAAAACTCCGTATTTTGTGCAATGGCCTACCGTGTGGAACCTTATCAAACACCTTACTGAAATCCATATACACCACGTCAACAGCTTTATCTTCATCCACCTGTTTTGTCACCTTCTCAAAGAACTCAATAAGGTTAGTGAACTACTCTTCACAAAACTGTGTTGACTATCCCTAATCAAATTATCCCTTTCCAGATGATTATATATCCCACCTCATTTTGCCTTTTCCAACACTTTACCCACAACCGAAGTAAGACTTTCTGGCCTATAGTCATCAGGGTTGTCCTGACTCCCCTTCTTAAACAAGGGAACAGCATTTGCTATCCTCCAATCTTCTGGCACTGCTCCTGTCGACAATGACAACATAAAGATCAAAGCTAAAGGCTCTGCAATCTCCTCCCTGGATTCCCAGAGAATTTGAGGATAAATCCCATTCAGCACAGGGGCTTTTTCTGTCTTCATATCCAAAATTGCTAAAACATCCTCTTTGTCAACCTCAATCCCATCTAATCTAGTCGCCTGAATCTCCATATTGTCATTAACATTGCCCTTTTCCAATATGAATACTGATGAAAAGTATTCATTAAGCGCTTCCCTTATTTCCTCAGATTCCACACACAACTTCCCAATACTGTCTTTGATTGGCCCTAATCTTACTCTCGTCATTGTTTTATTCCTGATAGACCTAGAGAAGGCCTTAGGGTTTTCCTTGATCCTATTTGCTAACAACTTCTCATGTCCCCTCCTGGTTTTCCTTCGCCCTCTCTTTCGAACTTTCTGGCTAACTTATAACTCTCAAGCCCCCCTATATAAGCTTTCATGCCTCATCCTCACATAAGCCTTCTTCTTCCTCCTGACAACAGCTTCAACTTCTTTAGTAAACCATGGTTCCCCCTCTCGACCACTTCCTCTCTGCCTGATAGACATATACTTATCAAGGACCCGCAGTAGCTGTTCCTTGAATAAGCTCCACATTTCAAGTGTGTCCATCCCCTGCAGTTTCCTTCCCCATCCTCTGCATCCTAAATCTTGCCTAATCGCCTTTCCATCCAGCTACAATTCTCACTCTGCGGTATATGCCTATCCCTGCCCATTGCTATTGTAAACATAAGCAAATTATGGTCACTATCGGCAAAGTGCTCACCTCCCTCCAAATCTAACATCTTGCCGGGTTCATTCCCCAGTACCAAATCCAATATGGCATCACCCCTTGTTGGCCTTCCCAGTCAATGTTGGGGAGGTTAAAGACCCCCATAACAACTACCCTGGAGCAGCTCCCTCCTTTCCCAGTACTGATCGCAATGTCCCATGAATTCAAACCCATTTCTCCCACACTAATCATTGAGCCATGCATTAACCTCTTTAATCTTATTAACCCTGTGCCAATCAATCCGTGGTAGTAATCCAGAGATTATTCCCTTTTTGGTTCTGATTTTTAATTTAGCCCCTAGCTATTCACATTCCCACAGTAGAAATGTTTTCCTCGTTCTCCCAATATCACTGGAACAGACATGGACCACAACAACCGGATCTTTCCCCTCCCATTCCTAATTCCCCTTTATCCCAGATTAGATCTCTTGAACATGGGCATCAGGCAACACAGCCTTCAGATTTCACAATCCTGCCCGCAGAGAGCAATGTCCATTCCCCTAACAATACTATCCCCAATTACATTTACGTTTCTCTTTTCTCCCCTCCATCTTGGATGGCTGTATCAGGACCATCATCCTGTCCCACAGGTTTATGGTCAGTTTGCTCACCCTCCCTCCAGCCCACACTGACATCCACACAGGGAGCAAGAATCCCAAATCTGATCAACAAGCTCCCTCAGCACTACCTCCTGGATCCCTGAACCAGTCTTGTTCATAGTCACACCCTCCTGTCCCTGACCACTGACCGAATACGAGGCAGTTAATCGAAGATGTGTGACTGCCTCCTGAAACACAGCATTCAGGTAACTCTCCCCGTCCCTGATGTGTGTCAGTGTTTGGAGCTCAGACTCCAGCTCATCAACTGTGAGCCAGAATTCCTCAAACCACCAACACTTGCTCCAGATGTGGTCCCTTTGAAGCACAATGGGCTGTACCAGCATCTCCACCATCCAGGTATAATACATCCCCTGGCCCTGCAACTCCATTTCATTTACTCAGCCCTTGATTTGGTTTTTAAACATTTCCAAGGTAAAAACAAGGACTGCAAATGCTGGAAACCAGATTCTAGATTAGAATGTTGTTGGAAAAGCACAGCAGTTCAGGCAGCATCCGAGGAGCAGGAAAATCGAGGTTTCGGGAAAAGCCCTTTAAATGTTTGCGACTCACCTTTTACTTTGTGACCTGTAAATATTTCCGCAATACACCTGAAATTTGACATTTATAAAACAGTTAAATTCATAGCAGTTGGCAACCAATGAACTTACAGTTTTTCTGTGAGGTCATGTTTTCATTTGTGCCATAACCCTGATCCTGGGAATTAAAAAAAACTTACAAAGTATGATCCAAACACCATAATGGAGAGAGACAGAGATGGAGAGGGGCAGAGTATCCTACAGTGTGGAAACAGGCCACTCTGCCCACACTGACCTCCTGAAGAGCATCCCACTGAGACCCAACCCCCAACCATGTAATCCCACCTTTCCAATGTCTAAACCATCTAGCCTGCATATCCCTGGAAACTATGGTCAATTTAGCATGGCCAATCCACCGAACGTGCACATCTTTGGATTATGGGAGTTAATCAGAGCACCCGGAGGAAGCTCACACAGGCAGAGAGAGGTTGTGCAAACTCCACACAGACAGTCTCCTGAGGCTGGAATCAAACCCGGGTCCCTGGCGCTGTGAGACAACAGTGCGAACCACTGAGCTACCATCCCACCCTCTCCAGTGTGAGAGAGGGACTGAGAGAGAGTGTGTGAGAGATAGGGGCAGAGATAGAGGTCGTGAGAGAAGTGATAGAGAGAGGGAGTGAGAGAGAGGGAGTGAGAGATAGGGACAGAGGGAGAGGGACTGAAAGAAGGCACTGGGAGAGAGAGAGAGAGAATATGGTAGATAGGGACAGAGAGTGAGTGTGTGTGAAAGAGACGGACAAGGGGAGAGGGACTGAGAGAAGGCACAGGGAGAGAGAGAGAGTATGGGAGATAGGCACAGAGAGAGAGTGTGTGAGAGGTGGGGGCAGAGATAGAGGTAGTAAGAGAGGGAGAGAGAGATAGTGTGTGCAAGCGTGGAACAGAGAGTGTGAAAGGTAAGGACAGAGAGAGAGAGGGAGTGAGAGATAGGGACAGAAAGAGAGTGTGGGGAGATAGGGACAGCGAGAGAGTATGCGAAAGATAGGGACAGAGAGAGAGTGTGTGAAAGGTAAGGACCGAGGGAGAGTATGTGAAAGATATGGACAGAGAAAGAGGGAGTGAAAGATAGGGACAGAGAGAGAGTATGTGAAAGGTAAGGACAGAGAGAGAGTATGTGAATTTAGGGACAGAGAGAGAGTATGTGAAAGTTAGAGACAGAGAGAAAGAGAGTGAGACAAGGGATAGAGAGAGAGTGTGTGAGAGATAAAGAGAGAGAGAATGTATGAGAGATGGGAACAGAGAGAGAGTGTTTGACAGATAAGGAGAGAAAGAGAGAGAGATAGCGATGGAGAAAGAGTGGGAATGACAGGGATGAAGAGAATCCGAGAGTTTACAGAGTGTCAGGCTGTTCCTGTCCAAATGCCCCAGTGAAACATGAGGAGTGTTTGGATAAAAGAGTATTCAGTCAGTGCTGTCTGTGACTGTGTACTCAGTTACAAACCCAACCTTCCAGACGATACCATCTAGCTGAGTCTGTGCAGGAGGGAGGATTGTGAGATGTGGATGATGGGAGACAGAGACTTACCTCGATGTTAAAACACACTGCTTTGTTCCCTGTGCCTTGGGAATATTTAAATGGAAAGGCAGAACAGGGAGGAGTTCATCAGCTCACACTCAGCATCATGGGCATCACATTCAGGTTTTCTGATTACCTTAATCACTGATATTGTAACATTGTCTCGGGACAGAAAAATTTTAATTGAGAGATAATTCTGATCCAGTACATCACTCTGTGTTGAGAACAGAGCTCCCCTTGGCACTAAGGTACCACCCACTGATTTGATCACAGACCCGAGCTGGTATTGTTACTGTGGGAAACATTGCCAGGGTTACCATGATGTGGGATTGAACACTGAGTACAGTGTGGAATATCAGGGCACCAGATATATACAGCCAGAGTTCCTGTTCTCCCTGAAACACTCCTGGCTTTTTCATCAAAGGATGCATCTTAACAATTTCCATTAAAAATATCACCAATTTCCCACAGCATTCACCAATTCCTATCAAATCACAGATTGTAATATTTTGTCTCTCTCTGTCTATTCCACTCCGTCTCTCTGTCTGTCTCTCTGCCTGAGTCTTGGTCTGTCCCTGTTTCTCTCTCTCTCTCTGTTCCACTCTCTCTCTCTCTCTCTCTCTCTCTCTCTCTCACACACTCTCTCTCCCACCTCTCTGTCACTCTCTCTCTGGCCCTGTCAGCCTCCCTCTGTCTATGTCTGTGTATATCTCTCTCTGTCTGTGTCTCTGTCACTCTCACTGTTTCAGCCTCTCCCTTTCTGGGTCTGTCCCTCTCTCTGTGCCCCTGTTAATAAAACTGGGGACACCATGTGCTTTATTCACTGCTCTCTCTACCTGTCCTACCAGCTTCAATTATCAGCGTACATATAACGCCCAACTCTCCATGCCTCTGCTGCACCCCCTTTAAAATTGCCCCCCTATCATTTTATGTTGTCTCTCAATGTCCTTCCCACCAAAGTGCATCACCTCCCACTTCTCTGCACTGAACCCCATCTTTCCCCTCTCTCACCCTACTGCCCCAAATTGTCAAAGTCCTTTTACAGTCCCACACTGTACCCGTCACAGTTTGCAATTCTTCCTGGTTTGGTGCCATATCCAAACTTTGAACTTGTCCCCTGCACAGCAAGATCCCAATCATTAATAAATATCTGGCAAAGCAAAATGCCTAATATTGACTCCTGGGAATATAAGTGACCTGGATGAGGGCATAGAAGGATGGGTTAGTAAATTTGTGGATGACACTAAGGTCGATGGAGTAGAGGATAGTGACAAAGAAGGTTCTAGATTCCAGAGAGACATAGATAAGCTGCAGAGTTGGGCTGAGAGGTGGCAAATGGAGTTTAATGTGGAAAAGTGTGAGGTGATTCAGTTCGGAAAGCGTAACAGGAATGCAGAGTACTAGGCTAATAGTAACATTCTTGGTAGTGTACTTGAGCAGAGAGGTCTCTGTGTCCAGGTCATACATCCTTGAAAGTTGCCACCCAGGTTGATATGGTTGGTAAGAAGACATACGTTGTGTTAGCTTTTATTGGAGAGGGATTGCATTTTGGAACCATTAGGTCATGTTGCAGCTGTTCAAAGCTCTGGTGCGGCCACATTTGGAGTAGTGTGTACAGTTCTGGTCATTGCATTATAGGAGGGATGTGGAAGCTTTGGAAAGGGTTCAGAGGAGATTTGCTAAGATGTTGTCTGGTTTGGAAGAAAGGTCTTATGAGGAAAGGCTGAGGGACTTGAGGCTGTTTTCGTTAGAGAGAAGGTTGAGAGATGACTTAATTGAGACATATCAGATAATCAGACGGTTAGATAGGGTGGAGAGTGAGAGCCTTTTTCCTCAGATGGTGATGGCTAGCACGAGGGGACATAGTTTTAAATTGAGGGGTGATTGATATAGGATAGATGTCAGAGGTAGTTTCTTTACTCAGAGTGTAGCAGGGGCACAGAATGCACTGCCTGCAACAGTAGTAGACTCAGCAACTTTAAGGGCGTTCAAATGGTCATTGGTTAGACATATGGACGAGAAGAGAATAGTGTCGGTTTGACGGGTTTCAGATTGGTTCCACAGGTTGGTGTAACAGCAAGGGCCAAGAGGCCTGTCCTGTGCTGTCCTGTTCTATGAATTCACTGTTCAAAAGTGACTTTCTGACTTCTCTTAAATAAAAAATGTAGAACTGAGAACTCAAATCTATTTTCTTCTGCTTTAGAGTACAAATTCTCAAACTGTGTCACAAAGCTTCACCAGGGTTAACCAGGCAGAGCCTTACATTTCAACACTGAGACCATTGATGATGTGGGCAATGTATGACTATAAAATTGATGAAGTCTGGAAGATTTGTAGGGATGGTGTCAAACAGTGAGGGAGGGGATTCTGTCAGGGGGTAGATGGGATGAATTGAGTTTACCCACTCACTCTGCACTTCCCTGGAGGCTGCCAGCCTCTGTCTATTCCATGGGAACTGGTGAAGGCCATTCAACCCCTCAATTCTGTTCGAGATTCAAAGATTCATGGAGTCATAAAACATGGAAACAGACCCTTCAGCCCAACCTGTCCATGCCAAACATAATCCCAAACTAAACTAGTCCCACCTGCTTGTTCCTGGATCATATCCCTCCAAATCTTTCCTATTCACATACTTATCCAAATGTCTTTTAAACATTGTTTCTGTGCCCACATCCACTACTTCCTCAGGAAGTTCATTCAACAGCCGAACCACCCTCTGTGTAAAAATGTTGCCCCTCCTGTCTGTTTTAAATCTCTTTCCTCTCACTTTAAAAATGTGCCCCGAATCTTGAACCTCCCATCCGAGGGAAAAGGCACTTACCATTCATTATCGTATAAACTTCTATTCTGCCATTCTGTAAGATGAAGGTCTAACTCCATCTATTTCCCTTTTGCCCATATCCCTTCATCCCTTTGTTTAACAAACATATATCCATTAACAACTGATCCAGCATCCACTGCTGTTTGGGGAATAGAGTTCCAAACTTCTCCCAACCTTTGTGTGTGGGAATGCTTCCTAACAGCTCTCCTGAACACTCTGGACCTCATTCACAGACTCCACATTCCCCAACCAGTGGGATATTGTATCATTGAATCCCTACAGTGTGGGAGTAGGCCATTCAGCCCATTGAGTCCACACTGACTCTCTGAAAAGCATCTCTCCTAGACCAACCCTATTACCCAATTCTTGTGTTTCCCAAAGCTAATCCACATAACCCGCACATTCCTGCTCACTATGGCCAAGTTGCCTAACCTGCACATCTTTGGATGTGCAGACCCACGCAGACATGGGGAGAATGTGCAAACTCCACACAGACAGTTGCCTGAGGGTAGAATTGAACCTGGGTCCCTGGCACTGTGAGGCAGCAGTGCTAACCACTGAGCCATGTATCTTTACCCACCCTATCTTTTCCTCTTATTATCTTGAAGATTGCAATCAGATCATGCCTTAACCTTCTAAATTCTAGACAAAACTGTCCTCATTTGAAAAATCACTTCCCTTCATATCACCCATGCAGTTTAGGTATTGTTCTGAGACACCTACACTGTACTCCCTCTGAGGCCAACCTCTCCTTCTGAAGGTGTGGAGCCAAGATTTTCTCATTTTGCCCATTTTCCTGAAGCTCTCTGTGAATAACGGGGGCTGGGGAGGTCGGTTTCCAGCGAAATACTCCTGTGAGGGGGTGGGAATGTTATACAGGAAGCTCAGGCCTGAAAATAAGACCCACACGGACACGGACACATGAACACACACACACACACACACACACACACACACACACACATACACACACACACACACACACACATACTCTCTTCATCTCTCACACTCACATACACACAGACATAGACTCACACACACGCACTCACTCACACACACAGACATGCACAAACACAGACACACAGAGAAACACTCTCTATCACACACTCTCACACATACACATGCACTCACACATGCTGTCTCTTACACACATCCTCACACACACACACACACACTCTCTCTCACACACACTCTCACACATACACATGCACACTCTCTCACAAACTCTCACACACACATTCTCACATATACACTCACAAACACGCACACACTCTCACACACTCTTACACAACACATTCTATCACACACACACACTCATACGCACTCTCTCACAAACTTTCTCTCTCACACACACTCACATTCTCTCTCACACACTTAAATACACATTATCTCCGACACACATACATTCCTTCAGTATTTCGTGTTAAAGTGAAACGTGTGCCTGTGGTAATGATGAAAATGATGATCTACTATGTGTAGTGGTGGGACTTGGTGAAGCCTGAATCCAACACAGTGACAGGAACTCCATCCTCAGTTCTATTTGCCTGTACCACGACCTCTGGCAACCTGTTCCAGATATACACCACCCTCTGTGTGAAAGAAATTTTATATCGCTGCCTCTCACCTTAAACCTTTTCTCTCTAGTTTTAGACTTCCCTACCATGGGGAAAATCTGTCAGCTATCTACCTTCTGGATGTAGGTTTGTTCACTGAGCTGGAAGGTTCATTTTCAGACGTTTCATCACCATACTAGGTAACATCTTCAGTGAACCTTCGGATGAAGCACTGCTGGTGTTTCCTGTTTTTGATTGAAATGTTTGGGTTTCCTTGAGTTGGTGATTTCATTTCCTGTGGTGACATCATTTCCATTGGTGATGTCATTTCATGTTCTTCTTCTCAGAGGGTGGTAAATGGGGTCCAAGTCAATGTGTTTGTTGATAGATTCCAGTTGGAATGCCATGCTTCTAGGAATTCTCATGTGTGCCTCTATTTGGCATGTCCGAAGATGGATGTGTTGTCCCAGTCAAAGTGGTGTCCTTCATTATCTGTATGTAAGGATACTAGTGAGAGAGGGTCATGTCTCTTTGTGGCTAGTTAATGTTCATGCATCTTTCTGGCGAGTTTTCTGCCTGTTTGTCCAATGTAGTGTTCTTGTACAGCATTTTGTAAATGACATTAGTTTTGCTTTTGCCTGTGTAGGGTCTTTCAAGTTCATTAGCTGCTGTTTTAGTGTGTTGGTGGGTTTGTGGGCTACCATGATGCCAAGGGGTCTGAGTAGTCTGGCAGTCATTTCTGAGATGTCTTTGATATAGGGGAGAGTGGCTAGGGTTTCTGGACGTGTTTTGTCTACTTGCTTGAGTTTGTGCTGAGAAATCGGCGGAGTATGTTCATTGGGTATCCATTCTTTTTGAATGTACTGTATAGGTGTAGACTCCACCCAAGAATTCCTGAAGACCAAAGACACCCAAGATAGAAGGGGATGAAATAATGGTCTCCTTTGATGTAACAGCCCTGGTCACATCAATTAACATCAACCTGGCCATGGAAACACTGACTGCACTAATAGAAGACCCAAAGACACATACACCAAACACCACCAACTTCATCAGCAAGGACAGCATCGTCAAGCTAGTGGACCTAAGCCTTACCACACACTTCACCTTCAACAACAAAACCTACAGACAAAACAACGGAACACCCATGGATTCTTAGCAGAGGCAATAATGCAGAGACTTGAACAAACAGTTCTGCCAACCATCCAACCCAAACTTTGGGTCCACGACATGGATGACACCTTTGTCATCACTAAAAGGAGCAATTAGAAGAAACCTTCAAGACCATCAATAATACCCTTACTGGCATAAAATTCACTGAACAGGAGGAAAACAATAACAAACTGCCATTCCTAGATGTCACAGTGGAGCGAACAGCCAATGGGCAACTTCAAACCAGCATCTACAGGAAAACAACACATACGGACCAAATATTGAACTACAGAAGCAATCATCCCAACACCCACACACGAAGCTGCATCAGAACATTATTTCAACAAGCCAACACACACTGCATCAGAGAGGGACAATGCAGATAAAGGAAAATCACCTATACAGTGTAATCAAAAAGAATGGGTACCCAATGAACACAGTCTGCCGATTTCTCAGCAACAAACCTAAACAAGCAGACAGAACACGTCCAGAAACCCTAACCACTCTTCCCTACATCAAATATATCTTGGAAATGACTGCCAGACTACTCAGACCCCTTGGCATCATGGTAGCCCACAAACCCACCAACACACTAAAACAGCAGCTAATAATCTTGAAAGAACCTGGACAGATAACAAGCAAAAGTAATGTCATTTACAAAATACTGTGCAAGAACGGTAACAAGCACTACATTGGACAAACAGGCAAAAAACTAGCCACCAGGATACATGAACATCAGCTAGCCACAAAGTGATATGACCCTCTCTCACTAGTATCCTTACATACTACTTTGACTGGGACAACACATCCATTCTCGGACAAGCCAAACAGAGACACGCACAAGAATTCCTAGAAGCATGACATTCCAACCGGAACTCTATCAACAAACACATTGACTTGGTCCCCATTTACCACCTCTTGAGAAAAAGAACAGAAAATGACATCACCAACCCAAGGAACCCAAACGTATAAATCGAAAGCAGACAACACCAGTAGTGCTTCGTCTGGAGGCTCACTGAAGATGTTACCTAATATGGTGACGAAACATCTTAAAATGAGCCTTCCAGCTCAGTGAGCAAACCTACATCCAGAACCCCAATCTGAGGGACAAATCTTCTCAAAACTGGCTATCTACCTTATCGATGTCTCTCATGATTTTATTAACCTCTATAAGGTCATCACTCAGTCTCCTACACTCCAGGGAAAAAAGTCCCAGTCTATCAAACCTCTCCTTATAACACAAAACTTCGAGTCCAGTTAACACCCCAGTAAATCCTTTGTGCACTGTTTCTAGTTTAACACTATCCTTTCTTCAGTTGGGTGACCAGAACTGCACACAGTTCTCCAAATGTGGCCTCACCCCGCCTTGTTCAGCTGCAACAAGACATCCCAACTCCTAAACTCAATGTTCTGACTGATGAAAGCTTGCTTGCCAAAAGTCTTTGTCCCCATTCTGTCTACCTGTGAATCCACGTTCAAGGAGCTTTGAACCTGTACCAGTAGACTGCTTTGTTCTCCACCACTCCCCAGGGCCTTCCCATTGGCTGTGTAAGTACTGCCCTGCTTTGACCCAACAAAATGCAACACCTTGCATTTATCAAATTTAAACTCCATTTGCCATTCCTCAGCTTACTGGCCTAGTTTATCAAGACCTCGCTGCCTTCCCAGATAACCTTCTTCACTATCCACTACACCAGCAATCTTGGTATCATCCACAAACTTACGAACCATACCTCCGAAATTCTCATCGAAATCATTTATATAAATAACAAATAACATCATTTGTTGTTTGGCACTTGCCCAGATCTGTTCAGGAGATGCTGCGAGGATCACAGAAGATTCCATAGCAGCACAAATAGGAATCCACAAAATATAGGAATCGAGGAGCAAGCATTTGCATGGGCAAGACTTCAGAACAATGAGGTACAGTTCTGAAATACAAGGCGTACATGTCAGGAGTTTGAAAAAAACCCCTCAATTTCTGCTTTTGGCAGCAGGAAGAGTGGGAGCTTGGTCCCGGGGCCTTCCAGGAAAGGGGAGTCACTGATATAAAACTTTGAAAGCCTATCTCGAGCTTCGGCCGCAGCAGCATCTTAGAGAGCAGAGGTTTCTGGGAAAGGAGGGACACTTTGTTCCCCCTCAGCTATATAAGTGAGTGTTTCCTAAACCTGAGACCCTACCCTTGGAGGGCCTCCCACCCAACTACCTCCTTGAACCGAAAACACCAGGGACACATCAGGCAAGCTTCTATTTTTTTAACTTTCTGATATGGGGACTAGCAGGGATGGCAGTGCAAGGAGAGCAATGTTCCTCCTGCATGATGTTTGAGGTGAGGGACGCCATTAGTGTCCCATCCAAGTACATCGGCAGGAAATGCACTCAACTCTCGCTCCTACAAGACCGCGATAGGGAACTGGAGCGGGAGCTGGATGAACTTCAGATCATTCGTGAGGCAGAGTCTGTGATGGATAAGAGTTACAGGGAAGTAGTTACTCCTCGGCATGAAGAAAGTTGGGTGACTGTTCGAAGGGGGGAAATGTCAGTCAATGGAAATATCTCCTGTGTTCA
The DNA here is from genome assembly GCF_047496795.1 of Chiloscyllium punctatum. Taxonomy (NCBI): domain Eukaryota; kingdom Metazoa; phylum Chordata; class Chondrichthyes; order Orectolobiformes; family Hemiscylliidae; genus Chiloscyllium; species Chiloscyllium punctatum. Next base: position 15,402,290 of record NC_092768.1, read on the forward strand.
TTCCCCTGAAAAACAATTACACCATTTTGGATACTGTTTCGGAGGATGACTTACCAAGGGTCTGCAGTGGGGTGCAGGTCTCTGTCACAGAGTCTGTCCCTGTTGTACAGAAGGGAAGCAGGGAAAGGAGGAGAGTGTTAGTCATTGGGGACTCAATAGTGAGAGGGTCAGATAGAAGGTTTGTTGGCAATGAATGAGACTCACGGTTTGTGTGTTGCCTCACAGGTGCCAAGGTCCATGATGTCTCGGATTGTGTCTTTGGGGTCCTGAAGGGAGAGGGTGACTAATCCCAAGTCGTTGCCCATGTGGGTACCAACGACATTGGTAGAAAGAGGCATAGGGATGTAAGGCAGGATTTCAGGGAGCTAGGGTGGAAGCTGAGAGCAAGAACAAACAGAGTTGTTGTCTCTGGTATGTTACCCGTGCCACGTGATAGTGAGGTGAAGAACAGGGAGAGATATCAGCTGAACACGTGGCTGCGGTGATGGTGCAGGAGGGAGGGTTTCAGATATATAGATAATTGGGCTTCATTCTGGGGAAGGTGGGACCTGTACAAACAGGTCGGTCTTCACTTGAACCAGAGGGATACTAATATCCTGAGTGGGAAATCTGCTGGTGCTATTTGGGTGAGTTTAAACTAGCTCAGCAAGGGGGGTGCTCCAGTCCACAGATGAATAAGAGTAGGGAGGACATGGCCAGGATTTCATGGTCACAGGAGCATGCTGGCAGACAGCAAACTGGTTTGAAGTGTGTCTACTTCAACACCAGGAATATCCAGAAAAAGGTAGGTAAGCTTGCAGCATGGATAGGTATCTGGGACTTCAATGTTGTGATCATGACTGAGACATGGATAGAGCAAGGTCAGGAATGGGTGTTGCAAGTTCCAGGGTTTACATCTTTCATTAAGATCAGGGAAGGTGGTAAAAGAGAGGGAGCTGTGGCTTTGTTAGTCAAGGACGATATAACGATGGCTGGAAGAACTTTTGACGAGGACTCGTCCTCTTGGGTGGTATGGGCTGAGGTTAGAAACAGGAAAGGAGAGGTCACATCGCTGGGAGTTTTTTTAATATTGCTCTGCGAAGATCCAGGAATGTGGAGGAGAGGATTGGCAAATCGATTATGGGCAGAAGTGAATGGAACAGGGTGGTCATTATGGGGGAATTTAACTTCCCCAACATTGACTGGAAATGCTATAAATCTCGTATGTCGGATGGATCAAGTTTTGTCCAATGTGTGCAGGAGGGTTTTCTGAAACAGTATGTCGAAAGGCCGACAAGAGGGGACCCACACTGGATCTGGTGCTCTGTAATGAACCAGGCCAGGTGTTTGATTTCACGATATGTAAGCACTTTGGAGACTGTGACCATAATTCAAAGTTAAAAAATCACGTAACACCAGGTTATAGTCCAACAGGTTTAATTGGAAGCAATATGTTTTGGAGTGCTGCTCGTTCATCAGGTGGTGTGATTCTTAACTTTATACACCCCAGTCCAACACCGGCATCTCCAAATCATGACCATAATTCAGTTACATTTAGTTTAGTGATGGAAAGGAATAGGTACATACCACAGGGAAAGAGTTATAGATAGGAGGGGGGGCGGAATTATAAGGCGATTAAGGAAGACTTAGGAGGTTAAGAATAAGGCAGCAAAATGCAGGGGATGGAGACAATCGAAATGTGGAGCTGGCTTAAGGAACAGATATTGTGTGTCTTTGATAGATATATCCCTGTCAGGCAAGGAGGAAGTGATAAGAGAACTGAAAAGAAGGCAAGGGAACTGTGGTTTACAAGAAATTGTATCTCTTGTTAAGCAGAAGAGAGAGGCTTATGTGACATTGGGGTGAGATGGTTCAGATGAGGCGATGGTGAGTTACAGAAAAGCTAGATAGGATTTAAAGGTAGAGTTAAGAAGAGCAATTAGGGGACATGAGCAGTCTTTAGCAGGTAGAATAAAGGAGAACCCTAAAACTTTCTCTACATTTGTGAGGAATAAAAGGATGACTAGGGTAGGAAAAAGGGCCTGTTAAAGACAGAAGTGGGATGTTGTGTGTGGACCCTGTGGAGATTGAAGAGGTGCGAAATGAATATTTCTCATCTGTTCTCACTCAAAAGGAGAATATTGTAGAGGAGAAGACGAAGATATAGACTATGAGACTTGAAGTTTGTAAGGAGAAGGTGCTATTAATTCGAGAAGGAGTGAAAGTAGATAAGTCCCTGGGTCAGATGGGATTTTTCTGCGAATTGTCTGGGAAGCTAGGAAGGAGATGACCGAGCCTTTGGCCTTGATCTTTGAGTCGTCATTGTCTACAGGTTTTGTACCAGAGGACTGGACGATTGCAAATGTTGTGCCCATGTTCAAGAAGGGCAGTAGAGATGACCCAGGTAATTGTAGATCAGTGAGCCTTATGTCTGTTGTAGGAATAGTTTTGGAAAGGATTATAAGAGATAGAATCTATAATCATCTTGCAAGCAACAATTTGATTGGAAATAGTAAATATGGATTGTCAAGAGCAGGTTGTGTCTCACAAACCTCATTCAGATTTTTGAGAAGGTGACCAAGCATGTGGATGAGGGTAGGGGAGTTGTCATAGTGTACACAGACTTCAGTAAAGCCTTTGATAAGGTTCCACATGGTAGGCTATTGGTGAAAATGCAGAGGCATGTGATCGAAGGGGATTTAGCTTTTGGATTAGAAACTGGCTTTCTGTAAGAAGGCAACGAGTGATGAAAAATATTCAGCCTGGAATCCGGTTACTAGTAGTGTGACACAAGGATCTGTTTTGGGACCATTGCTGTTTGCTATTTTTAGAAACTACTTGGACGCTGTCAGAGGTAAGTTTGCAGATGATACTAAAGTTGGTGGAATGGTGGACAGTATGGAATAATGTTGCAGGTTGCAGAAACACTTGGATAAACTGCAGAACTGGGCTGAAAGGTGGCAAATGGAGTTCAATGCAGATAAATGTGAGGCGTTTCACTTTGGGAAGAATAACAGGAAGGCAGAATACTGGGTCAATGGAAAGATTCTTGGGAGTGTGGAATTTTGGTGTCCACATACTGAGATCCCTAAAAGTTGCTGCCCGGGTTGATAGTGCTGTTAAGAAGGCATACAGTGTGTGAGGTTTTATTGGTAGAGGGATTAAGTTGTGATGTCATGCTGCAACTACACAATATGCTAATGTGGCTTGACTCGGAATACTGTGTATAGTTCTGGTCACCCCATTACTGGAAGGATGTGGAAGCATTGGAAAAGGTGCAGAGGAGATTTACCAGGCCATTGCCTAGTCTGAAGTGAAGGTCTTATGACGAATGGCTGAGGGACTTGGGTCCAAAGTTAATTTCCAATTAAGCCTGTTGGACTATAACCTGGTGCTGTGTGATTTTTAACTTTGTACACCCCAGTCCAACACATCCATCTCCAAATCAGGACTTGGGTCTGTTCTCATTGGAGAGGAGAAGGCTAAGAGGTGATTTAATAGAAACATACAAGATGGTCAGAGGATTAGATAGTGTGGACAGTGAGAGTCTATTTCCTAGGATGGTGACATTGGCTTGTATGAGGGGATGCAGCTGCAAATTGAGGAGTGATAGATTCAAGACAGATGTCAGAGGCAGGTTCTTTACTCAGAGAGTGGTAAGGGCGTAGAATGCCCTGCCTGCCAATGTAGTTAACTCAACCACATGAGGGGCATTTAAACAGTCCTTGCATAAGCACATGGATGATAATGGGATATGGTCGGGGAAGGGGCTTAGATTAGTTCACAGTTGAGCAACATCGAGGGTCGAAGGGCCTGTTCTGCCCTGTATTGTTCTATGTTCGATGTTCAACAAAACCACTTGCAAACATGTGTTGGTCCTCATCAGAAACACTCTTTCGTTGGAAGCATTGCTAACGTCCCACTCCTTGCACATTTCTGATTTGTCGATGAGATGTTTGTGATATTTGAATCGATAGCAGTGTCACAGAATTTCTTGACCCAATATCAAACCCTCCATCGAATGCAGCAAACAAGTCAGCTCCCCTTCCACGGAATGTCAGCTGAGAAATCTCACAATGTGTTCTCAGATACGAATCTCCTGATAGCCCATGTTCACGGTCAACGTACACATCAGCTTCCCCAGAGTCTCAGTGTAATGCCATCTCTTATGACAACTCATGGAATCGTCCAGACTTGTGCCTTGTTGATGATTGTCAGGCTTTGGGGAGTCAGGAGGTGAGTTACTTGATGCAATATTCCCAGTCTCTGACCTGATCTTGTAGCCACTGTGTTTCTGTGGTGAGTCCAGTTAAGTTTCTGGTCAATGGTGACTCTCAGGATGTTGGTATTGAGGGACTCGTTGAAGGTAGCACCATTGAATGTCAAGAGATGATTGTGTCTTATTGGAGATGGTTATTGCCTGGCATGTGTGTGTGACAAATATTACTTGCCACATGTCAGCCCAAGCCTGTATATTGTCCAGGCCTTGCTTCATTTGAACATGGACTCCATCAGTATCTGAGGTGTAGCAAATGGTGCTGAACACTGAACAATCATCCGTGGCATTCCCACTTCTGACCTTAAGGTGGGGGGAATGTCGTTGATGAAACAGCTGAAAGTGATTGGGCCCTGGAGAACTCAAGGATACAACCTCTGGAGAGTCCTGAACTCAGATTCCTAAGATCCTTTTTGCTTCTTGTTTCTGAAGCTTTTCCCCTTTTAGAATATCGTCTATATGTCTATTCATCCTCATACTTTCCCACAGTGTATTCCATCTGCCACTTCTTTGCCCACTCTCCCAGTCTGTCCAAGTTCTTCTGCAGCCTCCCCACAATCTCGACACCACCTGACCCTCCACCTATCTCTGTGTCATCCACAAACTTAGTGACAATACCCTTTCACTCAGATTGTTAATGTTTAATGTGAACAGTCGTGGTCCTGACACTGACCCCTGTAGGACTCCACTAGGCACTCAGTGTCATCCTGAATAAGACCCCTTTATCCCTACTCTCTGCTACCTTCCAGTCAGCCAATCCTCTATCCATGCCAGTACCTTGCCCCTAACACCATGGGCTCTTACCTGATTTAGCAGCCTCCTTTCTGGCACCCTGTCAAATATCTTCTGGAAATTCAGATAGATCACACCGACTGGCTCTCCTTTGCCTCCCTTACTTGTTCCCTCCTCAAAGTATTAAAACAGACTTGTCAGGCATGCCCCCCTCACCCTGATGAAGCCATGTTGACTCAGTCTGATTTTACCATGCACTCTGCAATCTCATCTTTAATAATGCACTCGGAAATCTTACCAATGACCGAGGTCAGGCTAACTGCACTATAGTTTCCTGGCTTCTGTCTCCCTCCCTTCTTCAAAGGGGATGTTACATTAGCCATTTTCCAGATCCCTGGGACCCTCCCTGATCTCAGTGATTCCTGAAAGATCACCACCAATGACTCCACAATCTCCTCAGCTATCCCCTGGTGTAATCCGTGTGGTCTGGGTGATCTATCCACCTTCAGACCTTTTAGTTTCCCCAGTACCCTCTCCTTAGTGATGCCCACCACCCTCACCTCTGCCCCCTTACTCTCTGGCACGTTGTTGGTCTCTTCCACCATGAAAACTGATGCAAAGCATCTGCTCAATTCCCTCTCTGTTTCTTTGTTCCCCATTACTACTTCCCCAGTCTCAGTTTCCAGTGATCCAATGTCTACTCTTGATTGTTCCTTCCTTTGTATATATCTACAAAAAGCTCCTTCCAATCTGCTTTTGTATAACGAGCTAGCTTACTCTCAGATTTCATCTCCTTCATCCTTTTTGATTTTTTAGTGATGCTCTGCCGTTTTCAAAGGATTCCCAATCCTGTGGCTTCCCAATAATCTTCACTTCCTGTGTAATTTACTTATAAATACAGACATGTTCACTGAGTCAAACATCAGCATGGTGTGCACTTTCAAACACACACACACACACACACAGACACACACAGACACACCCACCCACACGCACACACACACGTGTGAGACACGTTATTTTAGAGTGGGGAGGGTAGAAGTGACATAGAACAACACAATTATGAATCATTTGAAACTGTTGGAATATCTTTAGAGAGTTTTCAGTGAAACATATTCCTTTCAGTTCTTTAATTGGGTTGTGGGCATGTCTGGCTGGGCCCAGCATTTATTGCTCCATCCCTAGTTGCCCTTGAGAAGGTGGAGGTGAGCTCCCTTCTTGAACCGCTGTAGTCCATGTGCTGTAGGTAGACCCACAATACCCTCAGGAAGGGAAATCTGGAATTTTGAGTCAGCGACACTGAAGGGACGGCGATATATTTCCAAGTCAGGGTGAAGAGTGTTTTCAAAGGGATCTTGCTGGGAATGGTCTTCCCATATAATTTGCGGACACTGTTGATTCAATATTTATTTGAAAACTTACATTTTGGAGGATTGTGGAAAATATTTCATATTTTGTATAAACACCTCGAGTGGTTTCTTTAAAGGTCACCAGACACTGCTTTTCTAAAACCCAAACTTCCATGAAATGACATGACTTGTGCTCACTGCTCGCTGTGCTGTACACCGTGCTGTGGCTGTTTGTACAGTAATTGGATGGAGAGAGTGCTTTGTGTCTGTAATTAGCTGAGGGACATAAAGCCTGTGAGGAAGGGCTCCCCATCTGATCACTCCCATGGTTGGTGAAAGAAACAACCCACTTGTTGAGTTCAGGATGAAACCTTTCCCCTCCTTCTGAAAGAGTGATCGAATGAACTTCTCGATTGTATTTCCCTGAACAAGCTGATGGCTGCCGGAGACAGCCCTGTGTGTGTGTTATTAGTGATGGCCACATGTGTAAGGAGACAGAGGTGATAGACTTACAAAGATTTTATGCTTCAGACATTCTGTCTTCAACAATGACCTATTGGCCAAAGTGTCCTTGCTTTTAGAAATACAATCCCTGCAGAGAATATTTGTCTTTCTGTTTTCATGATGAGTGAGAATATCTGAGAGAGAACAACTGTAAAGCTCAGCAGGTCGAGCAGCATCTGTGGAAACAAATCAGAGTTAACTTTTCGGGTTCAGAGACCCTTCCTCAGAAGCGCTAACTCTTTTTATTTCTCTCCACAGATGCTGCCAGACCTGCTGAGCTTTTCCAGCAACTCTTGTTTTTGTTCCTGATTTACAGCATCTGAAGTTCTTCCAGTTTTTATTGAGGTTACGTTGGTATGTTTTGGGGATGGTTAGAGGGAGAGCTGTTTATATGTGTGCGTTACTTGATTTTGTGTTAACAATTGATTGTATGTTCAATTAATATTTGGTTTTGATAATAAGCTTTGGTCAGTGCATTGAGTATAGGAGTTGGGAGGTCATGTTGCAACTGCACAGGAGATTGGTGTGGCCACGTTTGGAATACTGCGTTCAGTTTTGGTCACTCTGCTGTAGGAAACATTTTGTTAAACTTGAAAAGCCGCAGAACAGATATACAAGGATATCACCAGGGTGGAGAGTTTGAGCTCTGTGGAGAGGTTGATTAGACTGGAGCTATTTTCTCTGGAGCATTGGACAGTGAAGGGTGACCTTGTAAAGGTTTATTTTTTCCAGGGTAGGGCAGGCCAAAACTTGAGGTCATCGGTTTAAGGTTAAATGGGGAGTTCTGGTTAAGTGGGGAGTCATTGGGAGGATATCTCTGACAGCTCTGAGGAATGACTTTACGTGGGACTCTGGGGAGTGGGACTGACTGTGAAATCCGCACCCACTTACAGGGCCTCTCGGTCTCGGGATCAGTCAAAAGAATCACTAGGTGTACGATCTGTTAAAAACACGGGTACTGGTTTAATAAATTAAGGCAGCATGGCACAGATTTGTCCAGTAACATGGAGGTTAAAAGCTTCTGTCTTCCACGGAGAAATGGCACAATTACATTCGAAAATTACACATTATTTATATGTTTTTTAAGAGATAGTACAGCCTTAATTACAAATGTAATAAGGTGATATGATTTACAGCAGGTTGATCCAATGATATTTCCTGGGAAAATGCTCTTAATTACAAGAAAAATCCAATCAACTGTAATATGGTGACATGATTGATAACAGGCTAATCCAATGATATTCCCTGGGAAAGGGGTCATAATTATGTAAATGATCATGTCACGGTAGCAGGTCAAGATTCGTTTGAATATCAAATCACTGTCTTACAATTCATATTATGAAAACTCCATTGTTTTCTCTTGTCTCTAAATACAACCAACTCAGCAAAGCATCAGTTCAAGTTCACAGTGTCAAAGAAAAATCTTAAGCCATTTTGTTTTGTAATTTTAAAGTGAAAAGTCATTTGTGGTGAATAAAAATCTCCATATACTTGTTGCTTCTGACAACAGCCTAAACCCAAATTTTAGATCCTCAACTGGAAATGCTGTACAAAGAGCCAGCACATGCATGATGGGCCGAACAAACTCTTTTATTACTGCAATGGCTCCAGGGCACATCAAGACAGAACGAGTCAAATGTAGCTTTCCAGACAGACAGGCCTACTGTTATGGACCAGAGCAGATCCTTTCCGAATGTATTCAGAAGGTTGCCTGGATCTTACCTTTCTCTGACTTGAAAGGTAAATGTAAGGTGTGGCATTCCAGATGCAACTGAATTGGTCAAACTGCCTGACGTTATGTGGTGAACTACCAGAGCTTCTGGGAGGGAGGGGAACAATCTCTGTGTCTGAGAGGAGCATCCTTTATATCTGTGTCTGATCCCTGACAGCTCAGCAACTGTGACCAGGAGGTGGGATCTCAGTGTCCTCCTCCTCCTCCTGTTCTGTCCATCTTCCCTCCCACCTATTTGCTCCACCCTCCAGGGGATGGGGCGTGCGCCAAAAGCTGGGGGGAGCGGATCAGGAAGATGAGACAGAAACTAGGCAGATGGGGGCAACGGTCGCTCTCCATCGCGGGAAAAAACCTGGTCATCAGGTGTGAGGTACTCTCAGTATTGCTATATGTGGCACAGGTCTGGCCTATCCCCAGGACCTGTGCCGCTGCAGTCACCCGAGCCATCTTCCAATTCATTTGGAGATCAAAGATGGACCGGGTCCGAAGAGACTCAATGTACAAAGACCGGTGCAATGGGGGAAAAAACACGCCCAATGCCACCCTCACCCTGATGGCCACCTTTATGTGTGGCTGCATCAAGCTGTGCGTGGATCCCCGGTTCGCAAACACCAAGTGTCACTTCGAACTGAGGTTCTACCTGTCCCCGGTGTTGCGAAGGATGGGCCTGGCCTCGCTGCCGCGGAACGCTCCGAGTAGTTGGACCGTTCCGTATCACCTGTCCTTCGTGGAGAAATTTGTGAGGGGGGACACCTTTGACCACGGGTCCATCGGGGGGTGGTCGGCGCGTGACGTCCTTGGGACCCTTCGGGAGGGGGGAGCGGGTCCTGTCGGGCGGTTCCCTGGGCGGGCTGTCGGGGCCATTTGGCGGAGTGCCTCATCGCCGGGGCTTTCCGGTGGGCGCCGGGGCGTGGCTTGGCTGGTGGTTGGGGGGGGGCTCTGCCTGTGGGGTCCTTCATGCGCGCCCGGACTCCCTGCCGCACCGCACGCTGCCCTTGAAGTGGCTGCGGGGGGGACGAGACTGTCACACACCTCCTTCTGGAATGTGCCTATGCAGAGGAAGTCTGGAGAGGAATGCAGTGGTGCTTGTCGAGGTTCGTCCCGAGCAGCGCCGTGACGCGGGACTCCATGCTCTACGGCCTGTTCCCCGGGACTCACACCGAGACGAACATTAACTGTGCCTGGAAGATCATGAACTCGGTGAAGGATGCTCTCTGGGCGGTCCGAAACCTGTTGATCTTCCAGCTGAAGGAGTTGACCCCGACCGAGTGTTGCAAACTGGCACATTCCAAGGTCCAAGACTACGTGTTGAGGGACGCGCTGAAGCTTGGGGCAGCTGCCGCCAAGGCGCGGTGGGGAAAGACCACCGTGTAAGATCGGCCTGCCTAAAGAAGAACAGGGGGCCCATGCAGACGTTTTTTTGGGCTCTGCTGATGCCTCAGCCAAATCTATGTATAAGATTGAAAAATGCACAGACCTGTATATGACAATGATGAATTCGAATCTGTGTTTGTAAATGTGGACATATGTATGGCATGACCAAATGTACAGACCATCAAATCATTTTATGAATAAAGTATATTTTTGAAATTTAAAAAAATCACCAACACCCCTAACCTTCATCTACTTATCACATTCTCAGCTAATTTCCCCCAGATCCACACCCCTCCCATTTATCTCTAAGTCCCCTTAGGCAATCCCCACCACACCCCTCATTCCTGATGAATGGCTTATGCTCAAAATGTCAACTCTCCTGCTCCTCGGATGCTGCCTGACTGGCTGTGCTTTTCCAGCACCACACTTTTTGACTATGAGCTCAGTAACTGTGACCAGGAGGTGAGATCTCAGTGTCCTCCTGGAACAGTTCCCATCACTGCTTCTCAGAAACCAGCATCACTGAGGGACAGGAAGGCACTGTGTTATCACACTGTGGTTTTTGGGGAAGTTCATCCTTAGCAGCTCTGTGATGTGGGACTCCATGTTCCATGGTCTGTTTCCTAGGATGCACGATTAGAGTGGTGCTGGAAAAGCACAGCAGGTCAAGCAGCATCCAAGGAAAATCAACCTTTTGGCCTAAAGTCCTCCATCAGAAATGAGGCTGGGAGTCTCCAGGGTAGGAGGGGAAATGAGGAAACTGGTGATGTACACATTGATGCCATGGGGTTGAAGAGTCCCGAGGTGGAAGATGAGGCATTCTTCCTCCAGGCGTGGGGTGGTGAGGGAGTGGAGATGGAGGAGGTCCAGGACATACATGTCCTCGGTGGAATGGGAGGGGTAGTTGAAATGTTCAGCCACAGAGTGGCGGTGTTGATTGGTGTGGGTGTCCCGGAGATGTTCTCTTTAGCACTCTGTGAGAAGGTGTCTGGTCTCCCCCATGTAGAGGAAACCGAATCAGGAGCAATGGATACAATAAATAACATGTGTTAAAGTGCAGGTGAAACTTTGATAGATGTGGAAGGCTCCTTTGGGGCCTTAGATGGAGGTGAGGGAGGAGGTGTGGGCGCAGGTTTCGCAATTCCTGCGATGGCAGGGGAAGGTGCCAAGAGAGGAGGGTGGGTTGTTGGGTGTTGTGGACCTGACAAGGTAATCGCAGAGGGAATGGTCTTTATGGAAATCAGTTAGGGTTGGAGAGGGAAATCTATCCCTGGTGGTGGGGTCTGTTTGTAGGTGGCAGAAATGTTGGCAGATGATGCAATTTATGCAAAAGTTGGTGGGATGGAAGGTGAGGACCAGGGGTGGTTCTGTCCTTGCTGCGGTTGGAGGGGTGGGGTTCGAGGGCAGAGGTGTGGGATGTGGATGAGATTTGTTTGAGGGCATCTTCAACTATGTGGGAGGGGAAATTGTAGTCTTTAAAGAAGGAGGCCATTTGGTATGCTCTGTGGTGGAACTGTTCCTCCTGGGAGCAGATACTGTGGAGGTGGAGGAATTGGGAATATAGGATAGCTTTTTTGCAGGAGGTAGTGTGGGATAAGGTGTAATCCAGGTAGCTGTGGGAATCAGTGGGTTTGTAGCAAATGTCAGTGTTGAGTTGGTCATTGTTGATGGAGATGGAGAGGTCCAGGAAGGGGAGGGAGGTGTCAGTGATGGTCCAGGTGAATTTAAGGTCAGAGTGGAATGTGTTGGTGCAGTTGATGAACTGTTCAACCTCCTCTTGGGAGCACGAGGTGGCGCCAATGCAGACATCAATGTCACGGAGGAAGAGGTAGAGAGTGTGGGAGACAGGGACAGAGATAGAATGTGTGAGAGATAGGGACGCAGAGAGAGTGTTTGAGAGTTAAGGACAGAGAGAAAGAGAGAGAGAGATAACGGTGGAGAAAGAGCGCAAGAGACAGGGATGGAGAGAATCCAGGAGAGTTTACAGAGTGTCAGGCTGTTCCTGTCCAAATACCCCAGTGAAACATGAGGAGAGTTTGGATAAAAGAGTATTCAGTCAATGCTGTCTGTGACTGTGTACTCAGTTACACACCCAACCTTCCAGACTATACCATCTAGCTGAGTATGTGCAAGAGGGAAGATTGTGAGATGTGGATGATGAGAGACAGAGACTTACCTCAATGTTAAAATATTCTGCTTTGTTCCCTGTGCTAGTGGAATATTTAAATGAAAAGGCTGAACAGGAGGAAATCATCAGCTCACACACAGCATCATGGGGATCACATTCAAATGTTTTCTGATGATCTTAACCATTGATGTTGTGTCACAGTCTTGCAACAGAAACATTACAATTGAGTGATCATTCTGATCCAGCACATCACTCCATGTTGAGATCAGAGCTTCCCTTGGCACTAAGGTACCACCTGCTAATTACTTCACAGACCCGAGGTGGTATTGTTACTGTGGGAAACATTGCCAGGGTTACCATGATGTGGGATTGAACACCGAGTACAGTGTGGAATATCAGGGCACCAGATATAGACAGTCCGAGTTCCTGTTCTCCCTGAAACACTCCTGGCTTTTTCATCAAAGGATGCATCTTGACAATTTCCCTGAAAATTATCACCGATTTGCCACATCATTCACTGATTCCCGTGGAATCACAGATTATGGTACTTAGCCTCTCTCGGGCTGTCCATCACATCTCTCTCTCTGTCTGAGTCTCTGTCTGCCCCTGTTTCTCTCTCTCTTTGTACCAGTCTGTCTGTCTCTGTCTCTGTCTTTGTCTCTCTCTCTCTCTCTGTCCATGTCAGTCTCCCTCTGTTTATTTCAGCCTGTGTCTCTGTACCTCTCTCACTGTCTGTGTCTCTGCCATTATCACTGTTTCAGCCTCTCCCTTTCTGGGTCTGTCCCTCTCTCTGTGCCCCACTGTGTGCTTTATTCACTGCTCTCTCTACTTGTTCTGCCACCTTTAATGATCTGTGCACATATACACACAACCCTCCCTGCTCCTGCCTCACCCCCTTTAGAATTGCCCCTCCCCCATTTTATATTGTCTCTCAATGTCCTTCCCACCAAAGGGTATCACCTCTCAGTTCTCTGCACTGAACCCCATCTACCCCATCTCTCCCCCTACTCCCCCAAATTGTCAAAGTCCTTTCCCAGTCCTGCACTGTACTCATTACAGTTTGAAATTCTTTCTGGTTTGGTGCCATCTCCAAACTTTGAACTTATCCCCTGCACAGCAAGATCTCAATCATTAATTAATGTCAGGAAAAGCAAAATGCCTAACACTGACACCTGGGAATCCAGGGAGAAACTGCTCTGCAGTTTGGAGTCACACAGGGCACAAACTGAACCTGCTTAAATCCAGTTGTTATATGATGCCATGTCTGGAAGGACAGGAGCATACACACTTGGTATTAAAGTGGATTCTTGGTGGGTGAGATAAGGAGCAAGATATTTGTGGTTTGTCATTAATTTCACGCCATGTCACCAGGAGAGAACTAACATGAGCTTCCTGCTATTGAGCAAACAGATTGAACAACCTCAGACCCTGAAACCATACTGCCCGGCTGGTTAAAGTGGTCCCACCTTGATCTATTTACGAACTAACTCGGTGAGATAATTAACAGCTCCTTCACAATTCCCTTTTAAAAGGGGCACATCAGGAAAGGCTGTGGGACATCCTGATGTCAAATCGAGTGTCTATTTTCGAAATAATTTGGGAGACTGGTGAGACGAAGATTTCTTGTCGATGGTGGAGAGGCTTTGGGGAGTCAGCAGTATTCCAGCCTCTGACATGCTCTTGGAGACACTGTGTTTACGTTATGAATACAGTTGAGTTTCTGGTCAATGGTAACCCCCAGGATGTTGTCTCCTTGTTTCTGATCTCTCTGTCAAGGAGGAAACTTTCTTCTATTGACCCTGTCAGTGTCCAAAACATTTAAGAAACACGATACCATCCAGGGACAAAACAGTATCTGCTTGATTGGCCCCACATTCACCAACGTCCACTCTCTCCACCACTGATGCTCAGTAGCAGCAGTGTGTACCATTTCCAAGATGGGCTGGGAAATTCACCGAACATCCTCAGACAGCACCTTCCAAACCCACAATCACTTTGATCCTAAAAGGACAAGGGCAGGAGATACATGAGACACCATCCCCTGCAGGTTCCCCTCTAAGCCACTCACTGTAATGAGTTGAAGCTGTTTGTCCCTTTTGGTAACTATTTGGAACGATGTTGTAAGACTGAACGTGTTCTCAGGCTGTGGGATTTGGAGAATGATGCAGAAAAATAATTGAGCAACTCTTAAAGACAGATACATTACTCAATGACATACAGATTGAGGAATATGGAATGAACTAATATAGTCAAAAACAAAATTACTGGACACTCTAGATTAACATAGAGAAGGCATTTTTCTAACTGCCATTCACTACCTGCCCACTGCCAGATAACAGGTACATCCTGGTCACCTCCATCCTGTACTGCCTGGAGTGTGAAACACTTCATTTTGTCAGGTCACTTTTGTACAGGCTCTCAGGGGAAAATGTAGTTTCAAAGATTCCCTTCCAACAGGAGGAACCAACATCCTCAGCTGGTCAAAGACATCTCCCCCTCTCCAATTCATGACGGAGCAGTGAAATGGATACTAACATCTGTTGTTCTTAAACAGGAGGATTCAGGCCAGACCATATGGACAGCAGATACATGGGAACACCACTCCCTGCAAGTTCCCCTCTGAGCCACTCACCATCCTGACTTGGAAATTATCACCGTTCCTTCAATGTCACTGGGTCACAATCCTGGAACTCTCCCCCCACCAAGAGCATTGAGGGTCTACCAACAGCTTATGGCCTCTAGGGGTTCAAGAGGGCAGCTCACCACCACCTTTTCAAGGGAGCAATTAGGGACAGGCATTAAATATTGGTCAGACAACGATGCCCACCTCCCACAAATGAATAAAAGACAATCACTGGTGAACACCCCGACATTTGACCTTGTGATGGAGGGAAGGTCATTGATGACGCAACTGAAAATGATTGGTCCCTAATGAACTCAGGGAAAATTGTACGCTTACACAAACACATCCTGCATATTAACCTGAAGGTAATCCTGAATTAGTCCCTTTTTGTTTCATATTTATGAAGCTTTTCTCCATTTAGAAAATAGTCTGTGCCTCTGTTCATCCTCCCAAGTGTGTAACCTCACATTTTCCCACACGGTATTCTATCAGCCGTTTATCTGCCCACTCTCCCATCCTGTCCAAGTTCTTCTGCAGCCTCCCTGCTTCCTCAACACAGCCTGTCCCTCCACCTATCTCTGTGACATCCACAATCTTACAACAATGCCCTCAGTTCCTTTCTCCAGCTCGTTATTGTCTAACGTCAATCGGTGTGAGTCAAGATTAGAGTGGTGCTGGAAAAGTACAGCAGGTCAGGCGGCATCCGAGGAACAGGAAAAATCGACGTTTCAGGCAAAAGCCCTTCACCAGAAAAATCAAAGTCAATTTTTCCTGCTGCTTGGATGCTGCCTGACCTCCTGTGCTTTTCCAGCACCACTCTAATCTTGACTCTAATCTCCAGCATCGTCAGTAACCACTTCTGCCTTATCAATGGTTCTGATCCCAACACTGAGCCCTGTGGAACCCCACTAGTCACTGATTACCATCCTGTAAAAGAGCCCTTTATCACTGCAGTCTGCCTTCTGCCAGTCAGGCAATCCTCTATCCATGCCAGTACCTTGCCCCTAACACCATGGGCTTATAGCTTATTTAGCAAACTCCTGTACGGCACCTTGTCAAAGCCCTTCAGGGAATCTAAATATGTCACATGCGCTGGCTCTGTTTTGTCTAACTTGCTCATTATATCCTCAAAGAATTCTAACAGATTTGTCAGGCATGACCTCCCTGAGATGAAGACCGTTCTTACCATGCACTCTACAATCTCATCTGTAATAATGGACTCTAACACCTTACCAATGACAGAGGTCAGGCTAACCAGCCTATAGCTTCCTGTCATCTGTCTCCTTCCCTTCATAAAGAAGGATGTTACATTAGCTATTTTCCAGTTCTCTGGAACCCTCCCTGAAGACAGTGATTCCCGAAAGGTATTGTGGAAGCCATGGTCGAGTGGTATTATCACTGGACTGTTCATCCAGAGATCCTTGTAATGTTCCGGGAACCCGGGTTCAAATCACACCATGGGAAAAGATGAAATTTGAATTCAATGAATATTTGGAGTTAAGAATCTAATGACTCCTATAAATTCATTGCCAATGGTCGGAAAAACCCATCTGGTTCACTGACATTCTTTAGGGAAGGAAGCTGCCATCCTTACCTGGTCTGGCCTACATGTGACTCCAGACCCACATCAAAGTGGTTGACTCATGAATGCCCTCTGGGCAATTAGGGATGGGAATAAACGCTGCCCAGCCAGTGACACCGTCATCATCCTGTTAAAGAATAAAGAAAGAAAAGATCCCCACCAATATCCCTACTATCTCCTCAGCTATCTCCCACAAAGGGCCAGGGTGTAGTTCATCTGTTGCAGGTGACTTATTCACCTTCAGACCTTTCAGCTTCCCCAGCACCTTCTTGTTTCATTTGCAAATCATAGGAAATATGCCCCTCTCATTCTTTTTCCTGTTCCGAGTGGGAACCGTTTCTCCCTCTCTCCTCTATCCAGCTCAGGATTTCAAAACCCTCAATCAGATCTCCCTCTCAGCCTTCTTCTCTCCCAGAGAAAATACTCCCAAACTCTTCAATCTATCCTCATCGCTGTCATTTTTTATCCCTGGAACCATTCTTGTAAATCACTCCTGCCCTCTCTCCGATGTGTTCCCATCTTTCCGATAATGTGGGGCCCACACCTGGACACAATACTCCAGCTGGGGTCAAACAAGGGTCTTGTACAAGTTCACCAACACCTCCTTCCTCTTGTACTCTGTGCCCCTGTTAGTAATGCGGAGGACACTGTGTGCTTTATTCACTGCTCTCTCTACCTGTCCTGCCACCTTCAATGGTCTGTGCACATATACCCCAGTTCCCCCGCTCCTGCTGCATCCCTTCACTGTACAATACCATCTCTGGAAGGACAGGAGCACACACCCTTGAAGATCAGGTGGATTCTGGGTGGGTGAGATACAAAGCAAGATATTTGTGGTTGAATATTAATTACTTCCGACACCATCAGGACAGAATTAATATGAGCTTATGCTATTGAGCAAACAGATTGAATAACCTCAAACCCTGAGACCATGCTGCCCAGCTGGTTCAACTGGTCTCTGAGGAAAGGCACCACTGTACCACCTTTACCTCAGTGTGACAACGTGACTCATTCTCTGTTGTTATAAATTAACACAACATTTCCCTTGGTAATCGCTCCTATGTCCAGCGGATTAACCCTTGGGCAAAAAATATCTCGTCAAACAGGAACCACAGAGAATTCCTGGAATGTTCACCATTCAACTGTGACTCCCTAACGCAATAGTTCCTACAAATCATTGTTTCATCCTGAGCACTCAGTACTCTGACAGTACAGAGACCCACACATGTCTATAACATTTCACCAGCTCAGAATATACTGAACATCCTTCTCAGACAAATGAATGAGATCTCTGCAAAGCTCTGAAACAGTATCCACAGCACAGACCTTCTGACAGTTTGGCAATCCCTCAGCACTGACCCTCTGACAATGCGACACTCCCCCAGCACTAACCCACTGACAGTGCGGCGCTCCCTCACCACTGACCTACTGATAATGTGACTCTCCCTCAATACTCCTCGTCCTACATTGTGAGACTCCCTAAGCTGTGACTTTATGACAGTGCGGTGTTTCCTCAGTACTGACCTTCCAACATTGTGGTGTTCCCTCAGTATTGACCCTCCGACAGTACAGCAGCCCCTCAATACTGACCTTCCGACAGTACAGCCCTACTTCAGTACTGACCCTCCGACAGTACAGCAGCCCCTCAATACTGACCCTCCGACAGTACAGCACCCCTTCGTTACTGACCCTCCGACAGTATAGCAGCCCCTCAATACTGATCTTCCCATTGTGCGGTATTATCCTAGCATTGATCCTCTGACAGGGCAATGCTCCCTCAGCCCTAACCCTCTGACAGTGTGATGGTTCCCCCAAAGCTGACTCTCCGACAGTGCACTGTCTCTCAGTACTGACCTTTCCACAGTGCAGTATTATCCAAGTATTGACCCTCTGACAGTGCAATACTCCCTCAACCATGACCCACTGACAGTGCAATTCTCCCTCAGCCATGACCCTCTGACAGTATGATGGCCCTCCAAAGCTGACTCTCTGACAGTGCAGCGCTCCCTCAGTACTGACCCTCCGATAATGTGACACTCCTCAGCACTGATCCTCCAACAGTGTGGAATCCGCCTAGCACTGAGCCTCTGATAATACAATACTCCATTAGCACTGACCCTCTGACAGTGCAGCATTCCACCAACACTGAACCTCCAACAGGACAGTGCTCCCTTAATACTCACCCTCCGAGAGTGCGAAACTGTGTCAGCACCTATTCTTTGAGAGTGTAGCATTCCATCAGCACTGACCCTCTCACAGTGCAGCACTACGTCTGGGCCTATTGTGGGAGTTACATCACTCAAAGTCTTGGAGTAAGGTAGGGGCTGGTTTATCGATGCTCCACATCCCTCAGATGTGCTGCGTGTCAAAACATGAACACAACCTGCTGCCTGTGAAAGCAGTGAGTGGGTGGGGATTAGGTGCCACTATCTCCTGAATAGTTTATGAGAGGTCACGGCTGTGGGAATAGGTGGTTCCCGTTGGAACTCAGTGGGAGATTGACATTGAATCATCATTGTTTGTATAAAGCCAGGACTCTCAATTTCTCTTGATCTCGATCCTGGAGCCTGTGATGAAATGTGTGTGCTTTATGTATTTACTAACATTGGGAGCATAATTAGCATGAAAACACCAATGTGGTTAATTATAATAGGGGGTGTCAACTTCCTCAACATGACTTGAGATGGTCATCATGGAACAAGGGTCACTAGACCTGAAATGTTAACTCTGTCTCTGTCTTTAGTAGCGACCAGACCTGCTGAGTTTCTCCAGCAGCTTCTGATTGTTTCAGATCACCTCCCTCTCCTGATCTTTATTTTATTGTAGACTATCCAGATCACATCAGCCTAAGAGCTGTCTAATTCATTGCTTCACATTCGTCAGTTCCACCATGAGCTGGTCTTGGGAATTGAGAAGGTGTTTCCAGGGAAAAGGTTTGCAGGGCCGAGGGAACAGGATGGGGGTGAGATATGGGACTAATTCAATGGTGTAAAGAGCCATCAGAGGCAGGATGGGTAGAATGGCCTTTATAAATCTAATCCAATCCAATCTTTGTTCCACCCCAATCCAGTGGTGTCTCAGTTTGTGAAATTCCTGGGAGTTCACAGCAGTGAAACAAAGATTAAATTGGGTTAGATTTATAAAGGCCGTTCTACTCAGTTCCCAAGACCAGCTCGTGATGGAACTGAAGAATGTGAAGCAATAAATTAGACAGCTCTTAGGCTGATGTGATCTGGATAGTCTACAAAAAAATAAAGATCTGGGTTATGAGGAGATCTGAAAATATCAGAAAGTTCTGGCAAAACTCATTAGGTCTCGTACATACTACAGAGAGAGACAGAGTTAACGTTTCGAGTCTCGTGACCCTTGTTCCATGATGACCATCTCAAGTCATGCTGGGGAAGTTGACACCCCCTATTATAATTAACCACATTGGTGTTTTCATGCTAATTATGCTCCCAATGTTAGTAAATACATAAAGCACACACATTTCATCACAGGCTCCAGGATCGAGATCAAGAGAAATTGAGAGTCCTGGCTTTATACAAACAATGATGATTCAATGTCAATCTCCCACTGAGTTCCAACGGGAACCACCTATTCCCACAGCCGTGACCTCTCATAAACTATTCAGGAGATAGTGGCACCTAATCCCCACCCACTCACTGCTTTCACAGGCAGCAGGTTGTGTTCATGTTTTAACAGAGATATACCCGGTAAATCTGACGGGGTGGGGGGGGGGGGGGGGTGTTAAAAAACCAGCCCCTATCTCCAACCTCATTGTTTACCTCAAGCTTTACTCCGAGGCTGTGAGTGATGGAGCAACCACAATTGGCCAGGAAGAGGGACAGCACAGGGATCGAGATAGACCATACTGTGGGAGGGTCAGTGCTGAGGGAGTGTCAGAGGGTCAGTATTGAGTGCGCGCCTCACTGTCAGAGTGTGAGTGCTGAGGGAGTACTGCAGTCTCGGAGAGTCAGTGCTGAGGGAATGCCGCATTGTCAGAAGGTCAGTTCTGAGGGAGTGCTATACTGATGGAACGTCAGTGCTGAGGAAGAGCACTGTTGGAAAGTCAGTATTGAGGGAGTGCCCAGTGACCATAGAGTCACTGCTGAGAGAGCGCACCATTATGGGAGTGTCTGTACTGAGGGAGTGCTGCACTGTCAGAGTGCCAGTATTGAGGGAACATTGCGCTGTCATAAAGTCACTGCCGAAGTAGTACTGCCCTATCGGGGGGTCAGTGCTGAGGGAGTGCCGCACTGTCGGGGGCATCAGTGCTGAGGGATTGCCACACTGTTGGGAGGTCAGTGCTGAGGGAATGCCGCACTGTCGGGGGGGGGGGTCAGTGCTGAAGGATTTCCGCACCGTCGGGGGGTCAGTGCTGAGTGACTGCCGCACTGTCGGGGGGTCAGTGCTGAGGGATTGCCGCACCGTCGGGGGGATCAGTGCTGAGGGAGTGCCGCACTGTCAGGGGGTCTGTGCTGTGGATACTGTTTCAGAGCTATGCAGGTATATTGCTAATTTGTTTGTGAAGGGTTTATGGTGTATTCTGAGCTGGTGAAATATTAGAGACGTTACAAATCACACTCCATCAGATCTAGGCCAATAGGTTTAATTGGAAGCACTAGCTTTTGGAGTGCTGCTCCTTCATCAGATGGCTGTCCAAACCATGTTATAGACGTGTGTGAGTCTCTATACGGTCAGAGTACTGAGTGCTCAGGGTGAAACAGCAGCTATTGTAATAGGGAGTTGTGTTTGAATGGTGAACATTTCAGAAATTCTCTGTGGCTCCTGTTTAATGAGATATTTTTTGCCTGAGGATTAATTTGACAGATATCGGGAAGAGCGATTACCCAGAGCAATGTTGTGTATATTTACAACAACAGAGAATGAGTCACGTTGTCACACTGAGGTAAAGGTGGTACAGTGGTCCCTTCCCTCAGACACCAGTTGAACCAGCTGGGCACTATGGTCTCAGGGTTTGAGGTTGTTCAATCTGTTTGGCCTGGGTATCCTGTTGCGAGAAGGCACGCTCTCGGTCAGATCCACTGACGTCAAGCCGGTGTTCTTCTCTGAGCGGGGAAATGATTCCAGAGTGGAGCCGGACAACTACCTCAGCCCCGGGAAGGTCCAGCAGTTTGCCGTCACCACGGGGATGCACGCAGCTACCCCACTGGAGCAAGACCAGAAGAAAATGGACACTGGTAACCCCGTAAACTGGTAAAATGGGGTTTAAAATTGCCAGCATAAATGTGCGTAGCATTAAAGCGGCTACGCGATGTGTTTCAACGCTGGCCTTCCTGGCCAACGTCAAAGCCGATATCCTGTTTCTGCAGGAGTGTGGGATACCGCACCTCAGCAGTTACAGGAGATGGTCGAGCTTGTGGGCCCACGGGCCGTCAGTGTGGTCGGGGGGCAACGATAGCCGCGCCTCCGGCCTGGGTATCCTGTTGCGGGGAGGCAACTTCACCATCTCCGAGGTTAAGGAGGTGGTGGGTGGGCGCCTCCTCGTCGTGGACGTTAAATACAGAAACGCTCCCGTGAGACTAATCAACGTGTACGCCCCAGTGGGTAAGAGTGAACGGTTGGCCGTCCTGCAACAGCTTCCACTGCTGCTGGCTACGTCCAGGCCGGTCATTCTGGCCGGAGACTTCAACTGCATCATTGATGCAGATGGATGATCCGGCGGGGGGGACAGTAAACCGGACGCTACGTCCAGGGCCCTGATGGAAACGGTCAAAGACGCCAAGCTGCACGACGTCTTCAGCACCCCTGCAGATGGAGCGCAGCGTAGATACACCTGGTCACGGGCAGACGGGTCTATCCGCTCAAGGATAGATTACCTGTTTGTGTCCCGAACGCTCTCGGTCAGATCCACCGACGTCAAGCCGGTGTTCTTCTCTGACCACTGCCTCCTGCTGGCCGACTGTCACCTACTGGATGAACAGCGGGCGGGCAAGGGAACGTGGAAACTGAACACTAAGCTGTTGACCCCAGGAAACATCGAAGAGCTCAAGAGGGATTACGCAGGTTGGAGAACCGTGAAGCCCCTCTTTGAGTCTCCAGCGGACTGGTGGGAAACGGTAAAAGGGAACATCAAGAGGTTCTTTATCCTCAAAGGTGTCCAGGAGGCGAGAGAGAGGCGGGGAAAACTGTCCCAGCTCCAGGAAAGTATGCAGAACCTGCTCCTGCTGCAGACGATGGGGGTCGATGTCACGGAGGACCTCAAGGAGGTGAAGGGCCAGCAAGCCTCGCTCTTTGCCTCGGAGGCCTCCAGGATAATCTTCCGGTCCAGGGTCCGCTCGGTGGAGCAGGACGAGACGTGCTCACGTTTCTTCTTCCAGAAGGTGCACAAAGAGAGCTCCGTGCTCAGCAGCCTGAAGAAAGAAGATGGCTCGGTAACGTCATCTCAGGCTGACGTCATGAGGATCAGCAAATCCTTCTACGCCAGCCTGTATGACTCGAAGCCAACCGACAGCGCGGCCTCCCAGTCGTTCCTGTCCTCTATCACGGAGGTCCTAGATGACGGAACACGAGAGAGGCTGGACCAGCCGCTATCTCTGGATGAACTGACCAAGGGCCTCGAGTCCTTCGAAAAGAATAAAACTCCCGGAAGCGACGGCTTACCGGTCGAGGTTTATTCCGCTCTTTGGGACTTGATCGGCCAGGACCTGCTGGAGGTGTATGTCAGTATGCTTCGGGCAGGTACCATGAGTGAATCCATGAGGAAGGGCATCATCACCCTCGTCTACAAGCGGAAGGGGGAGAGGGAGGAAATTAGAAATTGGAGACCGATCTCACTGTTAAATGCAGACTACAAAATCTTGTCAAAGGTCATCGCCAACCGGGTCAGGTCTGCTCTGGGATCGGTGATGTACCGGGCAGGAAGATCTCTGAGAGTCTCGCACTCCTCAGGGATACGATCGCCTACGTGCAGGACAGGGGGGTGGACACCTGCCTCATCAGCCTGGACCAGGAGAAAGCCTTTGACAGGATATCGCATACATATATGAGGGATGTCCTCTCCAAAATGGGCTTTGGGGAGGGAATCGGAAATTGGATCAGACTGCTCTACACCAACATTGTCAGTGCAGTCTCAATCAATGGGTGGGAATCAGATAGCTTCCCTGTAAGATCTGGAGTCAGGCAGGGATGCCCCCTCTCACCCGCCTTGTTTGTGTGTTGCATAGAGCCATTTGCCGAATCCATCAGGAAGGATGCGAGCCTGAGAGGGGTGACTATTCCTGGCAGCGGGGGCCTGCAGGTTAAGGCCTCCCTGTACATGGATGACGTCGCTGTTTTCTGCTCGGATCCGCTGTCCGTGCACAGACTCGTGTGCATCTGTGACCAGTTCGAACGGGCCTCGGGGGCCAAGGTAAACCGAGGGAAGAGCGAGGCCATGCTCTTCGGGAACTGGGCCGACCAATCCTCTATCCCCTTCACCGTCAGGACTGACCACCTGAAGGTGCTGGGTATTTGGTTCGGGGGGGCTGGGGCGTGCGCCAAGACCTGGGAGGAGCGGATCAGGAAGATGAGACAGAAACTAGGCAGATGGGGGCAACGGTCGCTCTCCATCGCGGGAAAAAACCTGGTCATCAGGTGTGAGGTACTCTCAGTATTGCTATATGTGGCACAGGTCTGGCCTATCCCCAGGACCTGTGCCGCCGCAGTCACCCGGGCCATCTTCCAATTCATTTGGAGATCAAAGATGGACCGGGTCCAAAGAGACTCTATGTACAAAGACCGGTGCAATGGGGGAAAAAGCACGCCCAATGCCACCCTCACCCTGATGGCCACCTTTGTGTGTGGCTGCATCAAGCTGTGCGTGGATCCCCGGTACGCAAACACCAAGTGTCACTACGTACTGAGGTTCTACCTGTCCCCGGTGTTGTGAAGGATGGGCCTGGCCTCGCTGCCGCGGAACGCTCCGAGTAGTTGGACCGTTCCGTATCACCTGTCCTTCGTGGAGAAATTTATGAGGAAAAACACCTTTGACCACAAGTCCATCAGGAAGTGGTCAGCACGTAGCGTCCTTGAGACCCTTCGGGAAAAGGAGAGGGCGGATCCTGTCGAGCGGTTCCCTGAGCAGACTGTCAAAGCCATTTGGCAGAATGCCTCATCGCCAGAACTTTCCAACAAGCACCAAGACGTGGCTTGGCTGGTGGTGAGAAGGGCTCTGCCTGTGAGATCCTTTATGCACGCCCGGACTCTCTGCCGCACCGCACGCCGCCCTCGAAGTGGCTGCGGGGCGGACGAGACTGTCACACACCTCCTTCTGGAATGTGCCTATGCAGAGGAAGTCTGGAGAGGAATGCAGTGGTGCTTGTCGAGGTTCGTCCCGAGCAGCGCCGTGACGCGGGACTCCGTGCTCTACGGCTTGTTCCCCGGGACTCACACCGAGACGAACATTAACTGCGCCTGGAGGATCATCAACTCGGTGAAGGACGCTCTCTGGGCGGTCCGAAACCTGTTGATCTTCCAGCTGAAGGAGTTGACCCCGACCGAGTGTTGCAGAATGGCACATTCCAAGGTCCAAGACTACGTGTTGAGGGACGCGCTGAAGCTTGGGGCAGCTGCCGCCAAGGCGCGGTGGGGAAAGACCACCATGTAAGATCGGCCTGCCGAAAGAAGAACAGGGGGCCCATACAGACGTTTTTTTTGGCTCTTCTGATGCCTCAGCCAAATATATGTATATATACAAGATTGAAAAATGCACAGGATTGTAAAGGACAAGGATAAAGTCGAATCTGTGTTTGTAAATATGGACATATGTATGGCATGATCCAATGTACAGACCATCAAATCATTTATGAATAAAGTATATTTTTGAAATATAAAAAAAAAGTTTGGCCTGGGTATCCTGTTGCGAGGAGGCAACTTCACCAGGTTAAGGAGGTGGTGGGTGGTGGGTGGTGGTGGGTGCCTCCTCGTCACCGACGTCATGTACAGGAACACTCCCCTGAGACTGATTAATGTGTACGCCCCAGTGGGTAAGAGTGAACGGTTGGCCATCCTGCAGCAGCTTCCACTGTTGCTGGTTAGGTTCTGGCCGGAGACTTCAACTGTATCATTGATGCAGATGGACAGTCAGGCGGGGGGGACAGTAAACTGGACGCCACGTCCAGAGCCCTGATAGACACGGAAAAAGATGCCAAGCTGCATGACATCTTCAGCACCCGTGCAGACAGAGTGCAGCATAGATACACCTGGTCACGGGCAGATGGGTCTATCCGCTCAAGGATGGATTACCTGTTTGTGTCCCGAACGGTCTCGGTCAGATCCACCGACGGCAAGCCGGTGTTCTTCTCTGACCACTGTCTCCTGCTGCCCGACTGTCACCTACAGGACGAGCAGCGGGCTGGTAAGGGAAAGTGGAAAGCTGAACACAAAACTGTTGACCCCGGGAAACATTGAGTAGCTCAAGAAGGACTACGCATGTTGGAGAACCATGAAGCCCCTCTTTGAGTCCCCAGTGGACTGGTAGGAAACAGTAAAAGGGAACATCAAGAGGTTCTTTATCCTCAAAGGTGTTCAGGAGGTGAGAGAGAGGCGGGGAAAACTGTCCCAGCTCCAGGAAAGTATGCAGGACCTGCTCCTGCTGCAGATGATGGGGGTCGATGTCACGGAGGACCTCAAGGAGGTGAAGGGCCAGCAAGCCTCGCTCTTTGCCTCGGAGGCCTCAAAGATAATCTTCCGGTCCAGGGTCTGCTCGGTGGAGCAGGACGAGACGTGCTCACGTTTCTTCTTCCAGGAGGTGCACAAAGAGAGCTCCGTGCTCAGCAGCCTGAAGGAAGAATATGGCTCGATAATGTCATCTCAGGCTGACGTCATGAGGATCAGCAAATCCTTCTATGCCAGTCTGTATGACACGAAGTTTTAGACTTCCCTACCATGGGGAAAATCTGTCAGCTATCTACATTCTGGATGTAGGTTTGCTCGCTGAGCTGGAAGGTTCATTTTCAGACGTTTCATCACCATACTAGGTAACATTTTCAGTGAGCCTTCGGATGAAGCACTGCTGGTGTTTCCTGTTTTTGATTGAAATGTTTGGGTTTCCTTGAGTTGGTGATTTCATTTCCTGTGGTGACGTCATTTCCAGTGGTGATGTCATTTCATGTTCTTCTTCTCAAGGGGTGGGACATGGGGTCCAGGTCAATGTGTTTGTTGTTAGAGTTCCAGTTGGAATGCCATGCTTCTCGGAATTCTCATGTGTGCCTCTATTTGGCATGTCCTAGAATGGATGTGTTGTCCCAATCAAAGTGGTGTCCTTCATTATCTGTATGTAAGGATACTAGTGAGAGAGGGTCATGTTTTTTTGTGCTAGTTGATGTTGATGCATCGTTCTGGCTAGTTTTCTGCCTGTTTGTCCAATGTAGTGTTCTTGTACAGTATTTTGTAAATGACATTAGTTTTGCTTTTGCCTGTGTAGGGTCTTTCAAGTTCATTAGCTGCTGTTTTAGTGTGTTGGTGGGTTTGTGGGCTACCATGATGCCAAGGGGTCTGAGTAGTCTGGCAGTCATTTCTGAGATGTCTTTGATATAGGGGAGAGTGGCTAGGGTTTCTGGACGTGTTTTGTCTACTTGCTTGAATTTGTGCTGAGAAATCGGCAGAGTATGTTCATTGGGTATCCATTCTTTTAGAATGCGCTGAATAGGTGTAGACTCCACCCAAGAATTCCTGAAGACCAAAGACACACCAAGATAGAAGGGGATGAAATAATGGTTTCCTTTGATGTAACAGCCCTGGTCACATCAATTAACATCAACCTGGCCATGGAAACACTGACTGCACTATTAGAAGACCCAAAGACACATACACCAAACACCACCAACTTCATCAGCAAGGACAGTATCGTCAAGCTGGTGGACCTAAGCCTTACCACACACTTCACCTTCAACAACAAAACCTACAGACAAAACAACGGAACACCCATGGGATCTCCGATATCAGGATTCTTAGCAGAGGCAATAATGCAGAGACTTGAACAAACAGTTCTGCCAACCATCCAACCCAAACTTTGGGTCCACGACATGGATGACACCTTTGTCATCACTAAAAGGAGCAATTAGAAGAAACCTTCAAGACCATCAATAATACCCTTACTGGCATAAAATTCACTGAACAGGAGGAAAACAATAACAAACTGCCATTCCTAGATGTCACAGTGGAGCGAACAGCCAATGGGCAACTTCAAACCAGCATCTACAGGAAAACAACACATACGGACCAAATATTGAACTACAGAAGCAATCATCCCAACACCCACACACGAAGCTGCATCAGAACATTATTTCAACAAGCCAACACACACTGCAGCACAGAGGGACTTTGCAGAGTAAAGGAAAATCACCTATACAGTGTAATCAAAAAGAATGGGTACACAATGAACACAGACTGCCGATTTCTCAGCAACAAACCTAAACAAGCAGACAGAACACGTCCAGAAACCCTAACCACTCTTCCCTACATCAAATACATCTTGGAAATGACTGCAAGACTACTCAGACCCCTTGGCATCATGGTAGCCCACAAACCCACCAACACACTAAAACAGCAGCGAATAAACTTGAAAAAACCTGTACAGATAACAAGCAAAACTAATGTCATTTACAAAATACTGTGCAAGAACGGTAACAAGCACTACATTGGACAAACAGGCAAAAAACTAGCCACCAGGATACATGAACATCAGCTAGCCACAAAGCGACATGACCCTCTCTCACTAGTATCCTTACATACTACTTTGACTGGGACAACACATCCATCCTCGGACAAGCCAAACAGAGACACGCACAAGAATTCCCAGAAGCATGGCATTCCAACCGGAACTCTATCAACAAACACATTGACTTGGTCCCCATTTACCACCTCTTGAGAAAAAGAACAGAAAATGACATCACCAACCCAAGGAACCCAAACGTATAAATAGAAAGCAGACAACACCAGTAGTGCTTCGTCTGGAGGCTCACTGAAGATGTTACCTAATATGGTGATGAAACATCTTAAAATGAGCCTTCCAGCTCAGCGAGCAAACCTACATCCAGAACCTTAATCTGAGGGACAAATCTTCTCAAAACTGGCTATCTACCTTATCGATGTCTCTCATGATTTTATTAACCTCTATAAGGTCATCCCTCAGTCTCCTACACTCCAGGGAAAAAAGTCCCAGTCTATCAAACCTCTCCTTATAACACAAAACTTCGAGTCCAGTTAACACCCCAGTAAATCCTTTGTGCACTGTTTCTAGTTTAACACTATCCTTTCTTCAGTTGGGTGACCAGAACTGCACAGAGTTCTCCAAATGTGGCCTCACCCCGTCTTGTTCAGCTGCAACAAGACATCCCAACTCCTAAACTCAATGTTATGACAGATGAAAGCTTGCTTGCCTAAAGCCTTTGTCCCCATTCTGTCTACCTGTGAATCCACGTTCAAGGAGCTTTGAACCTGTACCAGTAGACTGCTTTGTTCTACACCACTCCCCAGGGCCTTCCCATTGGCTGTGTAAGTACTGCCCTGCTTTGACCCAACAAAATGCAACACCTTGCATTTATCAAATTTAAACTCCATTTGCCATTCCTCAGCTTACTGGCCTAGTTTATCAAGACCTCGCTGCCTTCCCAGATAACCTTCTTCACTATCCACTACACCAGCAATCTTGGTATCATCCACAAACTTACGAACCATACCTCCGAAATTCTCATCTAAATCATTTATATAAATAACAAATAACATCATTTGTTGTTTGGCACTTGCCCAGATCTGTTCAGGAGATGCTGCGAGGATCACAGAAGATTCCATAGCAGCACAAATAGGAATCCGCAAAATATAGGAATCGAGAAGCAAGCATTTGCATGGGCAAGACTTCAGAACAATGAGGTACAGTTCTGAAATACAAGGCGTACATGTCAGGAGTTTGAAAAAACCCCTCAATTTCTGCTTTAGGCAGCAGGAAGAGTGGGAGCTTGGTCCCGGGGCCTTCCAGGAAAGGGGAGTCACTGATATAAAACTTTAAAAGCCTATCTCGAGCTTCGGCCGCAGCAGCATCTCAGAGAGCAGAGGTTTCTGGGAAAGGAGGGACTCTTTGTTCCCCCTCAGCTATATAAGTGAGTGTTTTCTAAACCTGAGACCCTACCCTTGGAGGGCCTCCCACCCAACTACCTCCTTGAACCTAAAAGACCAGGGACACATCAGGCAAGCTTCTATTTTTTTAACTTTCTGATAAGGGGACTAGCAGGGATGGCAGTGCAAGGAGAGCAATGTTCCTCCTGCATGATGTTTGAGGTGAGGGACGCCATTAGTGTCCCATCCAAGTACATCGGCAGGAAATGCACTCAACTCTCGCTCCTACAAGACCGCGATAGGGAACTGGAGCGGGAGCTGGATGAACTTCAGATCATTCGTGAGGCAGAGTCTGTGATGGATAAGAGTTCCAGGGAAGTAGTTACTCCTCGGCATGAAGAAAGTTGGGTGACTGTTCGAAGGGGGGAAATGTCACTCAGTGGAAATATCTCCTGTGTTCATTCCCCTGAAAAACAATTACACCATTTTGGATACTGTTTAGGAGGATGACTTACCAAGGGTCTGCAGTGGGGTGCAGGTCTCTGTCACAGAGTCTGTCCCTGTTGTACAGAAGGGAAGCAGGGAAAGGAGGAGAATGTTAGTCATTGGGGACTCAATAGTGAGAGGGTCAGATAGAAGGTTTGTTGGCAATGAATGAGACTCACGGTTTGTGTGTTGCCTCCCAGGTGCCAAGGTCCATGATGTCTCGGATTGTGTCTTTGGGGTCCTGAAGGGAGAGGGTGACTAATCCCAAGTCGTTGCCCATGTAGGTTCCAATGACATTGGTAGAAAGAGGCATAGGGATGTAAGGCAGGATTTCAGGGAGCTAGGGTGGAAGCTGAGAGCAAGAACAAACAGAGTTGTTGTCTCTGGCTTGTTACCCGTGCCACGTGATAGTGAGGTGAAGAACAGGGAGAGATATCAGCTGAACACGTAGCTGCGGGGATGGTGCAGGAGGGAGGGTTTCAGATATATAGATAATTGGGCTTCATTATGGGGAAGGTGGGACCTGTACAAACAGGTCGGTCATCACTTGAACCAGAGGCATACTAATATCCTGAGTGGGAAATCTGCTGGTGCTATTTGGGTGAGTTTAAACTCGCTCAGCAAGGGGGTGCTCCAGTACACAGATGAATAAGAGTAGGGAGGACATGGCCAGGATTTCATGGTCACAGGAGCATGCTGGCAGACATCAAACTGGTTTGAAGTGTGTCTACTTCAACACCAGGAATATCCAGAAAAAGGTATATAACGATATAACGATGGCTGGAAGAACTTTTGACGAGGACTCGTCTTCTTGGGTGGTATGGGCTGAGGTTAGAAACAGGAAAGGAGAGGTCACATCGCTGGGAGTTTTTTTAATATTCCTCTGCGACGTTCCAGGAATGTGGAGGAGAGGATTGGCAAATCGATTATGGGCAGAAGTGAATGGAACAGGGTGGTCATTATGGGGGAATTTAACTTCCCCAACATTGCCTGGAAATGCTATAACTCTAGTATGTTGGATGGATCAATTTTTGTCCAATGTGTGCAGGAGGGTTTTCTGAAACAGTATGTAGAAAGGCCGACAAGAGGGGACCCACACTGGATCTGGTGCTCGGTAATGAACCAGGCCAGGTGTTTGATTTCACGATATGTAAGCACTTTGGAGACTGTGACCATAATTCAAAGTTAAAAAATCACGTAACACCAGGTTATAGTCCAACAGGTTTAATTGGAAGCAATATGTTTTGGAGTGCTGCTCGTTCATCAGGTGGTGTGATTCTTAACTTTGTACACCCCAGTCCAACACCGGCATCTCCAAATCATGACCATAATTCAGTTACATTTAGTTTATTGATGGAAAGGAATAGGTACATACCACACGGAAAGAGTTATAGATAGGGGGAGGGGAATTATAAGGCGATTAAGGAAGACTTAGGAGGTTAAGAATAGGGCAGCAAAATGCAGGGGATGGAGACAATCGAAATGTGGAGTTGGCTTAAGGAAAATATATTGTTTATCTTTGATAGATAGATCCCTGTCAGGCAAGGAGGAAGTGATAAGAGAACTGAAAAGAAGGCAAGGGAACTGTGGTTTACAAGAAATTGTATCTCTTGTTCAGCAGAAGAGAGAGGCTTATGTGACATTGGGGTGAGATGGTTCAGATGAGGCGATGGTGAGTTACAGAAAAGCTAGATAGGATTTAAAGGTAGAGTTAAGAAGAGCAAGGAGGGGACATGAGCAGTGTTTAGCAGGTAGAATGAAGGAAAACCCTAAAACTTTCTCTACATTTGTGAGGAATAAAAGGATGACTAGGGTAGGAAAAAGGCCTGTTAAAGACAGAAGTGGGATGTTGTGTGTGGACCCTGTGGAGATTGAAGAGGTGCGAAATGAATATTTCTCATCTGTTCTCACTCAAAAGGAGAATATTGTAGAGGAGAAGACGAAGATATAGACTATGAGACTTGAAGTTAGTAAGGAGAAGGTGCTATTAATTCGAGAAGGAGTGAAAGTAGATAAGTCCCTGGGTCAGATGGGATTTTTCTGCGAATTGTCTGGGAAGCTAGGAAGGAGATGGCTGAGCCTTTGGCCTTGATCTTTGAGACATCATTGTCTACAGGTTTAGTACCAGAGGACTGGAGGATTGCAAATGTTGTGCCCATGTTCAAGGAGGGCAGTCGAGATGACCCAGGTAATTGTAGACCAGTGACCCTTATGTCTGTTGTAGGAAAAGTTTTGGAAAGGATTATAAGAGATAGGATTTATAATCATCTTGCAAGCAACAATTTGATAGGAAATAGTAAATATGGATTTGTCAAGAGCAGGTTGTGTCTCACAAACCTCATTAAGATTTTTGAGAAGGTGACCAAGCATGTGGATGAGGGTAGGGGAGTTGACATGGTGTACACAGACTTCAGTAAAGCCTTTGATAAGGTTCCACATGGTAGGCTATTGGTGAAAATGCAGAGGCATGTGATCGAAGGTGATTTAGCTTTTGGATTAGAAACTGGCTTTCTGTAAGAAGGCAACGAGCGATGAAAAATATTCAGCCTGGAATCCGGTTACTAGTAGTGTGACACAAGGATCTGTTTTGGGACAATTGCTGTTTGCTATTTTGACAAACAACTTGGATGCTGGCAGAAGTAAGTTTGCAGATGATACTAAAGTCGGTGGAATGGTGGACAGTGTGGAATAACGTTGGAGGTTGCAGAGACACTTGGATAAACTGCAGAACTGGGCTGAAAGGTGGCAAATGGAGTTCAATGCAGATAAATGTGAGGTGATTCACGTTGGGAAGAATAACAGGAAGGCAGAATACTGGGTCAATGGAAAGATTCTTGGGAGTGTGGAATTTTGGTGTCCACATACTGAGATCCCTAAAATATGCTGCCCGGATTGATAGTGCTGTTAAGAAGGCATACAGTGTGTGAGGTTTTATTGGTAGAGGGATTAAGTTGTGATGTCATGCTGCAACCATACAATATGCTAATGTGGCTTGACTCGGAATACTGTGTATAGTTCTGGTCGCCCCATTACTGGAAGGATGTGGAAGCATTGGAAAAGGTGCAGAGGAGATTTACCAGGCCATTGCCTCGTCTGAAGTGAAGGTCTTATGACGAATGGCTGAGGGACTTGGGTCCAAAGTTAATTTCCAATTAAGCCTATTGGACTATAACCTGGTGCCGTGTGATTTTTAACTTTGTACACCCCAGTCCAACACCAGCATCTCCAAATCAGGACTTGGGTCTGTTCTCATTGGAGAGGAGAAGGCTCAGAGGTGATTTAATAGCAACACACAAGATGGTCAGAGGATTAGATAGTGTGGACAGTGAGAGTCTATTTCCTAGGATGGTGACATTGGCTTGTATGAGGGGATGCAGCTGCAAATTGAGGAGTGATAGATTCAAGACAGATGTCAGAGGCAGGTTCTTTACTCAGAGAGTGGTAAGGGCGTAGAATGCCCTGCCTGCCAATGTAGTTAACTCAGCCAAATGAGAGGCATTTAAACAGTCCTTGCATAAGCACATGGATGATAATGGGATATGGTCGGGGAAGGGGCTTAGATTAGTTCACAGTTGAGCAACATCGAGGGTCGAAGGGCCTGTTCTGCCCTGTATTGTTCTATGTTCGATGTTCAACAAAACCACTTGCAAACATGTGTTGGTCCTCATCAGAAACACTCTTTCGTTGGAAGCATTGCTAACGTCCCACTCCTTGCACATTTCTGATTTGTCGATGAGATGTTTGTGATATTTGAATCGATAGCAGTGTCACAGAATTTCTTGACCCAATATCAAACCATCCATCAAATGCAGCAAACAAGTCAGCTCCCCTTCCACGGAATGTCAGCTGAGAAATCTCACAATGTGTTCTCAGATACAAATCTCCTGATAGCCCATGTTCACGGTCAACTTACACATCAGCTTCCCCAGAGTCTCAGTGTAATGCCATCTCTTATGACAACTCACGGAATCTTCCAGCAAACTCCAGACTTGTGCCTTGTTGATGATTGTCAGGCTTTGGGGAGTCAGGAGGTGAGTTACTTGATGCAATATTCCCAGTCTCTGACCTGATCTTGTAGCCACTGTGTTTCTGTGGTGAGTCCAGTTAAGTTTCTGGTCAATGGTGACTCTCAGGATGTTGGTATTGAGGGACTCGTTGAAGGTAGCACCATTGAATGTCAAGAGATGATTGTGTCTTATCGGAGATGGTTATTGCCTGGCATGTGTGTGTGACAAATATTACTTGCCACATGTAGCCCAAGCCTGTATATTGTCCAGGCCTTGCTTCATTTGAACATGGACTCCATCAGTATCTGAGGTGTAGCAAATGATGATGAACATTGAACAATCATCCGTGGCATTCCGACTTCTGAGCTTAAGTTGGGGGGAATGTCGTTGATGAAACAGTTGAAGATGATTGGGCCCTGGAGAACTCAAGGATACAACCTCTAGAGAGTCCTGAACTCAGATTCCTAAGATCCTTTTTGCTTCATGTTTCTGAAGTCTTTCCCCATATAGAATATCATCTTTCCCTCTATTCTTCCAAAGTGCATAACCTCATACTTTCCCACAGTGTATTCCATCTGCCACTTCTTTGCCCACTCTCCCAGTCTGTCCAAGTTCTTCTGCAGCCTCCCCACAACCTCGACACCACCTGACCCTCCACCTATCGCTGTGTCATCCACAAACTTAGTGACAATACCCTTTCACTCTGATTGTTAATGTTTAATGTGAACAGTCGTGGTCCCGACACTGACCCCTGTAGGACTCCACTAGTCACTCAGTGTCATCCTGAATAAGACCCCTTTATACCCACTCTCTGCTACCTTCCAGTCAGCCAATCCTCTATCCATGCCAGTACCTTTCCCCTAACACCATGGGCTCTTACCTGATTTAGCAGCCTCCTTTCTGGCACCCTGTCAAATATCTTCTGGAAATTCAGATAGATCACACCGACTGGCTCTCCTTTGCCTCCCTTACTTGTTCCCTCCTCAAAGTATTAAAACAGACTTGTCAGGCATGCCCCCCTCACCCTGATGAAGCCCTGTTGTCTCAGTCTGATTTTACCATGCACTCTGCAATCTCATCTTTAATAATGCACTCGGAAATCTTACCAATGACCGAGGTCAGGCTAACTGAACTATAGTTTCCTGGCTTCTGTCTCCCTCCCTTCTTCAAAAGGGATGTTACATTATCCATTTTCCAGATCCCTGGGACCCTCCCTGATCTCAGTGATTCCTGAAAGATCACCACCAATGGCTCCACCATCTCCTCAGCTATCCCCTGGTGTAATCCGTGTGGTCTGGGTGATCTATCCACCTTCAGACCTTTTTGTTTCCCCAGTACCTTCTCCTTAGTGATGCCCACCACCCTCACCTCTGCCCCCTTACTCTCTGGCACATTGTTGGTCTCTTCCACCATGAAAACTGATGCAAAGCATCTGCTCAATTCCCTCTCTGTTTCTTTGTTCCCCATTACTACTTCCCCAGTCTCAGTTTCCAGTGATCCAATGTCTACTCTTGATTGTTGCTTCCTTTGTATATATCTACAAAAAGCTCCTTCCAATCTGCTTTTGTATAACGAGCTAGCTTACTCTCAGATTTCATCTCCTTCATCCTTATTGATTTTTTAGTGATGCTCTGCCGTTTTCAAAGGATTCCCAATCCTGTGGCTTCCCAATACTCTTCACTTTCTGTGTGCATTACCTATAAATACAGACATGTTCACTGAGTCAAACATCAGCATGGAACGTAATGGTGTGCACTTTCAAAAACATATATCTACAAATGCAACACACACACACATACACACACCCACACACACACACACACAGATTTCTGCTCACACACACAGTCAGATTTATGCTCTCTCTCTTGTGCACATGCACACCCACACGCACACACACATGTGTGAGATGCATCATTTTAGAGTGTGGAGGGTGGAGTGACATAGAACAACACAATTATGAATCATTTGAAACTGTTGGAATATCTTTGGAGAGTTTTCAGTGAAACATATTCCTTTCAGTTCTTTAATTGGGTTGTGGGCATGTCTGGCTGGGCCCAGCATTTATTGCTCCATCCCTAGTTGCCCTTGAGAAGGTGGAGGTGAGCTCCCTTCTTGAACCGCTGTAGTCCATGTGCTGTAGGTAGACCCACAATACCCTCAGGAAGGGAAATCTGGAATTTTGAGTCAGCGACACTGAAGGGACGGCGATATATTTCCAAGTCAGGGTGAAGAGTGTTTTCAAAGGGATCTTGCTGGGAATGGTCTTCCCATATAATTTGCGGACACTGTTGATTCAATGTTTATTTGAAAACTTACATTTTGGAGGATTGTGGAAAATATTTCATATTTTGTATAAACACCTCGAGTGGTTTCTTTAAAGGTCACCAGACACTGCTTTTCTAAAACCCAAACTTCCATGAAATGACATGACTTGTGCTCACTGCTCGCTGTGCTGTACACCGTGCTGTGGCTGTTTGTACAGTAACTGGATGGAGAGAGTGCTTTGTGTTTGTAATTAGCTGAGGGACATAAAGCCTGTGAGGAAGGGCTCCCCATCTGATCACTCCCATGGTTGGTGAAAGAAACAACCCACTTGTTGAGTTCAGAATGAAACCTTTCCCTTCCTTCCTTCTGAAAGAGTGATCGAACTTCTCGATTGCATTTCCCTGAACAAGCTGATAGATACCGGAGACAGCCCTGTGTGTGTGTTATTAGTGATGGCCACATGTGTAAGGAGACAGAGGTGATAGACTTACAAAGATTTTATGCTTCAGACATTCTGTCTTCAACAATGACCTATTGGCCAAAGTGGCCTTGCTTTTAGAAATACAATCCCTGCAGAGAATATTTGCCTTTCTGTTTTCATGATGAGTGAGAATATGTGAGAGAGAACAACTGTAAAGCTCAGCAGGTCGAGCAGCATCTGTGGAAACAAATCAGAGTTAACTTTTCGGGTTCAGAGACCCTTCCTCAGAAGCGCTAACTCTTTTTATTTCTCTCCACAGATGCTGCCACACCTGCTGAGCTTTTCCAGCAACTCTTGTTTTTGTTCCTGATTTACAGCATCTGAAGTTCTTCCAGTTTTCATTGAGGTTACGTTGGTATGTTTTGGGGATGGTTAGAGGGATAGCTGTTTATATGTGTGCGTTACTTGATTTTGTGTTAACAATTGATTGTGTCTTCAATTAATATTTGGTTTTGATAATAAGCTTTGGTCAGTGCATTGAGTATAGGAGTTGGGAGGTCATGTTGCAACTGCACAGGAGATTGGTGTGGCCACGTTTGGAATAATGCGTTCAATTTTGGTCACTCTGCTGTAGGAAACATTTTGTGAAACTTGAAAAGCCGCAGAACAGATATACAAGGATATCACCAGGGTGGAGAGTTTGAGCTCTAGGGAGAGGTTGATTAGACTGGAGCTATTTTCTCTGGAGCATTGGACAGTGAAGGGTGACCTTGTAAAGGTTTATTTTTTCCAGGGTAGGGCAGGCCAAAACTTGAGGGCATCGGTTTAAGGTTAAATGGGGAGTTCTGGTTAAGTGGGGAGTCATTGGGAGGATATCTCTGACAGCTCTGAGGAATGACTTTACGTGGGACTCTGGGGAGTGGGACTGACTGTGAAATCCGCACCCACTTGCAGGGCCTCTCGGTCTCGGGATCAGTCAAAAGAATCACTAGGTGTACGATCTGTTAAAAACAAGGTTACTGGTTTAATAAATTAAGGCAGCCTGGCACAGATTTCTCCAGTAACACAGAGGTTAAAAGCTTCTGTGTTCCGTGCA
This sequence comes from Chiloscyllium punctatum, assembly GCF_047496795.1. Lineage (NCBI taxonomy): Eukaryota > Metazoa > Chordata > Chondrichthyes > Orectolobiformes > Hemiscylliidae > Chiloscyllium > Chiloscyllium punctatum. The sequence goes on from NC_092768.1 coordinate 15,439,903, forward strand.
GAAATGGCTCAATTACATTCGAAAATTACACATTATTTATATTTTTTTAAGAGATAGTACAGCCTTAATTACAAATGTAATAAGGTGATATGATTTACAGCAGGTTGATCCAATGATATTTCCTGAGAAAATGCTCTTAATTACAAGCAAAATCCAATCAACTGTAATATGGTGACATGATTGATAACAGGCTAATCCAATGATATTCCCTGGGAAAGGGGTCATAATTATGTAAATGATCATGTCATGGTAGCAGGTCAAGATTCGTTTGAATATCAAATCACTGTCTTACAATTCATATTATGAAAACTCCATTGTTTTCTCTTGTCTCTAAATACAACCAACTCAGCAAAGCATCAGTTCAAGTTCACAGTGTCAAAGAAAAATCTTAAGCCATTTTGTTATGTTATTTTAAAGTGAAAAGTCATTTGTGGTGAATAAAGACCATAAGACCATAAGACATAGGAGTGGAAGTAAGGCCATTCGGCCCATCGAGTCCACTCCGCCATTCAATCATGGCTGATGCGCATTTCAGCTCCACTTGCCAGCGTTCTCCCCGTAGCCCTTAATTCCTCTAGACAACAAGAACCTATCAATCTCGGCCTTGAAGACATTTAGCGTCCCGGCTTCCACTGCACTCCGTGGCAATGAATTCCACAGGCCCACCACTCTCTGGCTGAAGAAATGTCTCCGCATTTCCGTTCTGAAATGACCCCCTCTAATTCTAAGGCTGTGTCCACGGGTCCTAGTCTCCTCGCCTAACAGAAACAATTTTCTAGCATCCACCTTTTCAAAGCCATGTATTATTTTGTACGTCTCTATTAGATCTCCCCTTAATCTTCTAAACTCCAACGAATACAATCCCAGTATCCTCAGCCGTTCCTCATATGCTAGAACTGTCATTCCAGGGATCATCCGTGTGAATCTCCGCTGGACACGTTCTAGTGCCAGTATGTCCTTCCTGAGGTGTGGGGACCAAAACTGGACACAGTACTCCAAATGGGGCCTAACCAGAGCTTTATAAAGTCTTAGTAGTACATCTCTGCTTTTATATTCCAACCCTCTTGAGATAAGAGACAACATTGCATTCGCTTTCTTAATCACAGACTCAACCTGCCTGTTTACCTTTAGAGAATCCTCGACTAGCACTCCCAGATCCCTTTGTGTTTTGGCTTTATTAAGTTTCTCACCATTTAGAAAGTAGTCCATTCCTATATTCTTTTTGCCAAAGTGCAAGACCTCGCACTTGCTCACGTTAAATTCCATCAGCCATTTCCTGGACCACTCTCCCAACCTGTCTAGATCCTTCTGTAGCCTCCCCACTTCCTCAGTACTACCTGCCTGTCTACCTAACTTTGTATCATCGGCAAACTTCGCTAGAATGCCCCCGGTTCCCTCATCCAAATCATTAATATATAATGCGAACAGCTGTGGCCCCAGCACCGAACCCTGCGGGACACCGCTCGTCACCGGCTGCCATTCTGAAAAAGAACCTTTTATCCCAACTCTCTGCCTTCTGTTCGATAGCCAATCCTCAATCCATCCCAGCAGCTCACCTCGAACACCATGGGCCCTCACCTTGCTCAGCAGTCTCCCGTGTGGCACCTTATCAAAGGCCTTTTGAAAGTCCAGATAGACCACATGTACTGGGTTCCCCTGGTCTAACCTACTTGTTACCTCGTCAAAAAATTCCAACAGGTTTGTCAGGCATGCCCTCCCTTTACTAAATCCATGTTGACTTGTTCTAATCAGACTCTGCTCTTCCAAGAATTTAGAAACCTCATCCTTAATGATGGATTCTAGAATTTTACCAACAACCGAGGTTAAGCTGATTGGCCTATAATTTTCCATCTTTTGCCTTGATCCTTTCTTGAACAAGGGGGTTACTACAGCGATCTTCCAATCATCCGGGACCTTTCCTGACTCCAGTGACTCTTGAAAGATCTCAACCAATGCCTCTGCTATTTCCTCAGCAACCTCTCTCAGAACTCTAGGGTGTATCCCATCGGGGCCAGGAGATTTATCAATTTTAAGACTTTTTAACTTTTCTAGCACTATCTCTTTCGTAATGGCAACCATACTCAACTCAGCCCCGTGACACCCTTTAATTTTTGGGATATTACTCATGTCTTCCACTGTGAAAACTGACACAAAGTACTTGTTAAGTTCTCCTGCTATTTCCTTATCTCCCATCACTAGGCTCCCTGCATCAGTTTGAAGTGGCCCAATGTCTACTTTTGCCTGTCGTTTGTTTCTTATGTACTGAAAGAAACTTTTACTATTATTTCTAATATTACTGGCTAGCCTACCTTCATATTTGATCCTCTCATTTCTTATTACACTCTTTGTTATCCTCTGTTTGCTTTTGTATCCTTCCCAATCTTCTGATTTCCCACTGTTCTTAGCCACTTTATAGGATCTCTCTTTTTCTTTAATACATTTCCTGACTTCCTTTGTCAGCCAAGGTTGTCTAATCCCTCCCCGGTTAATCTTTCTTTTCTTGGGAATGAACCTCTGTACAGTGTCCTCAATTATACCTACAAACTCCTGCCATTTTTGCTCTAGTGTCTTCCCGGTTAGCCTCTGCTTCCAGTCTATTTTAGTCAGTTCCTCTCTCATGCCCTCATAATTACCTTTATTCAACTGTAACACCATTACATCAGATTTCGCCTTCTCCCTTTCAAACTCCAGACTGAACTCTACCATATTATGGTCGCTACTTCCTAAGGGTTCCCTTACTTTAAGATCTTTTATAGAGTCTGGTTCATTGCAAAGCACTAGGTCCAGAATAGCCTGCTCTCTTGTGGGCTCCATGACAAGCTGTTCCAAAAAGCCATCCTGTATGCATTCCATGAATTCCCTTTCTTTAGATCTACTAGCAACATTATTTACCCAGTCCACCTGCATATTGAAGTCACCCATGATCAATGTAACCTTGCCTTTCTGACATGCCTTCTCTATTTCCCGGTACATGTTGCGTCCCTGGTCCTGACCACTGTTAGGAGGTCTGTACACAACTCCAATTATGGTTTTTTTGCCTTTGTGGTTCCTCAATTTCACCCACACAGACTCCACATCATCCGACGCTCTGTCATTCAATACCATAGATTTAATTTTGTTCTTAACTAACAAGGCAAACCCACCCCCTCTGCCCACCTCTCTGTCTTTTCGATAAGTTGAAAAACCATGGAGGTTTAACTGTCAGTCCTGACCCCCCTGTAACCAAGTCTCTGTGATGCCTACTACATCATAATCATTCACTATTATCTGTGCCATTAATTCATCGGCTTTGTTATGAATGCTACGAGCATTCAGGTAAAGTGCCTTAATGCTAACTTCCTTATTAGAGATGTTGTAAGTCATATGTCCTAAGTTATCCTTGCTTTTTTCTGCATTCTCAGTCTGCCTCAATTTTAAATCCGCCTGGAAACATGCTATCCTGCTGCTTATCTTTCCATTTACCTCCATACTCCCTGTCGCTTTCACTTTCCCTTCCCCCCAACTCAGAAGTTTAAAGTCCTACTGACCACCCTATTTATCCTCTTCGCCAGAACATTGGTACCTGATCGGTTCAGGTGGAGACCGTCCCAACGGTACAGATCCCCCCTGTTCCAAAACTGATGCCAATGCCCCATGAAGTGGAATCCCTCTTTCCCACACCAATCCCTTAGCCACGTGTTTACTTGCCTAATTTTCTTGTCCCTATGCCAATTGGCACGTGGCTCGGGCAGTAATCCGGAGATTATGACCCTTGAGGACCTGTGCTTCAATTTCCTGCCTAGTGCTTCGTAATGCCCAAACAGGTCCTCCACCCTAGTCTTGCCTATGTTGTTGGTACCAACGTGGACCACAACAACTGGATCCTCCCCCTCCCGCTCCAATATCCTTTCAAGCCGGTCAGAGATGTCTCGCACCCTGGCACCGGGCAGGCAACACACCATGCGAGACTCCCGATCCGGCTTGCAAAGGATACTATCTGTCCCCCTAATTATAGAATCCCCTATAACCACTACCTGTCCATTAGCTCCCCCCTCTTGAATGGCCTTCTGCACCATGGTGCCTTGGTCAGTTGGCTCATCCTGTCCAGAGCCCTTTTCCTCATCCGAACAGGGAGCAAGAATCTCGTACCTGTTGGACAAGGTCAAGGACTGAGGCTCCTCCACTCCTGAACTCTGGTTCCCCCTACCTGCCTCACTTACAGTCACACTCTTTTGTGCCTGATCACTAGCTGAGTGTGAATTAATTAATCTCCCAGGTGTGACTGCCTCCTGAAACAAAGCGTCCAGGTAACTTTCCCCCTCCCGGATATGCCGCAGTGTTTGAAGCTCAGATTCCAGATCATCAACTCTGATCCGGAGTTCTTCCAGCAACCAACACTTGCTGCAGATGTGGTCACTGCCGTTCACAATGGGATCAGCCAGCTCCCACATCATACAGCAACAGCACATCACCTGCCCAGCCATCTCTGCTTAGTTAGTTAATTACTTACTTTGTACAAGTATGAGTTAGAATACCTTCTGATACCTCTCTGCTATAGTTTTTTTTACCCTAAGTAAGGACTTGATGTATACACACAAAAAAAACACGAAGTAATTTTTTAATTAGTCCCCAGTAAAGAAATAAAAATCCTTACCTTAAAAGAAAAAGCAGAGTAGTTAAGAAGGTTAGAGGAGGAGGGTGGGTGGGAGATACTACAGGTGGAGAATCTCTGGTTTAGCCACCGTCCTGACTTATATACTCACTTTTCCGTCCCGGCTGCCCCTCTGCTCGCTGTCACTTCCTCTGCAGCTCCCGCTCTTTCTGTGGAGAGAGAGGGAAAAAAAACACCGCTGCCCGCTACAGGTAAGCAATTTTAAAACAAACTGTATTACCTTTGCTGTAGTCTCCCGGGTTCTCTTTTACTTCGACGCTGCTCCCGCTCAAAAATCTCCATGTACTTGTTGCTTCTGACAACAGCCTAAACTCAAATTTTAGATCCTCAACTGGAAATGCTGTACAAAGAGCCAGCACATGCATGATGGGCCGAACAAACTCTTTTATTACTGCAATGGCTCCAGGGCATATCAAGACAGAACTAGTCAAATGTAGCTTTCCAGACAGACAGGCCTACTGTTATGGACCAGAGCAGATCCTTTCCGAATGTATTCAGAAGGTTGCCTGGATCTTACCTTTCTCTGACTTGAAAGGTAAATGTAAGGTGTTGCATTCCAGATGCAACTGAATTGGTCAAACTGCCTGACGTTATGTGGTGAACTACCAGAGCTTCTGGGAGGGAGGGGAACAATCTCTGTGTCTGAGAGGAGCACCCTTTATATCTGTGTCTGATCCCTGACAGCTCAGTAACTTTGACCAGGAGGTGGGATCTCTGTGTCCTCCTCCTCCTCCTGTTCTGTTCATCTTCCCTCCCACCTATCTGCTCCGCCCTCCACTCTGACCTATCACCAATCAGTGCTTGTCGGCCAGGACCTGCTGGAGGTGTATGTCAGTATGCTCCGGGCAGGTACCATGAGTGAATCCATGAGGAAAGGCATCATCACCCTCGTCTACAAGCGGAAGGGGGAGAGGGAGGAAATTAGAAATTGGAGACCGATCTCACTGTTAAATGCAGACTACAAAATCCTGTCAAAGGTCATCGCCAACCGGGTCAGGTCTGCTCTGGGATCGGTGATCCACCCGGACCAAACCTGTGCTGTACCGGGCAGGAAGATCTCTGAGAGTCTCGCACTCCTCAGGGATACGATCGCCTACGTGCAGGACAGGGGGGTGGACACCTGCCTCATCAGCCTGGACCAGGAGAAAGCCTTTGACAGGATATCGCATACATATATGAGGGATGTCCTCTCCAAAATGGGCTTTGGGGAGGGAATCGGAAATTGGATCAGACTGCTCTACACCAACATTGTCAGTGCAGTCTCAATCAATGGGTGGGAATCAGATAGCTTCCCTGTAAGATCTGGAGTCAGGCAGGGATGCCCCCTCTCACCCGCCTTGTTTGTGTGTTGCATAGAGCCATTTGCCGAATCCATCAGGAAGGATGCGAGCCTGAGAGGGGTGACTATTCCTGGCAGCGGGGGCCTGCAGGTTAAGGCCTCCCTGCACATGGATGACGTCGCTGTTTTCTGCTCGGATCCGCTGTCCGTGCACAGACTCGTGTGCATCTGCGACCAGTTCGAACGGGCCTCGGGGGCCAAGGTAAACCGAGGCAAGAGCGAGGCCATGCTCTTCGGGAACTGGGCCGACCAATCCTCTATCCCCTTCACCGTCAGGACTGACCACCTGAAGGTGCTGGGTATTTGGTTCGGGGGGGCTGGGGCGTGCGCCAAGACCTGGGAGGAGCGGATCAGGAAGATGAGACAGAAACTAGGCAGATGGGGGCAACGGTCGCTCTCCATCGCGGGAAAAAACCTGGTCATCAGGTGTGAGGTACTCTCAGTATTGCTATATGTGGCACAGGTCTGGCCTATCCCCAGGACCTGTGCCGCCGCAGTCACCCGGGCCATCTTCCAATTCATTTGGAGATCAAAGATGGACCGGGTCCGAAGAGACTCTATGTACAAAGACCGGTGCAATGGGGGAAAAAACACGCCCAATGCCACCCTCACCCTGATGGCCACCTTTGTGTGTGGCTGCATCAAGCTGTGCGTGGATCCCCGGTACGCAAACACCAAGTGTCACTACGTACTGAGGTTCTACCTGTCCCCGGTGTTGCGAAGGATGGGCCTGGCCTCGCTGCCGCGGAACGCTCCGAGTAGTTGGACCGTTCCGTATCACCTGTCCTTCGTGGAGAAATTTATGAGGAAAAACACCTTTGACCACAAGTCCATCAGGAAGTGGTCAGCACGTAGCGTCCTTGAGACCCTTCGGGAAAAGGAGAGGGCGGATCCTGTCGAGCGGTTCCCTGAGCAGACTGTCAAAGCCATTTGGCAGAATGCCTCATCGCCAGAACTTTCCAACAAGCACCAAGACGTGGCTTGGCTGGTGGTGAGAAGGGCTCTGCCTGTGAGATCCTTTATGCACGCCCGGACTCTCTGCCGCACCGCACGCTGCCCTCGAAGTGGCTGCGGGGGGGACGAGACTGTCACACACCTCCTTCTGGAATGTGCCTATGCAGAGGAAGTCTGGAGAGGAATGCAGTGGTGCTTGTCGAGGTTCGTCCCGAGCAGCGCCGTGACGCGGGACTCCGTGCTCTACGGCCTGTTCCCCGGGACTCACACCGAGACGAACATTAACTGCGCCTGGAGGATCATCAACTCGGTGAAGGACGCTCTCTGGGCGGTCCGAAACCTGTTGATCTTCCAGCTGAAGGAGTTGACCCCGACCGAGTGTTGCAGACTGGCACATTCCAAGGTCCAAGACTACGTGTTGAGGGACGCGCTGAAGCTTGGGGCAGCTGCCGCCAAGGCGCGGTGGGGAAAGACCACTGTGTAAGATCGGCCTGCTGAAAGAAGAACAGGGGGCCCATACAGACGTTTTTTTGGGCTCTGCTGATGCCTCAGCCAAATATATGTATATATACAAGATTGAAAAAATGCACAGGATTGTAAAGGACAAGAATAAAGTCGAATCTGTGTTTGTAAATATGGACATATGTATGGCATGATCCAATGTACAGACCATCAAATCATTTATGAATAAAGTATATTTTTGAAATAAAAAAAAAAAAAAAAAAAAAATCACCAATCAGTGCTTGTCGGCCAGGACCTGCTGGAGGTGTATGTCAGTATGCTCCGGGCAGGTACCATGAGTGAATCCATGAGGAAAGGCATCATCACCCTCGTCTACAAGCGGAAGGGGGAGAGGGAGGAAATTAGAAATTGGAGACCGATCTCACTGTTAAATGCAGACTACAAAATCCTGTCAAAGGTCATCGCCAACCGGGTCAGGTCTGCTCTGGGATCGGTGATCCACCCGGACCAAACCTGTGCTGTACCGGGCAGGAAGATCTCTGAGAGTCTCGCACTCCTCAGGGATACGATCGCCTACGTGCAGGACAGGGGGGTGGACACCTGCCTCATCAGCCTGGACCAGGAGAAAGCCTTTGACAGGATATCGCATACATATATGAGGGATGTCCTCTCCAAAATGGGCTTTGGGGAGGGAATCGGAAATTGGATCAGACTGCTCTACACCAACATTGTCAGTGCAGTCTCAATCAATGGGTGGGAATCAGATAGCTTCCCTGTAAGATCTGGAGTCAGGCAGGGATGCCCCCTCTCACCCGCCTTGTTTGTGTGTTGCATAGAGCCATTTGCCGAATCCATCAGGAAGGATGCGAGCCTGAGAGGGGTGACTATTCCTGGCAGCGGGGGCCTGCAGGTTAAGGCCTCCCTGTACATGGATGACGTCGCTGTTTTCTGCTCGGATCCGCTGTCCGTGCACAGACTCGTGTGCATCTGCGACCAGTTCGAACGGGCCTCGGGGGCCAAGGTAAACCGAGGCAAGAGCGAGGCCATGCTCTTCGGGAACTGGGCCGACCAATCCTCTATCCCCTTCACCGTCAGGACTGACCACCTGAAGGTGCTGGGTATTTGGTTCGGGGGGGCTGGGGCGTGCGCCAAGACCTGGGAGGAGCGGATCAGGAAGATGAGACAGAAACTAGGCAGATGGGGGCAACGGTCGCTCTCCATCGCGGGAAAAAACCTGGTCATCAGGTGTGAGGTACTCTCAGTATTGCTATATGTGGCACAGGTCTGGCCTATCCCCAGGACCTGTGCCGCCGCAGTCACCCGGGCCATCTTCCAATTCATTTGGAGATCAAAGATGGACCGGGTCCGAAGAGACTCTATGTACAAAGACCGGTGCAATGGGGGAAAAAACACGCCCAATGCCACCCTCACCCTGATGGCCACCTTTGTGTGTGGCTGCATCAAGCTGTGCGTGGATCCCCGGTACGCAAACACCAAGTGTCACTACGTACTGAGGTTCTACCTGTCCCCGGTGTTGCGAAGGATGGGCCTGGCCTCGCTGCCGCGGAACGCTCCGAGTAGTTGGACCGTTCCGTATCACCTGTCCTTCGTGGAGAAATTTATGAGGAAAAACACCTTTGACCACAAGTCCATCAGGAAGTGGTCAGCACGTAGCGTCCTTGAGACCCTTCGGGAAAAGGAGAGGGCGGATCCTGTCGAGCGGTTCCCTGAGCAGACTGTCAAAGCCATTTGGCAGAATGCCTCATCGCCAGAACTTTCCAACAAGCACCAAGACGTGGCTTGGCTGGTGGTGAGAAGGGCTCTGCCTGTGAGATCCTTTATGCACGCCCGGACTCTCTGCCGCACCGCACGCTGCCCTCGAAGTGGCTGCGGGGGGGACGAGACTGTCACACACCTCCTTCTGGAATGTGCCTATGCAGAGGAAGTCTGGAGAGGAATGCAGTGGTGCTTGTCGAGGTTCGTCCCGAGCAGCGCCGTGACGCGGGACTCCGTGCTCTACGGCCTGTTCCCCGGGACTCACACCGAGACGAACATTAACTGCGCCTGGAGGATCATCAACTCGGTGAAGGACGCTCTCTGGGCGGTCCGAAACCTGTTGATCTTCCAGCTGAAGGAGTTGACCCCGACCGAGTGTTGCAGACTGGCACATTCCAAGGTCCAAGACTACGTGTTGAGGGACGCGCTGAAGCTTGGGGCAGCTGCCGCCAAGGCGCGGTGGGGAAAGACCACTGTGTAAGATCGGCCTGCCGAAAGAAGAACAGGGGGCCCATACAGATGTTTTTTTGGGCTCTGCTGATGCCTCAGCCAAATATATGTATATATACAAGATTGAAAAAATGCACAGGATTGTAAAGGACAAGAATAAAGTCGAATCTGTGTTTGTAAATATGGACATATGTATGGCATGATCCAATGTACAGACCATCAAATCATTTATGAATAAAGTATATTTTTGAAATAAAAAAAAAAAAAAAAAAATCACCAATCAGTGCTTGTCGAGGTTCGTCCCGAGCAGCGCCGTGACGCGGGACTCCGTGCTCTACGGCCTGTTCCCCGGGACTCATACCGAGACGAACATTAACTGCGCCTGGAGGATCATCAACTCGGTGAAGGACGCTCTCTGGGCGGTCCGAAACCTGTTGATCTTCCAGCTGAAGGAGTTGACCCCGACCGAGTGTTGCAGACTGGCACATTCCAAGGTCCAAGACTACGTGTTGAGGGACGCGCTGAAGCTTGGGGCAGCTGCCGCCAAGGCGCGGTGGGGAAAGACCACTGTGTAAGATCGGCCTGCCGAAAGAAGAACAGGGGGCCCATACAGACGTTTTTTTGGGCTCTGCTGATGCCTCAGCCAAGTATATGTATATATACAAGATTGAAAAAATGCACAGGATTGTAAAGGACAAGAATAAAGTCGAAGCTGTGTTTGTAAATATGGACATATGTATGGCATGATCCAATGTACAGACCATCAAATCATTTATGAATAAAGTATATTTTTGAAATAAAAAAAAAAAAATCACCAATCATGCTTCGGGCAGGTACCATGAGTGAATCCATGAGGAAAGGCATCATCACCCTCGTCTACAAGCGGAAGGGGGAGAGGGAGGAAATTAGAAATTGGAGACCGATCTCACTGTTAAATGCAGACTACAAAATCCTGTCAAAGGTCATCGCCAACCGGGTCAGGTCTGCTCTGGGATCGGTGATCCACCCGGACTAAACCTGTGCTGTACCGGGCAGGAAGATCTCTGAGAGTCTCGCACTCCTCAGGGATACGATCGCCTACGTGCAGGACAGGGGGGTGGACACCTGCCTCATCAGCCTGGACCAGGAGAAAGCCTTTGACAGGATATCGCATACATATATGAGGGATGTCCTCTCCAAAATGGGCTTTGGGGAGGGAATCGGAAATTGGATCAGACTGCTCTACACCAACATTGTCAGTGCAGTCTCAATCAATGGGTGGGAATCAGATAGCTTCCCTGTAAGATCTGGAGTCAGGCTGGGATGCCCCCTCTCACCCGCCTTGTTTGTGTGTTGCATCGAGCCATTTGCTGAATCCATCAGGAAGGATGCGAGCCTGAGAGGGGTGACTATTCCTGGCAGCGGGGGCCTGCAGGTTAAGGCCTCCCTGTACATGGATGACGTCGCTGTTTTCTGCTCGGATCCGCTGTCCATGCACAGACTCATGTGCATCTGTGACCAGTTCGAACGGGCCTCGGGGGCCAAGGTAAACCGAGGCAAGAGCGAGGCCATGCTCTTCGGGAACTGGGCCGACCAATCCTCTATCCCCTTCACCGTCAGGACTGACCACCTGAAGGTGCTGGGTATTTGGTTCGGGGGGGCTGGGGCGTGCGCCAAGACCTGGGAGGAGCGGATCAGGAAGATGAGACAGAAACTAGGCAGATGGGGGCAACGGTCGCTCTCCATCGCGGGAAAAAACTTGGTCATCAGGTGTGAGGTACTCTCAGTATTGCTATATGTGGCACAGGTCTGGCCTATCCCCAGGACCTGTGCCGCCGCAGTCACCCGGGCCATCTTCCAATTCATTTGGAGATCAAAGATGGACCGGGTCCGAAGAGACTCTATGTACAAAGACCGGTGCAATGGGGGAAAAAACACGCCCAATGCCACCCTCACCCTGATGGCTACCTTTGTGTGTGGCTGCATCAAGCTGTGCGTGGATCCCCGGTACGCAAACACCAAGTGTCACTACGTACTGAGGTTCTACCTGTCCCCGGTGTTGCGAAGGATGGGCCTGGCCTCGCTGCCGCGGAACGCTCCGAGTAGTTGGACCGTTCCGTATCACCTGTCCTTCGTGGAGATATTTATGAGGAAAAACACCTTTGACCACAAGTCCATCAGGAAGTGGTCAGCACGTAGCGTCCTTGAGACCCTTCGGGAAAAGGAGAGGGCGGATCCTGTCGAGCGGTTCCCTGAGCAGACTGTCAAAGCCATTTGGCAGAATGCCTCATCGCCAGAACTTTCCAACAAGCACCAAGACGTGGCTTGGCTGGTGGTGAGAAGGGCTCTGCCTGTGAGATCCTTTATGCACCCCCGGACTCTCTGCCGCACCGCAGGCTGCCCTCGAAGTGGCTGCGGGGGGTACGAGACTGTCACACACCTCCTTCTGGAATGTGCCTATGCAGAGGAAGTCTGGAGAGGAATGCAGTGGTGCTTGTCGAGGTTCGTCCCGAGCAGCGCCGTGACGCGGGACTCCGTGCTCTACGGCCTGTTCCCCGGGACTCACACCGAGACGAACATTAACTGCGCCTGGAGGGTCATGAACTCGGTGAAGGACGCTCTCTGGGCGGTCCGAAACCTATTGATCTTCCAGCTGAAGGAGTTGACCCCGACCGAGTGTTGCAGACTGGCACATTCCAAGATCCAACACTACGTGTTGAGGGACGCGCTGAAGCTTGGGGCAGCTGCCGCCAAGGCGCGGTGGGGAAAGACCACCGTGTAAGATCAGCCTGCCTAAAGAAGAACAGGGGGCCCATGCGGACGTTTTTTTGGGCTCTGCTGATGCCTCAGCCAAATCTATGTATATGTACAAGATTGAAAAATGCACAGGATTGGAAATGACAAGGATAAAGTCGAATCTGTGTTTGTAAATATGGACATATGTATGGCATGGTCAAATGTACAGACCATCAAATCATTTTATGAATAAAGTATATTTTTGAAATAAAAAAAAATCACCAATACCCCTAACCTTCATCTACTTATCACATTCCCAGCTAATTTCCCCCAGATCCACACCCCTCCCATTTATCTCTAAGCCCTCTTGGGCAATCCCCACCACACCCCTCATTCCTGATGTGAGAAACAAAGCCCACTCACTTCAATAATTTCAGTCCGAGACAAGATCTGAATCAGTAGTGCCATTTATTTTACACTTGCAAGTGGGTGTGATGTCCAGTGCCTATAAGGTAGAGGACATACACACACCAAATTCAATTCATACACAACATTTATATGATTTGATGTCTATTGTTTTACACTGCTCCCTCCCCTGTTTACATCGTCCACTTCCCTAAGACCGGCCCCCATTACCCCTGTTTATCTCTTGCCTTATCCGGCCTTGTCTGTGACAAAATGCTTGTTCCTGGCCTCACAAGGCTGTTTGACCTCATCCTGCTGTAGGTCATTGTTAGGCATATTCTTTCTTCATCATTATCTACCCCCTTCATCTGTGCCTTTCCCGAGGCCGTTCTCATCCCTATGACCCTTTTAATTGGGGTTTGTTCCTGTGTTTTTGTAAAAGTGGGAAGCACATGTTTATATCTACTGTTTGTACAGGCGTATCTAGCTTAACTTCATCCCCTCACAACATCTTATCTACTTGCCCATAATGTCTACCTTCTGACATACAGTTTTAGCTAATACAAAAACAATTATATATTTCCTCCACATCGTTTCCATTATTGTTGACTCAGCTCTTGGCTAAAACAATTACACACTGGTGTGAGTTCATTTTACTTTGTAAGATGGAATTGAAGAATTGCAGAAGTAACATTAATTTACCTATATCCCACACTGATGAAAGGCTTATGCTCAAAATGTCAACTCTCCTGCTCCTCGGATGCTGCCTGACTGGCTGTGCTTTTCCAGTACCACAGTTTTTGACTCTGAGCTCAGTAACTGTGACCAGGAGGTGGGATCTCAGTGTCCTCCTTCTCCTCCTGGAACAGTTCCCATCACTGCTTCTCAGAAACCAGCATCAGTGAGGGACAGGAAGGCACTGTGTTATCACACTGTGGTTTTTGGGGAAGTTCATCCTGAGCAGCTCTGTGATGTGGGACTCCATGTTCCATGGTCTGTTCCCTAGAATGCACGATTAGAGTGGTGCTGGAAAAGCACAACAGGTCAAGCAGCATCCAAGGAGAATCGACCTTTTGGCCTAAAGTCCTCCATCAGAAATGAGGCTGGGAGTCTCCAGGGTAGGAGGGGAAATGAGGAAACTGGTGATGTACACATTGATGCCATGGGGTTGAAGAGTCCCGAGGTGGAAGATGAGGCATTCTTCCTCCAGGTGAGGGAGTGGAGATGGAGAAGGCCCAGGACATACATGTCCTCGGTGGAATGGGAGGGGTAGTTGAAATGTTCAGCCACAGAGTGGCGGTGTTGATTGGTGTGGGTGTCCCGGAGATGTTCTCTTTAGCACTCTGTGAGAAGGTGTCTGGTCTCCCACATGTAGAGGAACCCGAATCAGGAGAAATGGATACAATAAATAACATGTGTTGAAGTGCAGGTGAAACTTTGATAGATGTGGAAGGCTCCATTGGGGCCTTGGATGGAGGTGAGGGAGGAGGTGTGGGCGCAGGTTTTGCAATTCCTGCAGTGGCAGGGGAAGGTGCCAAGAGGGGAGGGTGGGTTGTTGGGTGTTGTGGACCTGACAAGGTAATCGCAGAGGGAATGGTCTTTATGGAAATCAGTTTGGGTTGGAGAAGGAAATCTATCCCTGGTGGTGGGGTCTGTTTGTAGGTGGCAGAAATGTTGGCAGATGATGCAATTTATGCAAAAGTTGGTGGGATGGAAGGTGAGGACCAGGGGTGGTTCTGTCCTTGCTGTGGTTGGAGGGGTGGGGTTCGAGGGCAGAGGTGTGGGATGTGGATGAGATGTGCTGGAGGGCATCTTCAACTATGTGGGAGGGGAAATTGTAGTCTTTAAAGAAGGAGGCCATTTGGTATGCTCTGTGGTGGAACTGTTCCTCCTAGGAGCAGATACTGTGGAGGTGGAGGAATTGGGAATATAGGATAGCTTTTTTGCAGGAGGTAGTGTGGGATAAGGTATAATCCAGCTAGCTGTGGGAATCAGTGGGTTTGTAGCAAATGTCAGTGTTGATTTGGTCATTGTTGATGGAGATGGAGAGGTCCAGGAAGGGGAGGGAGGTGTCAGTGATGGTCCAGGTGAATTTAAGGTCAGAGTGGAATGTGTTGGTGCAGTTGATGAACTGTTCAACCTCCTCTTGGGAGCACGAGGTGGCACCAATGCAGACATCAATGTCACGGAGGAAGAGGTAGAGAGTGTGTGGTGACAGGGAGAGATAGAATGTGTGAGAGACAGGGACGCAGAGAGAGTGTTTGAGAGATAAGGACAGAGAGAGAGAAAGAGAGAGAGAGATAACGGTGGAGAAAGAGCGCAAGAGACAGGGTTGGAGAGAATCCATGAGAGTTTACAGAGTGTCAGGCTGTTCCTGTCCAAATGCCCCAGTGAAACATGAGGAGTGTTTGGATAAAAGAGTATTCAGTCAGTGCTGTCTGTGACTGTGTACTCAGTTACACACCCAACCTTCCAGACTATACCATCTAGCTGAGTCTGTGCAGGAAGGAAGATTGTGAGATGTGGATGATGGGAGACAGAGACTTACCTCGATGTTAAAAAATTCTGCTTTGTTCCCTGTGCTAGTGGAATATTTAAATGGAAAGGCTGAACAGGAGGAATTCATCAGCTCACACACAGCATCACAGGGATCACATTCAAATGTTTTCTGATGATCTTAACCATTGATATTGTGTCACAGTCTTGCAACAGAAACATTATAATTGAGAGATAATTCTGATCCAGCACATCACTCCGTGTTGAGATCAGAGCTTCCCTTGACACTAAGGTACCACCTGCTAATTGCTTCACAGATCCGAGCTGGTATTGTTACTGTGGGAAACATTGCCAGGGTTACCATGATGTGGGATTGAACACCGAGTACATTGTGGAATGTCAGGGCACCAGATATAGACAGTCAGAGTTCCTGTTCTCCCTGAAACACTCCTGGCTTTTTCATCAAAGGATGCATCTTGACAATTTCCCTGAAAATTATCACCAATTTGCCACATCATTCACTGATTCCTGTGGAATCACAGATTATGGTACTTAGCCTCTCTTGGGCTGTCCATCACATCTCTCTCTCTCTGTCTCTCTGTCTGAGTCTCTGTGTGCCCCTGTTTCTCTCTCTCTTTGTACCAGTCTGTCTGTCTCTGTCTCTGTCTTTGTCTCTGTCTCTCTCTCTCTCTGTCCATGTCAATCTCCCTCTGTCTATTTCTGCCTGTGTCTCTGTACCTCTCTCACTGTCTGTGTCTCTGCCATTATCACTGTTTCAGCCTCTCCCTTTCTGGGTCTGTCCCTCTCTCTATGCCCCACTGAGTGCTTTATTCACTGCTCTCTCTACTTGTTCTGCCACCTTTAATGATCTGTGCACATATACACACAACCCTCCCTGCTCCTGCCTCACCCCCTTTAGAATTGCCCCTCCCCCATTTTATATTGTCTCTCAATGTCCTTCCCACCAAAGGGTATCACCTCTCAGTTCTCTGCACTGAACCCCATCTACCCCATCTCTCCCCCTACTCCCGCAAATTGTCAAAGTCCTTTCCCAGTCCTGCACTGTACTTGTTACAGTTTGAAATTCTTTCTGGTTTGGTGCCATCTCCAAACTTTGAACTTATCCCCTGCACAGCAAGATCTCAATCATTAATCAATGTCAGGAAAAGCAAAATGCCTAACACTGACCCCTGGGAATCCAGGGAGAAACTGCTCTGCAGTTTGGAGTCACACAGGGCACAAACTAAACCTACTTAAATCCAGTTGTTATACGATGCCATGTCTGGAAGGACAGGAGCATACACACTTGGCATTAAAGTGGATTCTTGGTGGGTGAGATAAGGAGCAAGATATTTGTGGTTTGTCATTAATTTCACGCCATGTCACCAGGAGAGAACTAACATGAGCTTCCTGCTATTGAGCAAACAGATTGAACAACCTCAGACCCTGAAACCATACTGCCCGGCTGGTTAAAGTGGTCCCACCTTGATCTATTTACGAACGAACTCGGTGAGATAATTAACAGATCCTTCACAATTCCCTTTTCAAAGGGGCACATCAGGAAAGGCTGTGGGACATCCTGATGTCAAATCTAGTGTCTATTTTTGAAATAATTTGGGAGACTGGTGAGACGAAGATTTCTTGTCGATGGTGGAGAGGCTTTGGGGAGTCAGCAGTATTCCAGCCTCTGACATGCTCTTGGAGACACTGTGTTTATGTTGTGAATACAGTTGAGTTTCTGGTCAATGGTAACCCCCAGGATGTTGTCTCCTTGTTTCTGATCTCTCTACCAAGGAGGAAACTTTCTTCTATTGACCCTGTCAGTGTCCAAAACATTTAAGAAACACGATACCATCCAGGGACAAAACAGTATCTGCTTGATTGGCCCCACATTCACCAACGTCCACTCTCTCCACCACTGATGCTCAGTAGCAGCAGTGTGTACCATTTCCTAGATGGGCTGGGAAATTCACCGAACATCCTCAGACAGCACCTTCCAAACCCACAATCACTTTGATCCTAAAAGGACAAGGGCAGGAGATACATGAGAACATAATCCCCTGCAGGTTCCCCTCCAAGCCACTCACTATCCTGAGTTGAAGCTGTTTGTCCCTTTTGGTAACTATTTGGAACGATGTTGTAAGACTGAACGTGTCCTCAGGCTGTGGGATTTGGAGAATGATGCAGAAAAATAATTGAGCAACTCTTAAAGACAGATACATTACTCAATGACATACAGATTGAGGAATATGGAATGAACTACTATAGTCAAAAACAAAATTACTGGACACTCTAGATTAACATAGAGAAGGCAATTTTCTAACTGCCATTCACTACCTGCCCACTGCCAGATAACAGGTACATCCTGGTCACCTCCATCCTGTACTGCCTGGACTGTGAAAAACTTCATTTTGTCAGGTCACTTTTGTACAGGCAAGAGAGCAGCTTTTCATGGGATCCCAGGGGAAATGTAGTTTCAAAGATTCCCTTCCAACAGGAGGAACCAACATCCTCAGCTGGTCAAAGACATCTCCCCCTCTCCAATTCATGACGGAGCAGTGAAATAGATACTAACATCTGTCGTTCTTAAAGAGGAGGATTCAGGTCAGACCATATGGACAGCAGATACATGGGAACACCACTCCCTGCAAGTTCCACACTGAGCCACTCACCATCCTGACTTGGAAATTATCACCGTTCCTTCAATGTCACTGGGTCACAATCCTGGAACTCTCCCCCCACCAAGAGCATTGAGGGTCTACCAACAGCTTATAGCCTCCAGGGGTTCAAGAGGGCAGCTCACCACCACCTTTTCAAGGGAGCAATTAGGGACAGGCATTAAATATTGGTCAGACAACGATGCCCACCTCCCACAAATGAATAAAAGACAATCACTGGTGAACACCCCGACATTTGATCTTGTAATGGAGGGAAGGTCATTGATGACGCAACTGAAAATGATTGGTCCCTGATGAACTCAGGGAAAATTGTACACTTACACAAACACATACTGCATATTAACCTGAAGGTAATCCTGAATTAGTCCCTTTTTGTTTCATATTTATGAAGCTTTTCTCCATTTAGAAAATAGTCTGTGCCTCTGTTCATCCTCCCAAGTGTGTAACCTCACATTTTCCCACACTGTATTCTATCAGCCGTTTATCTGCCCACTCTCCCATCCTGTCCAAGTCCTTCTGCAGCCTCCCTGCTTCCTCAACACAGCCTGTCCCTCCACCTATCTCTGTGACATCCACAAGCTTACAACAATGCCCTCAGTTCCTTTCTCCACCTCGTTATTGTATAACGTCAATCGGTGTGAGTCAAGATTAGAGTGGTGTTGGAAAAGTACAGCAGGTCAGGCGGCATCCGAGGAGCAGGAAAAATCGACGTTTCGGGCAAAAGCCCTTCACCAGAAAAATCAAAGTCAATTTTTCCTGCTGCTTGGATGCTGCCTGACCTCCTGTGCTTTTCCAGCACCACTCTAATCTTGACTCTAATCTCCAGCATCGTCAGTAACCACTTCTGCCTTATCAATGATTCTGATCCTAACACTGAGCCCTGTGGAACCCCACTAGTCACTGAGTACCATCCTGTAAAAGAGCCCTTTATCACTGCAGTCTGCCTTCTGCCAGTCAGGCAATCCTCTATCCATGCCAGTACCTTGCCCCTAAAACCATGGGCTTATATCTTATTTAGCAAACTCCTGTACGGCACCTTGTCAAAGCCCTTCAGGGAATCTAAATATGTCACATGCGCTGGCTCTGTTTTGTCTAACTTGCTCATTATATCCTCAAAGAATTCTAACAGATTTGTCAGGCATGACCTCCCTGAGATGAAGACCGTTCTTACCATGCACTCTACAATCTCATCTGTAATGATGGACTCTAACACCTTACCAATGACAGAGGTCAGGCTAACCAGCCTATAGCTTCCTGTCATCTGTCTCCTTCCCTTCATAAAGAAGGATGTTACATTAGCTATTTTCCAGTTCTCTGGAACCCTCCCTGAAGACAGTGATTCCCGAAAGGTATTGTGGAAGCCATGGTCGAGTGGTATTATCACTGGACTGTTAATCCAGACATCCTTGTAATGTTCCGGCGACCCGAGTTCAAATCACACCATGGGAAAAGATGGAATTTGAATTCAATGAATATTTGGAGTTAAGAATCTAATGACTCCTATAAATTCATTGCCAATTGTTGGAAAAACCCATCTGGTTCACTGACATTCTTTCGGGAAGGAAGCTGCCATCCTTACCTGGTCTGGCCTACATGTGACTCCAGACCCACATCAAAGTGGTTGACTCGTGAATGCCCTCTGGGCAATTAGGGATGGGCAATAAATGCTGCCCAGCCAGTCACACCGTCATCATCCCATCTTTCCAAGAATGTGGGGCCCACACCTGGACACAATACTCCAGCTGGGGTCAAACAAGGGTCTTGTACAAGTTCACCAACACCTCCTTCCTCTTGTACTCTGTGCCCCTGTTAGTAATGCGGAGGACACTGTGTGCTTTATTCACTGCTCTCTCTACCTGTCCTGCCACCTTCAATGGTCTGTGCGTATATACCCCCAGTTCCCCCGCTCCTGCTGCACCCCCTTTTCGAATTGCCCCCCCCCCCATTTTATATTGTCTCTCAATGTCCTTCCCACCAAAGTGCATCACTTCCCATTTCTCTGCACTGAACCTCATCCGCCTCCCGTCCTCCGCCAAATCCCACACTGATCAATGTGATTTGGAGTTCTGAACTGTTCCCCTCACATTTGACAATTTTTCCTGGTTTGGTGCCATCTACAAACTTTGAATTTGTCCCCTGCACAGCAAGATCCCAATCATTCCTAAATATCAGGAAAAACAAGGATCCCAACATTGACCCCTGACAATCTGAGGGATCTTCTCAGCAGTTTCAAGTCACACCAGGCACCAGCCGAGCCCAATTCAATCCCTTCACTCTACAATACCATCTCTGGAAGGACAGGAGCACACACCCTTGGGGATCAGGTGGATTCTGGATGGGTGAGATAAGAAGCAAGATATTTGTGGTTGAATACTAATTACTACCCACACCATCAGGACAGAATTAATATGAGCTTCCTGCTATTGAGCAAACTTTTTTTTATTTCAAAAATATACTTTATTCATAAAATGATTTGAATCTCTGTACATTTGGTCATGCCATACATATGTCCACATTTACAAACACAGATTCGAATTCATCATTGTCATATACAGGTCTGTGCATTTTTCAATCTTGTGCATATATTTGGCTGAGGCATCAGCAGAGCCAAAAAACGTCCGCATGGGCACCCTTTTCTTCTTTAGGCAGGCCGATCTTACACGGTGGTCTTTCCCCACCGCGCCTTGGCGGCAGCTGCCCCAAGCGTCAGCGCGTCCCTCAACACGTAGTCTTGGACCTTGGAATGTGCCAGTCTGCAACACTCGGTCGGGGTCAACTCCTTCAGCTGGAAGATCAACAGGTTTCGGACCGCCCAGAGAGCGTCCTTCACCGAGTTGATGATCTTCCAGGCGCAGTTAATGTTCGTCTCGGTGTGAGTCCCGGGGAACAAGCCATAGAGCACGGAGTCCCGCGTCACGGCGCTGCTCGGGATGAACCTCGACAAGTACCACTGCATTCCTCTCCAGACTTCCTCTGCATAGGCACATTCCAGAAGGATGTGTGTGACAGTCTCGTCCCCCCCCCGCAGCCACTTCGAGGGCAGCGTGCGGTGCGGCAGAGAGTCCGGGCGTGCATGAAGGATCTCACAGGCAGAGCCCTTCTCACCACCAGCCAAGCCACGTCTTGGTGCTTGTTGGAAAGTTCTGGCGATGAGGCATTCTGCCAAATGGCTTTGACAGTCTGCTCAGGGAACCGCTCGACAGGATCCGCCCTCTCCTTTTCCCGAAGGGTCTCAAGGACGCTACGTGCTGACCACTTCCTGATGGACTTGTGGCCAAAGGTGTTTTTCCTCATAAATTTCTCCACGGATGACAGGTGATACGGAACGGTCCAACTACTCGGAGCGTTCCGCGGCAGCGAGGCCAGGCCCATCCTTCGCAACACCGGGGACAGGTAGAACCTCAGTACGTAGTGACACTTGGTGTTTGCGTACCGGGGATCCACGCACAGCTTGATGCAGCCACACACAAAGGTAGACATCAGGGTGAGGGTGGCATTGGGCGTGTTTTTTCCCCCATTGCACCGGTCTTTGTACATAGAGTCTCTTCGGACCCGGTCCATCTTTGATCTCCAAATGAATTGGAAGATGGCCCGGGTGACTGCGGCGGCACAGGTCCTGGGGATAGGCCAGACCTGTGCCACATATAGCAATACTGAGAGTACCTCACACCTGATGACCAAGTTTTTTCCCGCGATGGAGAGCGACCGTTGCCCCCATCTGCCTAGTTTCTGTCTCATCTTCCTGATCCGCTCCTCCCAGGTCTTGGCGCACGCCCCAGCCCCCCCGAACCAAATACCCAGCACCTTCAGGTGGTCAATCCTGACGGTGAAGGGGATAGAGGATTGGTCGGCCCAGTTCCCGAAGAGCATGGCCTCACTCTTGCCTCGGTTTACCTTGGCCCCCGAGGCCCGTTCGAACTGGTCACAGATGCACACGAGTCTGTGCACGGACAGCGGATCCGAGCAGAAAACAGCGACGTCATCCATGTACAGGGAGGCCTTAACCTGCAGGCCCCCGCTGCCAGGAATAGTCACCCCTCTCAGGCTCGCATCCTTCCTGATGGATTCGGCAAATGGCTCTATGGAACACACAAACAAGGCGGGTGAGAGGGGGCATCCCTGCCTGACTCCAGATCTTACAGGGAAGCTATCTGATTCCCACCCATTGATTGAGACTGCACTGACAATGTTGGTGTAGAGCAGTCTGATCCAATTTCCGATTCCCTCCCCAAAGCCCATTTTGGAGAGGACATCCCTCATATATGTATGCGATATCCTGTCAAAGGCTTTCTCCTGGTCCAGGCTGATGAGGCAGGTGTCCAACCCCCTGTCCTGCACGTAGGCGATCGTATCCCTGAGGAGTGCGAGACTCTCAGAGATCTTCCTGCCCGGTACAACACAGGTTTGGTCCGGGTGGATCACCGATCCCAGAGCAGACCTGACCCGGTTGGCGATGACCTTTGACAAGATTTTGTAGTCTGCATTTAACAGTGAGATCGGTCTCCAATTTCTAATTTCCTCCCTCTCCCCCTTCCACTGGTAGACGAGGGTGATGATGCCCTTCCTCATGGATTCACTCATGGTACCTGCCCGAAGCATACTGACATACACCTCCAGCAGGTCCTGGCCGATCAAGTCCCAAAGAGCGGAATAAATCTCGACCGGTAAGTCGTCGCTTCCGGGAGTTTTATTCTTTTCGAAGGACTCGAGGGACTTGGTCAGTTCATCCAGAGATAGCGGCTGGTCCAGCCTCTCTCGTGTTCCGTCATCTAGGAGCTCCGCGATAGAGGACAGGAACGACTGGGAGGCTGCGCTGTTGGTTGGCTTCGAGTCATACAGACTGGCGTAGAAGGATTTGCTGATCCTCATGACGTCAGCCTGAGATGACATTATCGAGCCATCTTCTTTCTTCAGGCTGCTGAGCACAGAGCTCTCTTTGTGCACCTCCTGGAAGAAGAAACGTGAGCACGTCTCGTCCTGCTCCACCGAGCGGACCCTGGACCGGAAGATTATCCTGGAGGCCTCCGAGGCAAAGAGCGAGGCTTGCTGGCCCTTCACCTCCTTGAGGTCCTCCGTGACATCCACCCCCATCGTCTGCAGCAGGAGCAGGTTCTGCATACTTTCCTGGAGCTGGGACAGTTTTCCCCGCCTCTCTCTCGCCTCCTGGACACCGTTGAGGATAAAGAACCTCTTGATGTTCCCTTTTACCGTTTCCCACCAGTCCGCTGGAGACTCAAAGAGGGGCTTCACGGTTCTCCAACCTGCGTAATCCCTCTTGAGCTCTTCGATGTTTCCCGGGGTCAACAGCTTTGTGTTCAGCTTCCACGTTCCCTTACCAGCCCGCTGCTCGTCCTGTAGGTGACAGTCGGCCAGCAGGAGGCAGTGGTCAGAGAAGAACACCGGCTTGACGTCGGTGGATCTGACCGAGAGCGTTCGGGACACAAACAGGTAATCCATCCTTGAGCGGATAGACCCGTCTGCCCGTGATCAGGTGTATCTACGCTGCGCTCCATCTGCAGGGGTGCTGAAGATATCGTGCAGCTTGGCGTCTTTGACCGCTTCCATCAGGGCTCTGGACGTAGCGTCCGGTTTACTGTCCCCCCCGCCGGATCGTCCATCTGCATCAATGATACAGTTGAAGTCTCCGGCCAGAATGACCGGCCTGGACGTAGCCAGCAGCAGTGGAAGCTGTTGCAGGACGGCCAACCGTTCACTCTTACCCACTGGGGCGTTCACGTTGATTAGTCTCACGGGAGCGTTTCTGTATTTAACGTCCGCGACGAGGAGGCGCCTGCCCACCACCTCCTTAACCTCGGAGATGGTGAAGTTGCCTCCCCACAACAGGATACCCAGGTCGGAGGCGCGGCTATCGTTGCCCCCCGACCACACTGACGGCCCGTGGGCCCACAAGCTCGACCATCTCCTGTAACTGCTGAGATGCGGGATCCCACACTCCTGCAGAAACAGGACATCGGCTTTGACGTTGGCCAGGAAGGCCAGCATTGAGACACATCGCGTAGCCGATTTAATGCTACGCACATTTATGCTGGCAATTTTAAACCCCATTTTAACAGTTTACGGGGTTCCCAGTGTCCATTTTCTTCTGGTCTTGCTCCAGTGGGGTAGCTGCGTGCATCCCCGTGGTGACAGCAAACTGCTGGACCTTCCCAGGGCTGAGGTAGTTGTCCAGCTCCACGCTGGAGTCTTTTCCCCGCTCTGGTGTCATCGTGTCAGACCCAGGGTCCGCATCGCCCCGTTCTCCATCTGACATCAGGGCTGTCACTGGGACGCTGCTCCCAGTTCCCTGGAGCTGTGGGCTGGTGGGTACCCCTTGGTTCTCACCGGGTAGGGGGAGGCCTTTACCCATCCCCTCAGAGGGATCGACTTTTCCTTCTTGGGCGGTGTTGCCCTCCTTTCTCCCCACGGCGCTCTGCCTCTTCCTCCGGAGGCGACCCTTCTTGTGTCCATCCTCACCCTCGGAGGAGCTGCCTGTATCCTCATGTTTTAGGTGTCTCTTCCCCCTTCGCTTGGTGGCTTTGGGGCCCTCGAGAGGTTTCCTCTTCCTGTTTTTGACGATAATCCACTGCTCTGCCTCCTTTGATCCCTCCTCTTCCATTTCCTCCGTCTGTCTTGCAGGAGCTTGGGTCGGCTTCTGCATCTCCCCGCTGTCTGCCGCCTGCTCCTCTACAGCCTGCCCTTCCTTCTGGGTGCCTCCAGACACCGTTCCTGTGCTGATTTGCGGTACCTCGCTGGACTTTGTCGGTCCGCCTTGTGTGTAGGTGGGGCCCCCCCGTCTTGGGCAGGTCTTATACATGTGGCCCGCCTCCCCGCACAGGTTGCAGCTCTTTTCCTCCCGACAGTACTTTGATAAGTGACCCTCCTGTTTGCAGTTCCTGCAGATGGTCACTTTGCAATCCGCCGCCACGTGTCCTGACTTCCCGCAGGTTCAGCACACTTTCGGCTGCCCTGCATATGTCAGGTAGCCTCTGCTCCCTCCAATTGCGAAGCTCGAGGGTGGGTGAAGGATGTTCCCACTGTCATCGGCCCTCAGAGTTACCCTGACCTGCCGCTTACTGGTCCAGATCCCAAAGGGGTTGATCACATCAGTGGCTTCTCCCTCAACTTGGATGTACCTTCCCAGGAAGGTCAGGAATAACCTCAAACCCTGAGACCATGCTGCCCAGCTGGTTCAACTGGTCTTTGAGGAAAGGCACCACTGTACCACCTTTACCTCAGTGTGACAACGTGACTCATTCTCTGTTGTTATAAATTAACACAACATTTCCCTTGGTAATCGCTCCTCTGTCCAGCGGATTAACCCTTGGGCAAAAAATATCTCGTCAAACAGGAACCACAGAGAATTCCTGGAATGTTCACCTCTCTGACAGTGCAGCGCTCCCTCAGTACTGACCCTCCGATAATGTGACACTCCTCAGCACTGATCCTCCAACAGTGTGGAATCCCCCCAGCACTGAGCCTCTGATAATACAATACTCCATTAGCACTGACCCTCTGACAGTGCAGCATTCCACCAACACTGAACCTCCAACAGGACAGTGCTCCCTTAATACTCACCCTCCGAGAGTGCGACACTGCGTCAGCACCGATCCTCTGAGAGTGTAGCAGTCCATCAGCACTGATCCTCTCACAGTGCAGCACTCCGTCTGCACGGAACCTCCCACAGTATGGTCTATCTGTAACCCTGTGCTGTTCCGCTTCTGGGCCTATTGTGGGAGTTACATCACTCATAGTCTTGGAGTAAGGTGGGGCTGGTTTATCGATGCTCCACATCCCTCAGATGTGCTGCGTGTCAACACATGAACACAACCTGCTGCCTGTGAAAGCAGTGAGTGGGTGGGGATTAGGTGCCACGACCTCCTGAATAGTTTATGAGAGGTCACGGCTGTGGGAATAGGTGGTTCCCGTTGGAACTCAGTGGGAGATTGACATTGAATCATCATTGTTTGTATAAAACCAGGACTCTCAATTTCTCTTGGTCTCGATCCTGGAGCCTGTGATGAAATGTGTGTGCTTTATGTATTTACTAACATTGGGAGCATAATTAGCATGAAAACACCAATGTGGTTAATTATAATAGGGGGTGTCAACTTCCCCAGCATGACTTGAGATGGTCATCATGGAACAAGGGTCACGAGACTCGAAACGTTAACTCTGTCTCTCTCTGTAGTATGTACGAGACCTAATGAGTTTCGCCAGAACTTTCTGATATTTTCAGATCTCCTCATAACCCAGATCTTTATTTTAGTGACTATCCAGATCACATCAGCCTAAGAGCTGTCTAATTTATTGCTTCACATTCCTCAGTTCCACCACGAGCTGGTCTTGGGAATTGAGAAGGTGTTTACAGGGAAAAGGTTTGCAGGGCTGAGGGAAAAGGAAGGTGGTGAGGTACAGGACTAATTTGATGGTGTACAGAGCCATCAGAGGCACGATGAGTAGAACGGCCTTTATAAATCTAACCCAATTTAATCTTTGTTTCGCTGCTGTGAACTCCCAGGAATTTCACAAACTGAGACACCACTGGATTGGGGTGGAACAAAGATTGTGGGAGAGTGGGAGAGACAGCACAGGGATCGAGATAGACCATACTGTGGGAGGGTCAGTGCTGAGGGAGTGCCAAACTGTCAGAGGGTCGTATTGGATGCGCGCCTCACTGTCAGAGTGTGAGTGCTGAGGGAGTACTGCAGTCTCGGAGAGTCAGTGCTGAGGGAATGCCGCATTGTCAGAGGGTCAGTTCTGAGGGAGTGCTATACTGATGGAAGGTCAGTGCTGAGGAAGAGCACTGTTGGAAAGTCAGTATTGAGGGAGTGCCCAGTGACCATAGAGTCACTGCTGAGAGAGTGCAGCATTATGCGAGTGTCTGTACTGAGGGAGTGCTGCACTGTCGGAGTGCCAGTATTGAGGGAACATCGCGATGTCATAAAAGCACTGCTGAGGTACTACTGCCCTATTGAAGGGTCAGTGCTGAGGGATCGCCACACTGTCAGGGTCAGTACTGAGGGATCGCCACACTGTCAGAGGGTCAGTGCTGAGGGAGTGCCGCACTGTCAGAGGATCAGTGCTGAGGGATCGCCACACTGTCAGAGGGTCAGTGCTGAGGGAGTGCTGCACAGTCAGGGGGTCAGTGCTGAGTGAGTGCCGCACTGTCGGGGGGGTCAGTGCTGAGGGAGTGCCGCACTGTCGGGGGGTCAGTGCTGAGGGAGTGCCGCACTGTCGGGGGGTCAGTGCTGAGGGAGTGCCGCACTGTCGGGGGGTCAGTGCTGAGGGAGTGCCGCACTGTCGGGGGGTCAGTGCTGAGGGAGTGCCGCACTGTCGGGGGGTCAGTGCTGAGGGATCGCCACACTGTCTGAGGGTCAGTGCTGAGGGAGTGCTGCACTGTCAGAGGGTCAATGCTGAGGGATCACCGCACTGTCAGAGGGTCAGTGCTGAGGGAGTGCTGCACTGTCAGGGGGTCAGAGCTGAGCTAGTGCCGCACTGTCAGGGGGTCAGAGCTGAGCATGTACCAGACTGTCAGGGGATCAGTGCTGGGCATGTGCCGCACTGTCAGGGGTCAGTGCTGAGCGAGTGCTGCACAGTCAGGGGGTCAGTGCTGAGTGAGTGCCGCACTGTCGGGGGGGTCAGTGCTGAGGGAGTGCCGCACTGTCGGGGGGTCAGTGCTGAGGGAGTGCCGCACTGTCGGGGGGTCAGTGCTGAGGGAGTGCCGCACTGTCGGGGGGTCAGTGCTGAGGGAGTGCCGCACTGTCGGGGGGTCAGTGCTGAGGGAGTGCCGCACTGTCGGGGGGTCAGTGCTGAGGGAGTGCCGCACTGTCGGGGGGTCAGTGCTGTGGATACTGTTTCAGAGCTATGCAGGTATATTGCTAATTTGTTTGTGAAGGGTTTATGGTGTATTCTGAGCTGGTGAAATATTATAGACGTTACAAATCACACTACACCAGATCTAGTCCAATAGGTTTAATTGGAAGCACTAGCTTTTGGAGTGCTGCTCCTTCATCAGATGGCTGTCCAAATCATGTTATAGACGTGTGTGAGTCTCTATACGGTCAGCGTACTGAGTGCTCAGGGTGAAACAGCAGCTATTGCAATAGGGAGTTGTGTTTGAATGGTGAACATTTCAGAAATTCTCTGTGGCTCCTGTTTAATGAGATATTTTTTGCCTGAGGATTAATTTGACAGATATCGGGAAGAGCGATTACCCAGAGCAATGTTGTGTATATTTATAACAACAGAGAATGAGTCACGTTGTCACACTGAGGTAAAGGTGGTACAGTGGTCCCTTCCCTCAGAGACCAGTTGAACCAGCTGGGCAGTATGGTCTCAGGGTTTGAGGTTGTTCAATCCGTTTGGCCTGGGCTCTGCTGATGCCTCAGCCAAATATATGTATATATACAAGATTGAAAAGATGCACAGGATTGTAAAGGACAAGAATAAAGTCGAATCTGTGTTTGTAAATATGGACATATGTATGGCATGATCCAATGTACAGACCATCAAATCATTTATGAATAAAGTATATTTTTGAAATAAAAAAAAAAAAAAAAAATCCTGTTGCGAGGAGGCAACTTCACCAGGTTAAGGCGGTGGTGGTGGGTGCCTCCTCATCACCGACGTCATGTGCAGGAATGCTCCCCTAAGACTGATTAATGTGTACGCCCCAGTGGGTAAGAGTGAACGGTTGGCCATCCTGCAGCAGCTTCCACTGTTGCTGGTTAGGTTCTGGCCAGAGACTTCAACTGTATCATTGATGCAGATGGACAATCGGGCGGGGGGGACAGTAAACTGGACGCCATGTCCAGAGCCCTGCTAGACACGTAAAAGATGCCAAGCTGCACGATATCTTCAGCACCCCTGCAGATGGAGTGCAGCGTAGATACACCTGGTCACGGGCAGATGGGTCTATCCGCTCAAGGATGAATTACCTGTTTGTGTCCCGAACGCTCTCGGTCAGATCCACCGACGGCAAGCCGGTGTTCTTCTCTGACCACTGTCTCCTGCTGGCCGACTGTCACCTACAGGACGAGCAGCGGGCTGGTAAGGGAACGTGGAAGCTGAACACAAAGCTGTTGACCCCGGGAAACATTGAGGAGCTCAAGAAGGACTACACAGGTTGGAGAACCATGAAGCCCCTCTTTGAGTCCCCAGCGGACTGGTGGGAAACAGTAAAAGGGAACATCAAGAGGTTCTTCATCCTCAAAGGTGTTCAGGAGGTGAGAGAGAGGCGGGGAAAACTGTCCCAGCTCCAGGAAAGTATGCATAACCTGCTCCTGCTGCAGACGATGGGGGTCGATGTCACGGAGGACCTCAAGGAGGTGAAGGGCCAGCAAGCCTCGCTCTTTGCCTCGGAGGCCTCCAGGATAATCTTCCGGTCCAGGGTCCGCTCGGTGGAGCAGGACGAGACGTGCTCACGTTTCTTCTTCCAGGAGGTGCACAAAGAGAGCTCTGTGCTCAGCAGCCTGAAGGAAGAAGATGGCTCGATAATGTCATCTCAGGCTGACGTCATGAGGATCAGTAAATCCTTCTATGCCAGTCTGTATGACTCGAAGCCGACTGACAGCGCGGCCTCCCAGTCGTTCCTGTCCTCTATCACGGAGGTCGTAGATGACAGAACACGGGAGAGGCTGGACCAGCCGCTATCTCTGGACGAGCTGACCAAGGCCCTCGAGTCCTTCGAAAAGAATAAAACTCCCGGAAGAAACAGCTTCCCGGGTCGAGCTCTATTCCACTCTGTGGGACTTGATTGGCCAGGACCTGCTGGAGGTGTATGTCAGTATGCTTCGGGCAGGTACCGTGAGTGAATCCATGAGGAAAAGCATCATCACCCTCATCTACAAGAGGAAGGGGGAGAGGGAGGAACTCAAAAATTGGAGACCAATCTCACTGTTGAATGCGGATTACATAATTCTGTCAAAGGTTATCGCCAACCGGGTCAGGTCCGCTCTGGGGTCGGTAATTCACCCTGACCAAACCTGTGCTGTACTGGGCAGGAAGATAACTGAGAGTCTCGCACTCCTCAGGGATACGATCGCCTACGTGCAGGACAGAGGGTTGGACACCTGCCTGATCAGCCTGGACCAGGAGAAAGCTTTTCACAGGATATCACACAAGTATATGAGAGATGTTCTCTCCAAAATGGGCTTTGGGGAGGGAATCTGCAATTGGATCAGACTGCTCCAAGGTGCGTTGGGGAAAGACCATCTTGTAACGTCTGCCTGCCTAAAAAAGAACAGGGGACCCACGCAGTCAGTTGGGATCTGCTGATGCCTCAGCTAAATATGTAATCGTACAGACCAGTGAATAGGAATGATTACTCTGTTTTGGTATGCAAAGAAATGGAATGTTTACAGATGTATGGCATGTCCAAGTGTACAGACCATCAAATTATTTTATGAATAAAGTATATTTTTGAAATAAAAATAAAAAAAACAATATCACCATACAAAGACATATTAATTAAGCTGTTGTACCATGAGCCAAAACCCCAATCTTCCCATCCCGCACCTTCATTCATTTGGTTGACAAAAGTGTGAATATTATCAATACGTCTAGTAATGTTTTCGAAAAGATCAGTGATACTCATAATGCATTTTCCTTTAACAATAGCGCAAAATCCACCTTCCTTCGCAAGTATGTAATCGGGTTTATTAGGCAAATTGGCGCAATTCTGAAAGCATGTCCCTAATTTCTATTAAGGCAGCAGTTGTCTCATTCCCCAGAATTGTGAGTCCACCAATGAGATAATTATGGTCTTGATGACTAATAATTGTTAAGGACTCTCCTAATGAAAGCACACTGAGAGCTGCATATGGCAATGAGTGTGTTTTACTTCTTGATATGGTCTTTGGATTCTTCCATTCTGCACAGAAGCCAGGAGAAACTGTATGTTTAAAAGGGGAATAATGATCTCATTGCCAGGTAATTGGACAGGGAACAGGAGTTGGAAGTAGTGTTCCTACAGCTATGGCATGAGGACTACTTGCTCTATTCAGGACAGGGTGGTTAGCTGCCTTATTATAACTGAAAATAAATCCAGGTTTAGCATAGGCAATAGAGGATCCTTCCCAGTAAGAAGTGGACAGTGGTCATCGGGTAAGTACATGAGGTAGGTTCCGCCCCCAGTGGGTATCCTGGTTCCAATTAACCCTCTCAGGGCTGGCACACGGCATTTGGGATCATGAGGACGCTGAATATAATTTCTTTTACCTGTAACTTGCATCATGGTTCAGTCCAGTTCTGGCCATCCCAATCGAAAACCACCGCTCACCTCATTTGGGACTGGAAATTGCTGGATTGGTTTGTCCTGTTGGTCTGGATCATGTCAGTGACTCCAGGCAGAAAACATTGCAAAAGTATAGGGTTAAGTAAAGGGAATTGAGCTTCTTGATTATTGTTCAGTTATTTGTCACTTCTATCAGACAGATAGGTGCATCTTTCAGTCTTGTAACACAAGCCATTCGTATTCAGGCTACTCCGAGAATTTTACTGCATTTGCATCCGTATCACACTTGGACATATTGAGCAAATCTGGCCAGTTTGATCTTGCAGTCAGGGGCATGCTTCATTAACATGACTCTCGTCCCCGGGATGGGACCCGGTTTAGGATGGCGCAAGTCACTCATTCCCATGATATCGGCTATGAAGTCTGGATGCCTCATTTTCAAAAGAAGGAAAAGTTTCAACAAGTGGATGGTTTAAATTAAAGCTGGGAACAATCAGGAGATAATTAGATTCCCTACAGTGTGGAAATAGGCCCAACAAGTCCACACCAATCCTCCGAAGATTAACCCACCCAGACCCATTTCCCTCTGACTAATGGACCTAACACTATGGGTAATTTAGCATGGCCAATTCACCTGACCTGCACATCTTTGGATTGTGGGAAGAAACTGGAGCTCCCAGAGGAAACCCACACAGACACAGGGAAAACTCCACACAGAGAGCTATCCAAGGCTGGTATTAAACCCGGGACCCTGGTACTGAGAGGCAGCAGTGCCAACTACATAGCCACAGGGCTCAGCACGTATACAGGAACAAAATCCCAATTCTCAAAAAGGGTTGGTATGCCAGACATAGACTTGGGATTCTGAGTAGAATCTAAGTTTCTTTATTTTACGGTATTGTTGCTTTAACCTTGTTGATATATTCCTCACCCTTAGTGGCCTTACATTGTTTTGTCATGTCATGTCTAATTTTTTTATACATATATACGCCCATTCACAGTCACCTCCCCAGCCTTTGGGAGTTTAATCTGACATATTTATGTATCTGTCTCTATCCCCAATCATATGCAGCATTTCTTCAACTGGTCAGTAATGTAGCTTTTCATTCTAAATTAACAACGAATTCATGCAGGGTAAGAACAAGGACAGCTGATGCTGGAAACCAGAGTCTGGATTAGAGTGGTGCTGGAAAAGCACAGCAGGTCAGGTAGCATCCGAGGAGCAGAAAAATCGACGTTTGGGGCGAAAGCCCTTCATCAGGAATGAATTAATGCAGTCATATTTTAAATTAACCATGAATCAATATGACAGGTTACTAATAATGTGTGATGGAACCCTGCCAATTAATTTTGTTTCTGGCTAATACAATAATAAATATTTATAATAATAAATATAATAATTATCTGCAATTCAGGGTGGAAATCCAACAAGTGACCCAACATTTTAAACTGTTATTCTGCTGTTTTATCCTTCTTATTGCATTATTCTCTTCCCTTCTGTTGTTGATATCCTTGCCTCCTTTTTCATTTTAACCTCACTTAACACATTTATCAATTTTTGCTTGCCTAACTTTAAAGCCTGTCCCGAACTATACATTTTGGAATCTTGATTGTCATAATCTGAAAGCTAGTTTTAAGATTTGGATTTTCAGCTCATCAAAAACTGCAAGAGGAGAATTAAATAGGTGATTTGTCTCATTCACTTGTCCTGGTCACTGTATCACATGGCTGTGACATTATGGAGCTTGCCAACTCCATGGCAATGGGGCAGTGATGCTACAAAAGAAAGTGATTGATATACCATCCTATTCCTCGATATATTTGGCTGTCCCTATTTTCCAAAGGTTGGAATGCTGGGTGACAGCAGTGCCTGCTTAAGTCAGGCAGTAATCCTTTTTCATCCATTCGGGACACCTAATGATATGGATAGAATTCAGTCTGAATTTTGGAGAGAGCACTGAGTGGAGTGGTACCAAGCATACTTTATGCATTACTGAGTGGGGAACCAGCTGAAGAAGTTTATGGAAAATAAGTTTTCAAAAACTTTTGTGGACATTGGACGATCAACAGAGCTCAGTTCTCATTGTCTTGTTTGAGATCAGATCTCCTCTGTGGTAATATATCAATGGTCACTATTTTTTACAATCTATATCTGAGTAACATATAAATTATATAAGAAAATAAAATGTTGTAAGTATATATTTTTATATATTATATATAAATTCGAAATTCATTTATTCAGTATTTAATAGTTAAAATGTAAAATGCATACTGTTCCCAACTTTGAAATCCACTATAATTACCCAGTTTTAGTCCCTAAATTTAAATCCAAAATTATGTTTCTTAAGTAGTCCTGACCAGTCATTGCTCAATTATAATGCTATAGGTCGTGAAATAACCAGAGCTGCTTTAAAAGGATTTGTCTATTCAAGTTAAAAAAAACTTCTAATGCATGAATAATGGCTGAATCCAAAGACACAGATATTAACCATGGGATTTTTTTGATGATTTATTACAATCAAATGTTGGACTGAACCTTCAACTGTCATTGAGGGAGGGGACTTCCTGAATAAAGCTACGACTGGCACATCATAATCACCAATGAAACACATCAGTGTTAAAATTAAGTGGAAACAAATGAGTCTGAATCACGTAAAATGGTTATAATGTTGTTTTCCTCCGTATTAAGATTAGATTACTTACAGTGTGGAAACAGGCCCTTCGGCCCAACAACTCCACACCGATCCACCCCCACACAGACCCATTCCCCTACACCTAACACTAGGGGCAATTTAGCAAGGCCCATTCACCTCACCTGCACATTTTTGGACTGTGGGAGGAAACCCACACAGACACTGGGAGAATGTGCAAACTCCACACAGTCAGTCGCCTGAGGCGGGAATTGAACCCAGGTTTCTGGCGCTGTGAGGGACCAGTGCTAACCACTGTGCCGCCCACCGTGCTTTGAAATCAAATAAGGTTGGCTTTTATGTATGGATAAAAGAGATTTGTTAAAAACTGACAGTAAGGCAATCATGATCTGTAAAAAGAACAGGAGTTAATATTTTATTTCATAATCACTGAAAAATCCTAAAAAGAAATCATGTTAAATTTCCATAATAGAAATAAGATTCAAAACAGTCCTGGATCTCAAGCTCCAGGGAACAAAGCACAAACATTCAATCACCAACAAACAAATGTGTATTCAAACCAAATCACAAGAGGTTCAACTTTCTATTAGCTGTACAGCTCTTTTTCTCTCTCTCTGGCTCACACACACATACGCCATATCTCAGTTTTTAGCTTGGGAGTTTAGTCTGATAGACCCTGGCTGTAGCATCATTGTTTAACCAAGTGTGGAAGAATTGTTACCGCTGGCCAGCCTTATCTTTTAACACATCAAGAAAGAACAACGGCCACCCCTGATATTCCATAAACAAAGAACAGTTACAACAAAAAAGCAACAAAGCAAGACAAGCCAAGCTGAACAGATACAACAGGTACAACAAACAACAATACAGCAGATACAGCAGCGAGATTATTATCTTGTCGCTGTTATTCCTGGACTACAGCAGGAAAGTTACTGAGAATGAAGTGAAATAGCTATACATTCCAAAGACTGATCAGCCTGTAAGGAAGAGTTTGAAATGGGAGCTGCAAAAAAAATATAATATAAAAAAAAGCACCACTCATCTAATTCCGAATTATCATTGTCTTTCTCGTTAAAACTAAGGCCAACAATCAAAATGCGCAGCTCTGTTTATTTACCAGTCACTTGTCACTTCTCCTTTTGTTTCTGTAATTGTTTTGCTTGAGCACTTCTCTTTTAAGAATCTCAACAGATTTCAGAGCACCATTTGCAGTTAATTCAATCCCCAATTTGGTGGCAGTATCCGACCACGAGCGCAAAACTGACACTTTGTGCCTCTCGTCACAAAACTGTCACCATAGTCCAATTAACTCTTTCATTCCCGCCCCCATGTTACGTTGCCAAATCAATTGCTGAGCTGATTTCACCAACTGAACAGATTTAGGGACACCTAATAATATTCTTCATCACCCAATGTTTTGTTCTGACCTCCATAAAGTTGTCTAAAGGCCTCAGACTTTTCGGGACATTTTCACATTTTTTCACTAATGTTGACAATGAACCATCTGCTCTGTCTATGTAATTACCTATTTTAAAATTACTTCAGTTTTATAGCAACTAATTTTTTTAAAAAACTTACTCACTGATCAGACTTCCACAAATGCTAATCAATTTCACTAAACCTTTTATAAAAAAAACTTTTATTATAGAAAATCGCGATATTTCTTTTCTTTTTAAAAAACATGTGTGCGGCACGGTGGCACAGTGGTTAGCACTGCTGCCTCACAGCGCCAGAAACCCGGGTTCAATTCCCGCCTCGGGCGACTGTCTGTATGGAGTTTGCACGTTCTCCCCGTGTCTGCGTGGGTTTCCTCCGGGTGCTCCGGTTTCCTCCCACAGTCCAAAGATGTGCAGGCCAGGTGAATTGGCCATGCGAAATTGCCTGGAGTGTTAGGTAAGGGGTAGATGTAGGGGTGTGGGTGGGTGGGTTGCGCTTCAGCGGGGCGGTGTGGACTTGTTGGGCCGAAGGGCCTGTTCCCACACTGTACATAATCTAATCTAATGTATTATTTTATGATTAATTTGTTATTTATTAACTTATCAAATATTATATTTTATTACATTAATAATAACCTATAATTAAATATCTTGCCTCCTTAGAAACTTCAAAAACCGAGGGCCTCTTGCTCCCTATAAACTTCAAATACTGGGGGCCTCTTGCTCCCTATAAACTTCAAATACTGGGAACCTCTTGCTCCCTATAAACTTCAAATAATGGGGGCCTCTTGCTCCCTATAAACCTCAAATACCAGGCGCCTCTTTAATAACTGTCTATATTGAATCTTTTGATGCCTCTGAAAACTGCTGAAAATACAAGCATCCGATTTTTATAACCCGGAAATACACGAAGTTTAAGCAGTTGGATTTTTCTTTTAAATCCGAAAATTAACAAAGTTCGAGAGATTGAATTTTTTTTAAAAACTGAAAACAAACGAAGTTTACACAACCCGAACGGCAAAATAAACAACGTTTAAGCGATCGAAGTTTTTTTAAAAAACCGGAAAATAACAAATCTCGGGAGATTGTTTTTTTAACTTCGGAAATCAACGAAGCTCAGGTGAAAGAAGTTTTTTTTAAACCCAAAAGTTAACAAAGTTTGGGAATTCAGATTTCAACCCTCCCGTCAGAGTTCAGCAATTTTCAATCACCACTGTCCGTAAGTACCGAAGTACACTCAACTTCAATTCATCTCCCCCCACTTTTTTAACATTTAAAAAGTCTCCCAGACTCAACCCTTGCTCAGACCAATCCTTTTGGGCTGGACTGGAAAATAAACAGCGAGGGGTCAAGGCAGACACCACTTGAATGAGAGGAAAACCAAACATTCTTAAAATACTCACCTCAGGCCGGCCGAATTCTTCAACACTCAATAGTGAAGGACATTTAACTCTTACACTGCTGTTCACTATCTGTCCGAGCCGACACGGGTCACGGCACCAAAATGTAGATCTAAGACCCTTCAAGAGGGGCCTCTTGGTTCGAGATCATTCATAAGAATCGACAAATGCCGTCTATTCAAAAAGGAAGGGTCCCGTTCCTGCACCATTACATCAAGCAGGGTGTCCATGACCTGAACCTCAACTCCTTCATCTTTACCTTTAGTTTTTGCTTCGTGCTGTGACTTATGACAGTGAGATCTTGTTACTACACAGTCTTGGAGAGTATCCTTTACCGAGTTGATGATCCTCCAGGCACAGTTAATGTTCGTCTCGGTGTGAGTCCCGGGGAACAGGCCGTAGAGCACGGAGTCCCGCGTCACGGCGCTGCTCGGGACGAACCTCGACAAGTACCACTGCATTCCTCTCCAGACTTCCTCTGCATAGGCACATTCCAGAAGGAGGTGTGTGACAGTCTCGTTCCCCCCGCAGCCACTTCGAGGGCAGCCTGCGGTGCGGCAGAGAGTCCGGGCGTGCATAAAGGATCTCACAGGCAGAGCCCTTCTCACCACCAGCCAAGCCACGTCTTGGTGCTTGTTGGAAAGTTCTGGCGATGAGGCATTCTGCCAAATGGCTTTGACAGTCTGCTCAGGGAACCGCTCGACAGGATCCGCCCTCTCCTTTTCCCGAAGGGTCTCAAGGACGCTACGTGCTGACCACTTCCTGATGGACTTGTGGCCAAAGGTGTTTTTCCTCATAAATTTCTCCACGAAGGACAGGTGATACGGAACGGTCCAACTACTCGGAGCGTTCCGCGGCAGCGAGGCCAGGCCCATCCTTCGCAACACCGGGGACAGGTAGAACCTCAGTACGTAGTGACACTTGGTGTTTGCATACCGGGGATCCACGCACAGCTTGATGCAGCCACACACAAAGGTGGCCATCAGGGTGAGGGTGGCATTGGGCGTGTTTTTTCCCCCATTGCACCGGTCTTTGTACATAGAGTCTCTTCGGACCCGGTCCATCTTTGATCTCCAAATGAATTGGAAGATGGCCCGGGTGACTGCGGCGGCACAGGTCCTGGGGATAGGCCAGACCTGTGCCACATATAGCAATACTGAGAGTACCTCACACCTGATGACCAGGTTTTTTCCCGCGATGGAGAGCGACTGTTGCCCCCAACTGCCTAGTTTCTGTCTCATCTTCCTGATCCGCTCCTCCCAGGTCTTGGCGCACGCCCCAGCCCCCCCGAACCAAATACCCAGCACCTTCAGGTGGTCAGTCCTGACAGTGAAGGGGATAGAGGATTGGTCGGCCCAGTTCCCGAAGAGCATGGCCTCGCTCTTGCCTCGGTTTACCTTGGCCCCCGAGGCCCGTTCGAACTGGTCACGGATGCACACGAGTCTGTGCACGGACAGCGGATCCGAGCAGAAAACAGTGACGTCATCCATGTACAGGGAGGCCTTAACCTGCAGGCCCCCGCTGCCAGGAATAGTCACCCCTCTCAGGCTCGCATCCTTCCTGATGGATTCGGCAAATGGCTCTATGCAACACACAAACAAGGCGGGTGAGAGGGGGCATCCCTGCCTGACTCCAGATCTTACAGGGAAGCTATCTGATTCCCACCCATTGATTGAGACTGCACTGACAATGTTGGTGTAGAGCAGTCTGATCCAATTTCCGATTCCCTCCCCAAAGCCCATTTTGGAGAGGACATCCCTCATATATGTATGCGATATCCTGTCAAAGGCTTCTCCTGGTCCAGGCTGATGAGGCAGGTGTCCACCCCTCGGTCCTGCACGTAGGCGATCGTATCCCTGAGGAGTGCGAGACTCTCAGAGATCTTCCTGCCCGGTACAGCACAGGTTTGGTCCGGGTGGATCACCGATCCCAGAGCAGACCTGACCCGGTTGGCGATGACCTTTGACAAGATTTTGTAGTCTGCATTTAACAGTGAGATCGGTCTCCAATTTCTAATTTCCTCCCTCTCCCCCTTCCGCTTGTAGACGAGGGTGATGATGCCTTTCCTCATGGATTCACTCATGGTACCTGCCCGAAGCAGACTGACATACACCTCCAGCAGGTCCTGGCTGATCAAGTCCCAAAGAGCGGAATAAACCTCGACCGGTAAGCCGTCGCTTCCGGGAGTTTTATTCTTTTCGAAGGACTCGAGGGGCTTGGTCAGTTCATCCAGAGAGAGCGGCTGGTCTAGCCTCTCTCGTGTTCCGTCATCTAGGACCTCCGCGATAGAGGACAGGAACGACTGGGAGGCCGCGCTGTCGGTCGGCTTCGAGTCATACAGGCTGGCGTAGAAGGATTTGCTGATCCTCATGACGTCAGCCTGAGATGACGTTACCGAGCCATCTTCTTTCTTCAGGCTGCTGAGCACGGAGCTCTCTTTGTGCACCTTCTGGAAGAAGAAACGTGAGCACGTCTCGTCCTGCTCCACCGAGCGGACCCTGGACCGGAAGATTATCCTGGAGGCCTCCGAGGCAAAGAGCGAGGCTTGCTGGCCCTTCACCTCCTTGAGGTCCTCCGTGACATCCACCCCCATCGTCTGCAGCAGGAGCAGGTTCTGCATACTTTCCTGGAGCTGGGACAGTTTTCCCCGCCTCTCTCTCGCCTCCTGGACACCTTTGAGGATAAAGAACCTCTTGATGTTCCCTTTTACCGTTTCCCACCAGTCCGCTGGAGACTCAAAGAGGGGCTTCACGGTTCTCCAACCTGCGTAATCCCTCTTGAGCTCTTCGATGTTTCCCGGGGTCAACAGCTTTGTGTTCAGTTTCCACGTTCCCTTGCCCGCCCGCTGTTCGTCCTGTAGGTGACAGTCGGCCAGCAGGAGGCAGTGGTCAGAGAAGAACACCGGCTTGACGTCGGTGGATCTGACCGAGAGCGTTCGGGACACAAACAGGTAATCTATCCTTGAGCGGATAGACCCGTCTGCCCGTGACCATGTGTATCTACGCTGCGCTCCGTCTGCAGGGGCGCTGAAGACGTCGTGCAGCTTGGCGTCTTTGACCGTTTCCATCAGGGCCCTGGACGTAGCGTCCGGTTTACTTTCCCCCCCGCCGGATCGTCCATCTGCATCAATGATGCAGTTGAAGTCTCCGGCCAGAATGACCGGCCTGGACGTAGCCAGCAGCAGTGGAAGCTGTTGCAGGACGGCCAACCGTTCACTCTTACCCACTGGGGCGTACACGTTGATTAGTCTCACGGGAGCGTTTCTGTATTTGACGTCCACGACGAGGAGGCGCCCACCCACCACCTCCTTAACCTCGGAGATGGTGAAGTTGCCTCCCCGCAACAGGATACCCAGGCCGGAGGCGCGGCTATCGTTGCCCCCCGACCACACTGACGGCCCGTGGGCCCACAAGCTCGACCATCTCCTGTAACTGCTGAGGTGCGGTATCCCACACTCCTGCAGAAACAGGATATCGGCTTTGACGTTGGCCAGGAAGGCCAGCGTTGAAACACATCGCGTAGCCGATTTAATGCTACGCACATTTATGCTGGCAATT
Source organism: Chiloscyllium punctatum (assembly GCF_047496795.1). Taxonomy (NCBI): domain Eukaryota; kingdom Metazoa; phylum Chordata; class Chondrichthyes; order Orectolobiformes; family Hemiscylliidae; genus Chiloscyllium; species Chiloscyllium punctatum. The sequence continues at coordinate 15,480,107 of NC_092768.1, forward strand.
TTAAACCCCATTTTAACAGTTTGCGGGGTTACCAGTGTCCATTTTCTTCTGGTCTTGCTCCAGTGGGGTAGCTGCGTGCATCCCCGTGGTGACAGCAAACTGCTGGACCTTCCCAGGGCTGAGGTAGTTGTCCGGCTCCACGCTGGAGTCATTTCCCCGCTCTGGTGTCATCGTGTCAGACCCAGGGTCCGCATCGCCCCGTTCTCCATCTGACAGCAGGGCTGTCACTGGGGCGCTGCTCCCAGTTCCCTGGAGCTGTGGGCCGGTGGGTACCCCTTGGTTCTCACCGGGTAGGGGGAGGCCTTCACCCATCCCCTCAGAGGGATCGTCTTTTCCTTCTTGGGCGGTGCTGCCCTCCTTTCTCCCCACGGCGCTCTGCCTCTTCCTCCGGAGGCGACCCTTCTTGCGCCCGTCCTCACCCTCGGAGGAGCTGCCTGTATCCTCCTCTTGGAGGTGTCTCTTCCCCCTTCGCTTGGTGGCTTTGGGGCCCTCGAGAGGTTTCCTTTTCCTGTTTTTAACGATAATCCACTGCTCTGCCTCCTTTGAACCCCCCTCTTCCATTTCCTCCGTCTGTCTTGTAGGAGCTTGGGTCGGCTGCTCCATCTCCCCGCTGTCTGCCGCCTGCTCCTCTACAACCTTTCCTTCCTTCTGGGTGCCTCCAGGCACCGTTCCTTTGCTGATTCGCGGTACCTCGTTGGACTTTGTCGGTCCGCGGCTCGTGTTGCCACCTCCGGCCATCTGTGCGTAGGTGACGGCTCCTCGTCTTGGGCAGGCCTTGTACATGTGGCCCGCCTCCCCGCACAGGTTGCAGCTCTTCTCCTCCCGACAGTCCTTAGTCAAATGACCCTCCTGTTTGCAGTTCCTGCAGATGGTCGCTTTGCAATCCACCGCCACGTGTCCCGACTTCCCGCAGGTTCGGCACACTTTGGGCTGCCCTGCATATGTCAGGTAGCCTCTGCTCCCTCCGATTGCGAAGCTCGAGGGTGGGTGGAGGATGTTCCCACTGTCATCGGCCCTCAGAGTTACCTTGCCCTGCCTCTTACTGGTCCAGATCCCAAAGGGGTCGATCACATCGGTGGCTTCTCCCTCGACTTGGACGTACCTTCCCAGGAAGGTCAGGACATCAGCCGCTGGAACGTAGGGGTTGTACATATGGATTGTAACAACCCGGTTCCTCTGTGCAGGAAGCACACACAATGGCGTCGCCGACAAGATGGAGAACAGCGGCTCCCCTTCCTTCTCCTTGAAGACCTTCAGGAGCTGTTCACACTGCTTCACGCTTCTGAAGGTCACATCGAAGTAGCCTGCCCCAGGGAAATCCTGCAGGCAGTACACGTCTGCGGCTGCAAGGCCGCAACACTCCAGCAGAACTTTCTTCACAAACACCGTCCGATCCACTGGTGTGTGCTCCTCCACCTTCTTCACAGTCACCCTGACTGTGTTCCGAATGCCCTGGCCCGGGCGGCGAGTGGCTGCTGAGGCCATAGCTCAGAGGTTGGCTGGTCCCTGAATTGGCGTTAGGCCGAAGCCAGCATGAAGATCCACCAAGAGCAGGTCAGCACAACCAAACGATCCTCCAACGGCCAATCACGATCCAGCGATGGTCTCCAGCAGCTCCGACGACTCGCAACACGACCCCCGCAGTTTTTCCCCCGCCAGCACGCTTCTGCTGCGTCGAACCTCCAACACTTGAGCAGAATCTCTTCCTCTGGTCCTCAGGAACTACACATATTCCTCTACTCCTCTACATTGAAGGTTGCCACTCAGGTGGATAGAGTTTGTAAGAAGGCCTATGGAGTATTATCGTTCATTAGCAGAGGGATTGAATTCAAGAGTCGTGAAGTGATGTTGCAGCTGTACAGGACTTTGGTTAGGCCACATTTGGAGTACTGTGTGCAGTTCTGGTCGCCTCACTTTAGGAAAGATGTGGAAGCTTTGGAGAGGGTGCAGAGAAGATTTACCAGGATGTTGCCTGGAATGGAGAGTAGGTCGTACGAGGATAGGTTGAGAGTTCTCGGCCTTTTCTCGTTGGAACGGCGAAGGATGAGGGGTGACTTGATAGAAGTTTATAAGATGATCAGAGGAATAGATAGAGTAGACAGTCAGAAACTTTTTCCCCGGGTACAAGCGAGTGTTACAAGGGGACATAAATTTAAGGTGAAGGGTGGAAGGTATAGGGGAGATGTCAGGGGTGGGTTCTTTACCCAGAGAGTGGTGGGGGCATGGAATGCGCTGCCCGTGGGAGTGGTAGAGTCAGAATCATTGGCGACCTTTAAGCGGCATTTGGATAGGTACATGGATGGGTGCTTAATCTAGGTTAGAAGTTCGGCACAACATCGTGAGCCGAAGGGCCTGTTCTGTGCTGTATTGTTCTATGTTCTATGTTCTATTGGGGAGACTGGGCGCCTCCTCGCAAAGCGCTTTAGGGAACATCTCCGGGACACCCGCACCAATCAACCACACCACCCCGTGGCCCAACATTTCAACTCCCCCTCCCACTCTGCCGAGGACATGGAGGTCCTGGGCCTCCTTCACCACCGCTCCCTCACTACCAGACGCCTGGAGGAAGAAAGCCTCATCTTCCGCCTTGGAACACTTCAACCCAGGGCATCAATGTGGACTTCAACAGTTTCCTCATTTCCCCTTCCCCCACCTCACCTTAGTCCCAAACTTCCAGCTCAGCACTGTCCCCATGACTTGTCCGGACTTGTCCTACCTGCCTATCTCCTTTTCCACCTATCCACTCCACCCTCTCCTCCTTGACCTATCACCTTCATCCGCTCCCTCACTCACCAATTGTACTCTTTGCTACTTTCTCCCCACCCCCACCCTCCTCTAGCTTATCTCTCCACGCTTCAGGCTCACTGCCTTTATTCCTGATGAAGGGCTTTTGCTCGAAACGTCGATTTCGAAGCTCCTTGGATGCTGCTGTGCTCTTCCAGCACCACTAATTCAGTAATAATTAAATAGCAACATTGGATGAGATTGAACAATCAGCAATGGACAGTGGTAGCAGAAGCAAAACAAATTTGAATAATGGGTTGTAATGCCAATTGAAGTTAATGTGTATTTGAGTGAAAAGGACGTTTTGGTGACAGTATTAAACTGACAGCTTTCTCTTCGTGATGTTTGTGTCCTTGTCTCTCCTGGTGAACTTAGTGAGCGAGCAGAGTCACATCGCTCTGGACAGGACCTTGTCTGAGAAAGGTGGCACCTGTGCCCTCATAGGTCAGGAATGTTGCACCGACATTCGTGATAACTCCGAAGAAATCACGAACCTGGCTGAGCATATCCGAAAGGAAATGCTCAAGTTACATGAACTCAATGATTGCTGGGGATTTGTTAGTTGGTTGAGCAGTATTTTTGGAAATTGGGGAAGCTCAATTGCTCAGTGGGGTTTTGGGATACTGCTCCTGACTGTAATTGTTTTGGTTCTGGTAGGGGGTATCAGGACCCTTTGCACCAGCTACAGTGTAATGCAAGCTACAGTCAGCGCTATGGTCCAACGATGATAATCCTGGAGGATGAGGATAACGAATTCCAAAGACTGGCTCAGATTGACATTTAAGGTTGTCCTTTCAGGGCAAAAGCGGGGAGTGTGGAAAAAGTTATATTGAAACAGAGAAATGTACAGATGAATCCTTGTGCTGCTGTGTGGGTATTTACATATACTTACCACAGGTCACATCGGGCTCCCCAGCCTGTTACAGTAAAGCAAGAAAATAGAAAACTCTAAACCACACTCAACTGCAGGAGTTAAATGCAGATGACCTATTAAGGAATAACTGTTATTAAGGTTCGTGATCAAGAAGTAATTGGTCAATAAGAAGAAATGAAATATGATTGAGATGGGCATGTGTATAGTAATGTGATTGTAACTGCGTGTGTTGGGGTCAATATGCTTGGGACCTTGCTGGCTGACTCTCATTGCCTGCAATAAAAGGAACTGTGTGTGAAATGTATTGTCGTTTGGCTGATCATTTCATTAACTATGTGACCCCGACATCCTCATCACTTTTCAATATCATCCCATGGATCCTCCCAGTCAAGAGTTTGAGTCTCCTCATCACTATCACTCTGGGTTGTAGGTGTACTTAAGACCATGATTTTGTCACTGCCTACTCTATTGAACATTATGACTTTCCTCTTACTCTCTTCAACTTCTCTACTTTTCCACACTGAATCCTCCAATCTCTTATTACATTTAGCCAGCCAAGAATGAGAAACTGACCACCAAATTTCAGTCTTTTTCTCCTTCTCCCTTTGTCATAGGACATCTGCTGGTTGTTTCAGACAATTCCAGTTAAAGGTACCACAGGGGAAACGGTTTCCCAGTGTTAGAACATGGAACATAGAACAGTACATCACAGAACAGGCCCTTCAGCCCACGATGTTGTGCCGACCATTGATCCTCATGTATGCACCCTCAAATTTCTGTGACCATATGCATGTCCAGCTGTCTCTTAAATATCCCCAATGACCTTGCTTCCACAACTGCTGCTGGCAACGCATTCCATGCTCTCACAACTCTCTGTGTAAAGAACCCATCTCTGACATCCCCTCTATACTTTCCTCCAACCAGCTTAAAACTATGACCCCTCGTGTTAGTCATTTCTGCCCTGGGAAATAGTCTCTGGCTATCGACTCTATCTATGCCTCTCATTATCTGGTATACCTCAATTAGGACCCCTCTCCTCCTCCTTTTCTCCAATGAAAAAAGTCCGAGCTCAGTCAACCTCTCTTCATAAGATAAGCCCTCTAGTCCAGGCAGCATCCTGGTAAACCGCCTCTGAACCCTCTCCAAAGCATCCACATCTTTCCTAGAATAGGGCGACCAGAACTGGACGCAGTATTCCAAGTGCGGTCTAACCAAAGTTTTATAGAGCTGCAACAAGATCTCACGACTCTTAAACTCAATCCCCCTGTTAATGAAAGCCAAAACACCATATGCTTTCTTTACAACCCTGTTCACTTGGGTGGCCATTTTAAGGGATCGATGTACCTGCACACCAAGATCCCTCTGTTCCTCCACACTGCCAAGAATCCTATCCTTAATCTGTATTCAGCTTTCAAATTTGACCTTCCAAAATGTATCACCTCACATGTATCCAGGTTGAAGTCCATCTGCCACCTCTCAGCCCATCTCTGCATCCTGTCAATGTCCCGCTGCAGCTTATAACAGCCCTCGACACTGTCAATGACACCTCCAACCTTTGTGTCGTCTGCAAACTTGCTGACCAATCCTTCAATCCCCTCATCAAAGTCATTAATAAAAATTACAAACAGTAGAAACCCAAGGACAGAGCCGTGTGGAACACCACTCACCACTGACTTCCAAGCAGAATATTTTCCTTCTACGACCATTCTCTGTCTTCTGTTGGCCAGCCCATTCTGTATCCAGACAGCTAAATTCCCCTGTATCCCATTCCTCCTGACCTTCTGAAAGAGCCTACCATGGTGAACCTTATCAAATGTCTTGCTGAAGTCCATATACAAGGTAAAAACAATAACTGCAGATGCTGGAAACCAAATTTTGGATTAGTGGTTCTGGAAGAGCACAGCAGTTCAGGCAGCATCCAACGAGCAGCGAAATCGACGTTTTGGGCAAAAGCCTTCATCCTGATGAAGGGCTTTTGCCCAAAACGTCGATTTCGCTGCTCGTTGGATGCTGCCTGAACTGCTGTGCTCTTCCAGCACCACTAATCCAGAAGTCCATATACACCACATCCACAGCTCAACCCTCATCAACGTTTCTAGTCACATCCTCAAAGAACTCGATAAGGTTACTGAGGCATGACCTGCCACTCACAAAGCCGTATTGACTGCATTTAATCAAGCCATGCTCTTCCAGATGGTCATAAATCCTATCCCTCAGAATCCTTTCTAACACCTTACAGACGACAGACATGAGACTTATTGGTTTGTAATTGCCGGGGATTTCCCTATTTCCTTTCTTGAAGAGAGGAATTACATTTGCCTCTCTCCAGTCCTCAGGTACGAGTCCAGTGGAGAGTGAGGATGCAAAGATCTTCGCAAGTGGCGAAGCAATCGCATTTCTCGTTTCCCAAAGCAGCCGAGGACAAATCTGGTCCGGGCCTGGCGAATTATCAATCTTAATATTTGACAAAATATTCAGCACATCAGCTTCCTCTATCTCTATCCATTTCAGCATGCACACCTGCTCTTCAAAGGTTTCATTCACTATAAAGTTTGTTTCTTTCATAAAGACAGGAACAGAAAACTCATTTAGGGCTTCCCATACCTCCTCAGACTCCACACACAAGTTCCCTATGCTATCCCTGATCGGTCCTGCTCTTTCTTTGACTATTCTCTTATTCCTCACATAAGTGTAAAATGCCTTTGTGTTCTCCCGAATCCGTTCTGCCAAGCCTTTCTCGTATTTCTTCTTGGCTCGCCCCGGACCATTATTGAGATCCTTCCTCGCCTGCCTGGAATCCTCTAGAGCTGAGCTTGACCCTAGCTTCCTCCACCTTATGTAAGCTACCTTCTTCCTTTTGACGAGACGCTCCACCGCTCTCGTCATCCAAGGTTCCTTTATCTTACTACTTCTTGTCTGTCTCAGAGGGACATGTTTATTCATCACTCGCAACAACTGTTCCTTAAACAGTCTCCACATGTCTATAGTGCCTTTACCATGGAACAATTGCTCCCAATCCATGCTTCCTAACTCATGTCTAATCGCATCATAGTTTCCTCTTCCCCAATTAAATATCCTCCCATTTTGCCTAATCCTCTCCTTCTCCATAGCGATGTGGAATGTGAGGCAGTTGTGGTCACTATCACCAAAATGCTCTCCCACCACAAGATCTGATATCTGCCCCGGCTCATTTCCGAGCACCAAGTCTAGAATGGCCTCTCCCCTCGTCATCCTGTCAATGTACTGAGTTAGGAAACCCTCCTAAACACACCTTACAAAAACAGGTCCATTCAAATCTTCTGCTCGAAGGAGGTTCCAATCAATATTGGGAAAGTTAAAGCCACCCATTACAACAACCCTACTACGTCCAGACTTTTCCAAAATCTGCCGAGCTATGCTTTCTTCCATCTCTCTGCTGCTATTGGGGGGGCCTGTAGTAAACCCCTAACGAGGTGACTGCTCCCTTGCTGTTCCTAATCTCCACCCATACTGACTCAGTAGGCAGCTATTCCTCGACAATGGAAGCTTCTGTAGCTGTGATACCCTCTCTGATTAGTATTGCTACACCCCTCCTCTTATCCTCCCTCCCTGTGTTTTTTAAATGCTCTAAACCCTGGAATATCCAGCAACCATTCCTGCCCCTGAGAAACCCATGCTTCTGTTATGTCCACAACATCATAGCACCAGGTACTGATCCATGCTCTAAGTTCATCACTTTTATTCCTGATACTCCATGTATTAAAGCAAACATACTTTAACTGATCCCTTGGTTCCTTCCCTGGAAAATCCTTCCCACTAGCTGGTCTACCTCTTGCTATTGCCTCATCTGCATCAACTCTCACCTCCGGTATACAGCTCAGGTTCCCACCTCCTGCCATACTAGTTTAAACCCTCTCGAACTACTCGAGCAAACCTTCCACCCAGGACATTGGTCCCCTTCCAGGTCAGATGCAACCTGTCCTTCTTGTACAGGTCCCACCTTCCCCAGAAGGCATCCCAATTATCTACATATCTGAAGCCCTCCCTCCTACACCAGCTGCTCAGTCACGTGTTAAGCTGTGCCTGATCCCTGTTCCTTGCCTCGCTATTTCGTGGCACCAGCAGTAAACTAGAGAACACTACTCTGTTTGTCCTGCTTTGCAGTTTCCATTCTAACTCCCTGAAATCACTTTTTATATCATCAATCCTTTTCCTGGCTATATCATTAGTGCCAATATGTAACACGATTTCTGGCTATTTGCCCTCCACTTTTAGAACTTTATACACCTGATCGGAGACGTCCCGGACCCTGGCACCAGGGAGGGAACAAACCTTCCGGGAATCCCGATCCTGACCACAAAATCTCCTGTCGATTCCCCTAACTATCGAGTCCCCTACCACGAGTACTTTTCTATTCTGCCCCCTTCCCTTCTTTGCCACAGTGTCAGGCTCAGTGCCAGAGGAACTGACTACTATGGCTTTCCTCTGGTAGGTCATTCCCACCCAGCAGTATCCAAAACGGTGTACTTATTGCTGAGGGGAATGTCCACAGGGGATCTCTGCACTGTCTGTCTGTCCCCTTTCCTCCCCCTAACTGTAACCCATCTATTCTTGTCCTGAGCCTTAGGAGTGACCAACTCCCAGTAACTCCTCTCAATTACCCCCTCAGCCTCCCGAATGATCCATAGTTCATCCAGCACCAGCTCCAATTCCCTAACATGGTTTTCAAGGAGCTGGAGTTGGGTGCATTTCCCACAGATGTAGCCAATGGAGAGTGTGCCATATCTCCCACCTGCCACATTCTGCAGGAGCAAGCAACTGCCCCAGCATCCATACCCCACTTATCTGAGCACCCACTCAGTATTAAAGTAGAAAGCTGAGTTCAAGTTGCTATAAAATTAATAACAAACTTATATTCAACAGAGGAAGTTTAGAATAGAGGAGGTTTGGCCTCCTTGCTGATATATATGGTCACTGCTTTCCTTCCCGGCTGCCCCTCTAGACCTTGTCACTTCCTCCGCTCTTTCTGTGAAAGAGGAAACACCGCTGCCCGCTACCGGGAAGTAATTTTTTAAAAACTGCCTTACCTTAGCTGCAGTCTTCCGGGTTCGTCTAACCTCCGCTGCTGCTCACACTCCAAATGGCTGTTGGGGTCGAAAGGTGAGTATTTATATTCACTGCTTTCCTTCTGGGTCCATTTCACCAACTTGTCGACAAATTTTATGAAATCCGGCCCGTACTGGATATACATGTATGTTAAAGGTGTTCCCTTCTGAGGGTGAGCCTCTTGAGAGACATTGTTTCCCATTTTCCCAACTGGTTGTGTGACACCATTCACGGAATGATGAGCCTGTTGCTCCAACTGAGGTTCTCTACACCCACTTCCTCTGACCTTCACGTGGCCTATTTGTGCTCTTAATCCCGGCTCAGTCTGGGTGTCTGAGATATTTGTTGGACAGAACTCACTCCTCAGTCAATTCACCAGTTATCAGACCAAAAATAATCAGTTTAGGGTATTTTTGTTTGTAAATCAGCGGTTCTTTGCAGTGACCTAACTTACCAGAGCTCGGCAACACATAACACATAAGATGTACAGCCACACAATCATATATCTCAAATTTCTGTCAGTGGGCTCCCTGAATCAATTTTGTCAATGTGCCCAACCTTACTCTGGGATCCCTCGGCACAATTTATTGCAAAGACATTCGTACTATCATCTCATCAATCAGTCTGACCTTGCATTCAGACACAGGTGGGCACTCTAACCCCTTTTCCCTGGGGACTCTCATCCCTTTTCCCTGTGGAAACTCTAATCCTGTTTCTTATCCAATATATTCCAGCATGCTGGAGCAATATTCACTCACATCACACATTCAAGTCTGGACCATTGTCACTCCTGATTGGCTTCCCTCAGTCCTGGAACACAGGTCACAAACCTCCTTTCTCACCGGTAATCAAACTAAAGGGATAAAGTCCCTACCTTTCATATGCTGCAGCTGGTTTGTTTACCCATGAGGCACTGTCTCCAGGACTGTACCTCAAACCAAAGGGTTAGCCATCTTGGTGGAGCCTCCAAGAATTGTCGAAGAAATGGTCAGCCAAACGACAGTATAGAACATAGAACATAGAACATAGAAAAATACAGCGCAGTACAGGCCCTTCGGCCCTCGATGTTGTGCCGACCGAAGCCTACCTAACCTACACTAGCCCAATAACCTCCATATGCTTATCCAATGCCCGCTTGAATGACCATAAAGAGGGAGAGTCTACCACTGATACTGGCAGGGCATTCCATGAACTCTCAACCCGCTGAGTAAAAAATCTACCCCTAACATCTGTCCTATACCTACCACCCCTTAATTTAAAGCTGTGTCCCCTAGTAACAGCTGACTCCATACGCGGAAAAAGGTTCTCACTGTCAACCCTATCTAAACCCATAATCATCTTGTACACCTCTATCAAATCTCCCCTAAACCTTCTTTTCTCCAATGAGGACAGCCCCAAGTGCCTCAGCCTTTCCTCATACGATCTTCCTACCATGCCAGGTAACATCCTGGTAAACCTCCTCTGCACCCGTTCCAGTGCCTCCACATCCTTCCTGTAGAATGGCGACCAAAACTGTACACAATACTCCAGATAAGGCCGCACCAGAGTCTTATACAACTGCAACATGACCTCAGGACTCCGGAACTCAATTCCTCTACCAATAAAAGCCAGGACGCCATATGCCTTCTTCACAGCACTATTTACCTGGGTGGCAACTTTCAGAGATCTGTGTACATGGACACCAAGATCTCTCTGCTCATCCACACTACCAAGTAGCCTACCATTAGCCCAGTAATCCATCTTCTTGTTACTCCTATCAAAGTGAATGACTTCACACTTAGCTACATTGAACTCCATTTGCCACCTTTCTGCCCAGCTCTGCAACTTATCTATATCCCGCTGTAACCTGACACATCCTTCCTTACTGTCAACAACTCCACTGACTTTCGTATCATCCGGAAACTTGCTCACCCAACCTGCTCGCCCCTCCTCCAGGTCATTTATAAAAATGACAAACAGCAATGGTCCCAAAACAGATCCTTGTGGAACACCGCTAGTAACTGCACTCCAAGATGAACCTTTACCATCAACTACTACCCTGTCTTCTTCCAGCCAGCCAATTCCTAATCCAAACCTCGAATGCACCTTCAATGCCATACCTCCGTAATTTTTGCAGTAGCCTACCATGGGGTACCTTATCGAACACCTTGCTAAAATCCATATACACCACATCTACTGCTTTACCCTCGTCCACTTACTTGGTCACCTTCTCAAAGAACTCAATAAGGTTTGTGAGGCACGACCTGCCCTTCACAAAACCATGCTGACTATCCTTGATCACATTATTCTTATCCAGATGTTCATAAATCCTTACAATTATCCCTTACAATTCCCTCTAAGACTTTGCCCACAACAGAAGTGAGACTCACTGGCCTATAGTTACTAGGGTTATCCCTACTCCCCTTCTTGAACAAGGGGACCACATTCGCTATCCTCCAGTCTTCTGGCACTATTCCTGTAGACAACGACGACATAAAAATCAAGGCCAATAGCTCCGCTATCTCCTCCCTAGCTTCCCAGAGGATCCTAGGGTAAATGCCATCAGGCCCGAGGACTTATCGATTTTCACCCTTTCCAGTATTCCCTGGACCTCTTCCTTACATACCTCAAAGCCATCCATTCTAATCACTTGTGACTCAATATTCACATCAGGAACAATGTCCTGATCCTGAGTGAATACTGACGAAAAGTATTGATTTAGTGTCTCTCCAATCTCCTCTGCCTCCATGCACAACTTCCCACTATTATCCTTGACTGGACCGATACCTACCCTAGTCATCCTTTTATTCCTGACATACCTATAGAAAGCCTTAGGGTTTTCCCTAATCCTACCAACCAAGGACTTTTCATGTCCCCTTCTCGCTGCTCTTAGCTCTCTCTTTAGATCCTTCCTGGCTACCTTATAACTCTCAATCGCCCCAACTGAACCTTCACGCCTCATCTTTACATAGGCCGCCCTCTTCCCTTTTACAAGGGATTCCAATTCCTTATTAAACCACGGCTCCCTCACAAGACCCTTTCCTCCCTGCCTGACTGGTACATACTTATCAAGGACACCCAATAGCTGCTCCTTGAACAAGCTCCACATATCATTTGTGTTCTTCCCTTGAAGCCTATTTTTCCAATCCACACATCCTAAGTCATGCCTCACCGCATCAAAATTTCCCTGCCCCCAGCTATAACTCCTGCCCTGCAGTGCACACTTATCCCTCTCCATCACTCGAGTAAAAGTCACCGAGTTGTGGTCACTGTCCCCGAAGTGCTCACCTACCTCCAAGTCTAACACCTGGCCTGGTTCATTACCTAGAACCAAATCCAGTATGGCCTCACCTCTTGTTGGCTTATCTACATATTGTGTCAGGAAACCCTCCTGCACACATTGGACAAACACCGACCCATCTAACAAACTCGAGCTATAGCTTTCCCAGTCAATATCAGGAAAGTTAAAGTCCCCCATAACAACCACCCTACTACTTTCACTCTTCTCCTGAATCATCCTTGCAATACTTTCCTCTACGTCTCTCAGACTATTAGGAGACCTGTAGAAAACTCCTAACAGGGTGACCTCACCTTTCCTATTTCTAACCTCAGCCCAAACTACCTCAGATGGCAAGTCTTCCTCCATCGTCCTTTCCACCACTGTAATACTATCCTTGACAAGCAATGCCACACCTCCCCCTCTTTTACCCCCACCTCCGACCCTACTAAAACATTTAAACCCTGGAACCTGCAATAGCCATTCCTGTCCCTGTTCTACCCACGTCTCTGTAATGGCCACAACATCGAAGTCCCAGGTACCAACCCACGCTGCAAGTTCACCTACCTTATTTCGTATACTTCTGGCATTGAAGGATACACACTTCAAGCCACCTTCCTGTTTACCGGCACCCTCCTTCGACATTGATGCCTTGTTCCTAACCTCCCTACACTCAAGGTCCTGTACCCTAAAGCTACAGTCCAGGTTCCCATGCCCCTGCAGAGTTAGTTTAAACCCTCTCAAAGAGCACTAGCAAACCTCCCCCCAAGGTTGCTGGTGCCCCTCAGGTTCAGGTGGAGACCATCCTGTTTATAGAGGTCCCACCTTCCCCAGAAAGAACCCCAGTTGTCCAGAAACCGGAATCCCTCCCTCCTGTACCATCCCTGTAGCCACGCATTTAACTGTTCTCTCTCCCTATTCCTCGACTCTCTATCACGTGGCACGGGTAACAGACCAGAGACAACAACTCTGTTCGTTCTAGCTCTGAGCTTCCAACCTAGCTCCCTGAAAGTCTGCCTAACATCCTCACCCCTCTTCCTACCTATGTCATTGGTGCCAACGTGGACCACGACCTGGGGCTGCTCCCCCTCCCCCTTAAGGACCCGGAAAACATGATCAGAGACATCACGTATCCTTGCACCTGGGAGGCAACATACCAATCGTGAGTCTCTGTCGCCCCCGCAAAACCACCTATCTGTGCCCCTCACTATTGAGTCCCCAATAACTATCGCTCTGCCTTTCTCCGCCCTTCCCTTCTGAGCAACGGGGACAGGCTCCGTGCCAGAGGCCTGAACCTCGTTGCTTACCCCTGGTAAGTCCCCCCCCCCCCCCCCCCCCACAAGTATCCAAAACAGTATACTTGTTATTGAGGGGAACAACCGCAGGGGGTCCCTGCACTGGCTGCTTCCTCCCAGTCCCCCTCACTGTCACCCATCTGTCTGTAACTTTTGGAGTAACTACTTCCCTAAAGCTCTGATCTATGACCACCTCTGCCTCCCGAATGATCCACAGTTCATCCAACTCCAGCTCCAGTTCCCTAACACGGTCTTGGAGGAGCTGGAGATGGGTGCACTTCCCGCAAGTGTAATCAGTAGGGACACTAATGGCTTCCCTCACCTCAAACATCGTGCAAGAGGAACATTGCACTGCCTTCGCTGCCATCCCTCTAAAAGGTAAACTTTAAAAAGAAAACTGGATCTAACGAAACAAACAAGTAAAATACAGCACTTACCTGCTTACCACAACGGGCCTTATTATTAGGTTAGAGGAGATGGGCGGGTGGGAGGCTCTACCCCTGTAGTGCCTCGGGTTCCTCGCCTGTGCGCTTTTATAGAGAAAAAAAAACCTTCCCAGATAAGCTACCGCGACTTAAAAAAACACCATCAGACAGCCGTTACCTGCTCCGCCGAGAGAGAGAGTATATTTCAGACTTAGCTTCCTTTTATTGCAAACAATGAGAGTCAGCCAACAGGGTCCTTAAACCCTCGCATATTGAATGCTCCACATGCTGTTACAATCACAGTTTTATATGCAAGTCCATGTCAATCAAAAATTGGTTTCTTCTTATTGACCGAAAACATATCAATTTCAAGCCTTGGCAACACTGCAGACCGATCACATATTGCTTTAGCAAAATGTCATTGAGCAGTAGCTCATTTGCCTTAAAATCTATTTTGCAGTTTGAATGGGATTTAAAACTTCCTCTTATTTTGTAAGGGATGCACTGGCACTGGAGAGGGTGCCGAGGAGGTTCACTAGTTTGATTCCAGAGTTGAATGGATTTATTTAAGAGGAGAGACAGAGTAGACTGGGATTATATTCAGTGGAATGGAGAAGAATGAGGGGGAATCTTATCAAAAGACATAAAATTATGAAGGCAACAGATAAGATAGAAGCAGGGAGGATGTTCCCAGCAGTGGGAGATACTAAGACCACAGGGCATAGCCTCAAAAGTAGGGGGAACAGATTTAGGACAGAATTGAGGAGGAACATCTTCACCCAGAGAGCTGTGAATTTGTGGAGTTGCCTGTCCAGTGAAGTAGTTGAGGCTACCTTGTTGAGTGTTATTAAAGTTAATCTCGGTAATTTTTTGAACTATAAAGGAATTAAAGGCTATGGTGAGCAGATGGATAAGTGAAGCTAAAAGTGAAGCCATGATCTTAATGAATGGCAGAGTGGGCTCCAAGGACCAGATGGCCTACTCCTGTTCCTGTTTCTGGTGTTCTTACCTGGTTTATCTGGAATAAGCTGTGATAAGCACATCTAAGAAAAGATAACTAATTGCATAGCAAGACCAGTTTTTATCTGTACATTACTGTTTCAATGTGGTTTATAATGTCTTCTTAACCAACTGAAGGTGATAAGGAGTGAGGTGTGGTAAGACTATGTCATGAGCTGCGTGTCTTTGTGCTTGTCAGTCTTGTTTCTTCAGAGATATCAGGGATGTAGGTGCAACATTCCTGACCTTCGAGGACACAGGTGCCACCTTTCTCAGCTAAGATCCAGTCCAGAGCGATGAGATTCTGCAAAGAGGCGACTCGTTTTCATCATACATGGACTCAAAATTCCCCAGTTCTTATTCCTGAAGTATCTGTCAATGATTTCTTTTTTGTTTTGTTTTTCTTCTTTCAACTCAGCTGACTATCACTGCTTTAAGTCAACTTCTCTATGGATTATGTGTCAGTATCTTATTGTTTAAACCGTGCTCTTCCAAACCACACTAACCTGTTTGTCAAGTAAATGTACATGTCTGAGGGCCATTCTTCAATGTAATCTTATTTTTAAACCAAGCATTCACTCATATTTATTACTTCATATTCTGCACACTTACATCAGTATACCAAGACCATGTGACACATTCTTGACTCTCATATGATCTAATCAAAAGATCTCCGAAATTTGACTTATCTCTCCACCTATAGTCGCGCTGCCTCAGGTAGTGGCTCGATCACCACATTCACCAGGAAAAACATGGAAAAAGGTCATCACTGAGAGAAAGCTGTCAGTTTAGTACTCTCACCTAAACTTCCTTTTCACTAAAATACATGACCGACTCAACACAGACATCCACTACAAACCCACAGACTCACACAGCTACCTGGACTACACCTCCTCCCACCCTGCCTCCTGTAAAAGTGCAATGCCTTACTCCCAATTCCTCCATCTCTGCCACACTTGCTCCCAGGAGGACCAATTCCACTGTAGAATATCCCAGATAACCTCCTTCTTCAAAGACCACAATTTCCCCTCCTACATGGATGACGATGCCTTCCAGCGTATCTCCTCCACTTCCTACATCTCTGCCCTTGAACCACCCCTCCAATAGCAACAAGGACAGAAACCTCCCTGACCCATATTCTATCCCACCAACTTCTGACACATCGCATCATTCTCCACCATTGCCACCACCTGCAATCAGACCTCACCACCAGGGATATATTTCCCTCCCCACACCTATCTTCATTTCTCAGAGACCATCCGCTCTGCGAATCACTTATCAGGCCCATGCCCCTCACCAACCCACCCTCCCCTCCTGGCACATTCCCTGCCATTGCAAGAAATGCAAACCCTGCACCCACATCTCCCACCTCATCTCCGTCCAAGGCCCTAAAGGATCCTTTCACATCCATCAGAAATTTGTCTGTACTTACACATAGGTCAGCTACTGCATACGTTACATCCAGTGTGGTCTCCTCTACACTGGGGAGACAGAACCCCAACTTGCGGATCATTTCAGGAACATTTCTGGGACACCTGCATTAACTAACTCCACCGCCCTGTGGCTGAACGCATTAACTCACCTCTCACTCTGCCAAGGATATGCAGGGCCTGGGCCTCCTCTATCACCAAACCCTAACCACCTGATGCCTGGAGGAAGAACACCTCATCCTCCACCTTAGGACCCTGCAACCACACAGGATCAATGTGGATTTTTCCAGTTTCCCCATTTCCCTCCCCCCACCTTGTGCCATTCCCAACCCTCCAACTTGCCACCGTCCTCTTGAACGGTCCTATCTGTCCATTTTCCTTTCCACCGATCTGCTCCTCCATCGTCTCTGACCTATCACTGTCACCTCTGCCTTCATCCACCTACCACTTTCCCAGCTACCTCTGTTCCCAGCCCCACCCCTTCCCTTTTGTCACTCTGTGTCCCCTCCACCCCAGCCCACAAGCCTCATTCCTGATTAAGGGCTGCTGCTGAAACATTGATTCTCCTACTCCCCACTGGCTGTGTTTTCCAGCGCCATAATCTTCGATGATGTTAACTTTAATCAGCATTTCAACCCATTATTCTGACTTGCTTTTCTTCTGACACTTCTCTTTGTCCCTAATTGCTTAATCACATCCAATTTTGCTATTTAATTATTACCACCAATCTAATCCCAGAGGTCTGGAGAGGTGTGTGGCCCAAGGTAAATCATTTTATAATAGTTAAAAATGAAGTCAAACATATCTGTTTGATTAAAAAAAACATACTTTGTTTGTTCTTTCTTTAAGATGACCCATAAATCTTAAACTTCCAATATAGCTCAGTCTAACGATTTGATATATTTCTGTGCAAATTTGTCCAAACTCAACTTCTGATATGAGATCCCTTACAACAGGAGTTCTTTTCTTTATTTTATACATTTTTTAATCATTTGCTCAACAATTTGTGGAGGTTCCATCGAGATGGCGAAACAGGGTTGTGACCTGTGTTGGAGGAATGGTAAACCAATCAGGAGAGATGATCAAATAAATTTGAATTTGTTGTAATTGTAGGTCCAGAGTGTCTGAATATTTAGGAATTAAAGGAAGGCACTTTGAGCCGCCTACAGGAACCAGAGAAAAGGGGTCAGAGTCACCCCAGAGAGAATGGGTTAGAGTCCCCCAAGAGAAAAGGGGTTAGAGTCATCCCATAGAGAATGGGTTAGAGTCCCCCAAGAGAAAAGGGGTTAGAGTCACCCCAGAGAGAATGGATTAGAGTCCCCCAAGAGAAAAGGGGTTAGAGTCACCCCAGAGAGAATGGGTTAGAATCCTGATAGAGAAAAGGGGAGAAAATCCCCCAGAGAAAAGGGGTTAGAGTCTGCTCAGAAGTGTGTGTGTGTCTGTGTGTGTGTGAGTCAGTCAGTGAGATTTTCTACATCAGCTGGTAACGTCAACAATTCAGTCATAGAGATGTACAGCACGGAAACAGACTCATCAGTCCAACCCATCCATGCCCATTAGATATCCGAACCTAACCTACTCCCTAGAAGTGTGTGATTGTGTGTGTGTGTGTGTATGTGTGTGTTCGTCTGTATGTATGTGTGTGTGTGTGTGTGTCTATTTATAACCTGGTGTTGTGCGATTTTTAACTTTGTACACCCCAGTCCAACACCGGCATCTCCACATCGTGTGTGTGCGTGTGTGTGGGTGTGTTAGAACACAAGAGCATAAGAATGATCAACAAAATGGCGAAAGACGTCTCTCATAAGGTGTACTCTCAGAAGGGACCACCTTGAACACTCGTGTATGTCCATGACTGCCCTGATTCTGTCAAACCTGTCACCAAATGGGTGAAATGGCCACAGAAAACCGGGAAGTCATTTCCCCGAACGGCACGTTTAATTGCATTCGCTTCAAACAATTAGCAGATTTCCCGGGACAGAGAGAGAAGGAGAAAAAGAAAGAAATGAGGTTGTCAGTTTATCATCTCTGGCTGACCGCATCCACTCAGAAAGAAAGGGGAGTCAGTGTGGAAAAGTTGAAAGGTCCAGGAGAATAGGGAGAAAGTTGAAAAGGACAAAAGGGGAGAGTTAACATTGGACTGTGATAAGATCATGGTCTCGAATCAATCCAGGCTCAAACATGATAATGTGGAAGTGACCCAGATCTGAGATTGGGAGCACTGGTATCAGTGGTTCACTGTAAGGCAGGGCTAAGATCAACAAACCCTCCATCCCTCCTGGTTCTGCTGGTTTCTGAGAAGCAGCGATGGGAACTGTTCCAGGATGAGGAGAACACTGAGATCCCACCTCCTGGTCACAGTTACTGAGCTGTCAGGGATCAGACACAGATATAAAGGCTGCTCCTCTCAGACACAGAGACTGTTCCCCTCCCTCCCAGACTCTCGGGGAGATCACCGCAGCGATGAATGAGATTACTCTGTACGCACAGGAGGACTTCACGGGCAGAAGGGTAACCTTCCAAAGCAGCACCCCGGACCTTGGGGTGGACTTCTTCAATGACACTGCTCGCTCCCTGAAGGTGGTTGGGAACCCCTGGATGGCTTACACTGGCAAGGACTACACTGGCGATTCCAAGGAATTCACGGAGGGAGAGTATGAGAAACTGGGGCTGTTTGACCGAAAGATCAACTCCATTCAGCTGCTCAGTGCAGACACAGTCACCCCTCCATCTGAGTGTCAGAAGACAGTGACGTCCCGGAAGATTTGACAGTCTGACCTCAGACAAGGAGGTGTGAGGCTGTCAGCCCCAGGGGGAGGGGGAAATGGTGGTTTAATCTCCCCCCAGGATCCTCACCATGCCCCCACCCCCTCAAACCCCCAGCTGTGGGGGTCAGTCTTTCGCTAAAATCCCTGAAGCTGCTCCACAAAACTCCAGCAAAGTGATGGGCCGGCTGCTGCAACACGGAATGAGACCCTTCGGCCCGTCCCGAAACCTCCTGCTGTCCCCACTCCCGATCTGCTCACTTTGTTTTGCTCTGTCTGTTCAGCGATGAAATAAAATTGATGTTTGCAAAGTCATCTCCTGTGGTTTGTCCTGAATCATTTCTCAGTCCTTTGTGATATTTAATGAAAGGGAATCGATGTGGTTTAAGGGTTTGGTTATGAAGGTATTTGTCCCAGTGGGAAGGCTGTAGAGGGATGATGTTGTGGTTTGTGTGCGAGAGAGATTGGGGGACAGACGGCACACAGTCGATCAGAAGATAAACAACTTGTGAGGCCTTGGGGATTTTTCATTTAAAGTTAATATTGTTCGGTTAAGTTTTCCAATAGAGTTGTTATTCCACATTCTTCTTCATTTTGTATTTTAACGATAGTGTTTGAATAAATTGCGCTTTGCTTCATGTCGGGCAGTTTGACTAATTGAATTATATCTGGAACAGAACACCTTACAGTTACCTTTAAAATCAGAAAAAGTCAGGGACCAGGCTAACTTCCCAATATATTCTGAAGGGGTCTGCCCTGGTTGGTAACAGTAGGTGTGTCTGAAAGGCTCCATTTGGCTAGTTTTGTCTGGCTGTGCACTGGAGTCATTGCAGTAATGAAAGGAGTTTGTTCGGTCCATCGTATCTGTGCTGCCTCTTTGTACAGCATTTCCAGTCAGTCCCACTTCCCACAGTCTCACATAATTCCTCAGAGCTGTCAGAGATCTCCTCCCACTGACTCCCCACTTAACCAGAACTCCCCATTTAATCAGGAATCCCCACTTCACCTTAAACCAAAGCCCTCTAGTTTTGGAAAAAATGACCTTGGCTATTTATCCTATCCATGCCCCTCCTGATTTTGTAATCCGCTATAAGATCAACCCTCACACTCTGATGCTCCATGGAAAATACCCCCAGCCTATTCAGCCTCTCCATATAGCTCAACGCCTCCAAATCTGGCAACATCCTTGTCAATCTTTTCTGAACCCTTTCAAGTTTCACAACATTTTCCTATAGCAGGGTGACGAGAACTGAGCACACTATTCCACCAGTGGCCTCACCAATGTCCTGTACAGCCACAACATGACCTCCCAGCTCCTATAGTTAATGCACTGACCATAGCTTATTATCAAAACCAAATATTAATTGAAGATGCAATCATTGATTAACACACAGTCAAGTATTGTGCACATATACATGGCCAACCCTCTAAACAACCTAAAAATACACCAACATCAAAACCAAAATAACTACAGATGCTGTAAATCAGAAACAAAAGCAGAGTTGCTGGAAAAGCTCAGCAGGTCTGGCAGCTTCTGTGGAGAGAAATAAAAAGTTAGTGCTTCTGAGGAAGGGTCACTGGACTCGAAAAGTTAACTCTGATTTCTCTCCACAGATGCTGCTTGACATGCTGAACTTTTCCAATAATTTACTGTTTTTCTCTCTAACATAATCTCACTCTGAATGAAAAGAGAAAAATGAACATTTTCTGCAGGGATTGTACTTCTGAAAGCAATAACACCAGCTAATGGGTCATTGTTGAAGACAGGCAGATGAAGCAAAAAATCTTTCAAAGTCTGTCACCTCTGTCTCCTTACACATGTGGCCATCACTAGTCACACACACACAGGGCTGTCTCCGGCATCTATCAGCTTATTTAGGGAAATACAAGCGAGAAGTTCATTCGATCACTCTTTCAGAAGGAAGGAAGGGAAAGGTTTCATCCTGAACTCAATAAGTGGGTTGTTTCTTTCCCCAACCATGGGAGTGATCAGATGGGGAGCCCTTCCTCACAGGCTTTATGTCCCTCAGCTAATTACAAACACAAAGCACTCTCTCCATCCAGTTACTGTACAAACAGCCACAGCACGGTGTACAGCACAGCGAGCAGTGAGCACAAGTCATGTCATTTCATGGAAGTTTGGGTTTTAGAAAAGCAGTGTCTGGTGACCTTTAAAGAAACCACTCGAGGTGTTTCTACAAAATATGAAATATTTTCCACAATCCTCCAAAATGTAAGTTTTCAAATAAATATTAAATCAACAGTGTCTGCATGTTAAATGGGAACACCATTGCCGGGAAGATCCCTTCCAAGCTACACCTCTTTCTGACTTGGAAATATATTGCTGTTCCTTCGGTGTCACTGGGTCAAAATCCTGGAACTCCCTCCCTAAGGATATTGTGAGTCTACCCACAGCACATGGACTGCTGTGGTTCAAGGAGGCAGCTGAGCCCCACCTTCTCGAGGCTAACTAGGGATGTGGTAATAAATGCTGGACCAAACCAGCAATACCCATATCCCAAATAAAGAAACAAAAGAAATATGCTTCACTAAAAACTCTCGAAAAATATCCCAACAATTTCAAACCTCAGGTCCCACAATTTCTGCCAGTGATTCATAATAGTGTTGTTCAATGTCACTTCGATGCTCCCCACTGTAAAATGACACAGCAGGTCAGGCAGCATCTGAGGAGCAGGAAAATCGATGGTTCGGGCAAAAGCCCTTCATCCTGATGAAGGGCGTTTGCCCAAAATGTCAATTTTCCTACTCCTTGGATGCTACTTGACCTGCTGTGCTTTTCCAGCACCACTCTAATCTAAACTCTGGTTTTCAGCATCTGCTGTCCTCACTTTTGCCCACTTAAAATGATACATCTCATACTAAATGTGCAAGTGTGTGTGTGTGTCTCAGTCTCTGTGGGTGTTCACATGGGTGTGTGCATATGTGTGTGTCCAAGTGTGAGTATCTGTTGCTGTGTGTGGATGTGTCTGTGTTTGTGCGTGCGTATGTGTGTGAGCATATGTGTGCCTGTGAGTGTATGTGTTTGCACTTTTGTGAGTGTGTTGTTTGTGTATGTGTATGTCCTGTGTGTGTGTATGTGTGTGTGTGGGTGGGTGTAAGGGTGTTGTTTGAGTATGTGTGTGGGTGTGCTTGTTTCTCTGTGTGTATGTGCAAGTGAGAAAGTTTTTAATCTGTATGTAGGTTTGCTCGTTGTGCTGGAAGATTCATTTTCAGATGTTTCATCACCATACTAGGTAACTGAGGCATAGATAGAGTCGATAGCCAGAGACTATTTCCCAGGGCAGAAATGACTAACCCAAGGGGTCATAGTTTGAAGCTGGTTGGAGGAAAGTATAGAGGGGGTGTCAGAGGTGGGTTCTTTACACAGAGAGTTGTGAGAGCATCGAATGTGTTGCCAGCAACAGTTGTGGAAGCAAGGTCATTGGGGACATTGAAGAGACAGCTGGACATGCATATGGTCACAGAAATTTGAGGGTGCATACATGAGAATCAGTGGTTAGCACAACATCGTGGGCTGAAGGGCCTGTTCTGTGCTGTACTGTTCTATGTTCTATGTTCTAACATCTTCTGTGAGCCTTCGGATGAAGTCTTTGTGTCTTTGCGTTTGTGTGCATTTTGTGTGTCTGTGTGTGAGTGAGTATGAGTTTGTGTGACAGTTTGTGTATAGAACATAGAACTGTACAGCACAGGAACGGGCCCTTTGGCCCACCAAGTTGTCAACATGACGCCAAATAAACCTAATCCCTTCTGCCTGCCATTGGTCAATATCCCTCCATTTCATGCAGATTCATGTGCTTCTGTAAAAGCCCCTTAAATGACCTTATCTGCCTCCTCCACCACCCCTGGCAGTGCGTTCCACAGTCCTTTCTCTCCCTTTGTAAAAAAAACGGCCCCTCACATCCCTCCTAACCTTCCCCCCTGAACATTAAATGCATGACCCCTAGTATTAGACATTTCAAATCGGGATAAAGATTCTGACTATCAATCCTACATTTGCAGCTCATAATTTTATAACCTTCTATCAAGTCTCCCCTCAGCCTCCACCACTCCAGAGAATACAACCTGAATTTTTTCTATTCTCTTCTTCTTGCTCATACCCTCGAATCCAGGCAGCATCCTGATAAACCTCTTCTGCCCTCTCTCCAAACCTTCCACATCCTTCCTGGAATGTGGTGCACAGAATTGAACACAATACTCTACGTGTGACCTAACTGAAGTCTGATAAAACTGCAACATGACATCCTGACTCTTGAACTCAATTCTCTGACCAATAAAGGCAAGGTGTCATACACCTTCTTCACCACCCAATCTACTTTCATGTGTGTGCATGTGTATTTGTGTGTGTGTGTGTCACATTTTTTGTGTGTGTGAGAGAGAGTGTGCATGAATGAGTGTGTGTGTGTGTGTGTGTTGCCTGTGAACATGTCTACATTTGGACAAATATATCAGTGAAAATGCACATCTTTACATTCTATGTTGATTTTATCGAAGTGAACATGTCTATGTTTATAAGTAAAACAAACAGAAAGTGAAGATTATTGGGAAGCCACAGGACTGGGAAAGCTTTGAAAACCAGCAGAGGATAAGTAAAACAGCAATAAGGGGGAAGAAGAGGAAATCTGAGAGTAAGCTGGCTTGTTATGTAAAAGGAGATTGGAAAGAGCTTTTTGTCAATATATACAAAGTAAGGACAGTCGAGTGGACATTGGATCAGTGGAAAATAAGAATGGAGAAGTTGTCATGGGGAACAAAGAAACAGAGCAGGATCTGAACAGATGCTTTGCATCAGTTTTCATAGTGGAAAATACCAACAGCATCACTAAGGAGAATGTGGCCATCACTAAGGAGAAGGTGCTGGGAAGCAGAAAGGTCTGAAGATGGATAACTCACTCAGACCACAC
The DNA here is from genome assembly GCF_047496795.1 of Chiloscyllium punctatum. Lineage (NCBI taxonomy): Eukaryota > Metazoa > Chordata > Chondrichthyes > Orectolobiformes > Hemiscylliidae > Chiloscyllium > Chiloscyllium punctatum. The sequence goes on from NC_092768.1 coordinate 15,503,942, forward strand.
AGACTACACCAGGGGCTAACTGAGGAGATTGTGAAGCCATTTGTGGTGATCTTTCAGGAATCACTGATATCAGGAATGGTCCCAGGGATCTGGAAAATGGCTTATGTAACATAGAACATAGAACATAGAAGAATACAGCGCAGTACAGGCCCTTCGGCCCTCTATGTTGCGCCGATCAAAGCCCACCTAATCTACACTAACCCACTATCCTCCATATACCTATCCAATGCCCGCTTAAATACCCATAAAGAGGGAGAGGGAGAGTCCACTACTGCTACTGGCAGGGCATTCCATGAACTTACGACTCGCTGAGTGAAGAACCTACCCCTAACATCAGTCCTATATCTACCCCCCCTTAATTTAAAGCTATGCCCCCTTGTAATAGCTGACTCCATACGTGGAAAAAGGTTCTCACTGTCAACCCTATCTAACCCCCTAATCATCTTGTACACCTCTATCAAATCACCCCTAAACCTTCTTTTCTCCAAAGAAAACAACCCCAAGTGCCTCAGCCTTTCCTCATAGGATCTTCCTCCCATACCAGGCAACATCCTGGTAAACTTCCTCTGCACCCGTTCCAGTGCCTCCACATCCTTCCTATAGTATGGCGACCAAAACTGCACACAATATTCCAGATGCGGCCGCACCAGAGTCTTATACAACTGCAGCATGACCTCAGGACTCCGGAACTCAATTCCTCTACCAATAAAAGCCAGTACGCCATATGCCTTCTTCACTGCACTATTTACCTGGGTGGCAACTTTCAGAGATCTGTGTACATGGACACCAAGATCCCTCTGCTCTTCCACACTACCAAGTAGTCTACCATTAGTCTACCATCACTGTTGAAGAAGGGAAGGAGGCCCAAGCCAGGAATCTATAGGCCGGTTAGCCTGATCTCAGTCGTTGTTAAGGTTTTTGTGTATTATTATGGATGAGATTGTGGAGTGCATGGTAAAATCAGACTGAATCAGCATGGCTTCATCGAGGTGGAGAACAGAGTCAGGGGGGATGTGGTGGGGAGGTGAGTTAATGCCTGATAAGTCTGTTATAATACTTTGAGGAGGGAACAAGCAAGTGAGGCAAAGGGGAGCCAGTCAGTGTGATCTATCTGAATTTCCAGAAGATATTTGACAGGGTGCCATGTAGGAGGCTGCTAAATCATATAAGAGCCCATGGTGTTACGGGCAAGGTACTGGCATGGATAGAGGATTGGCTGACTGGAAGGTGGCAGAGAGTGGGGATAAAGGGGTCTTATTCAGGATGACGCTGAGTGACTAGTGGAGTCCTACAGGGGTCAGTGTCGGGACCACGACTGTTCACATTAAACATTAACAATCTGAGTGAAAGGGTATTGTCACTAAGTTTGTGGATGACACAGAGATAGGTGGAGGGTCAGGTGGTGTCGAGGATGTAGGGAGGCTGCAGAAGAACTTGAACAAACTGGGAGAATGGGCAAAGAAGTGGCAGATGGAATACACTGTGGGAAAGTGTGAGGTTAAGCACTTTGGAAGAATAGAGGCATCGACTATATTCTAAAGGGGGAAAGACTTCAGAAACATGAAGCAAAAAGGGACTTTAGAGTTTGAGTTCAGATTCTCTTAAGGTTATTGCTTTGAGTTCCGCAGGGGCCAATCAGCTGCTTCATCAATGACATTCCACCCCCCCCTTGAATGTGGATTCACAGGGAGACAGGGCGGTGAAGAAGGATTTTGGCATGCCAGCTTTCATTGGTCAGAGCACTGACTATAGGAGTTGGGATGTCTTGCTGCAGCTGTACAAGACATTGGTGAGGCCACATTTGGAGAACTCTGTGCAGTTCTGGTCACTCTACTACAGAAAGGATAGTGTTTAACTAGACAGAGTGCAGAAAAGATTTACTAAGTTGCTACCTGGACAGAAAGGGGTGAGATATAAGGACAGCCTGGAAAGGCTGGGACTTTTTCTCCCTGGAGTGTAGGAGACTGAGGGGTGACCTTATAGAGAATTATAAAATCACGAGAGGCATAGATAAGGAAGATAGCTGACAGATTTTAAAAGTACCTGAGGGGTAAACACAGAGGATGGAACATGTATGGATCAAACTGCCAGGGGAAGTGGTGGAGGCAGGTACAATTACAAAATTGAAAAGGCATCTGGATGGGTATATAAATAGGAATATGGGATATTTTAGAGGGATATGGGACAAGTGCTAGCAAATGGAATTAGATTAGGTTAGGATATCTGGTCGGGATGGATGAGTTTGACCAAAGGGTCTGTTTTTGTGTTGTACATCTCTATGACTCTAATTAATGATGTCATAGTTCGGGATCCTCTTGGAAGGAGCGATTACAGCAGGGTGGGACTTCAAGTACAGCTGGAAAGTGCAAAGATAAAAGCCAATACCAGGGTCCAGTGTTTAAACAAAGGAGACTGCAATAGGATGAGGGTGGAGTTGGCTAAGTTAGACTGGAAGCAAAGACTTTATGGTGGGACAGTTGATGAACAGTGGAGGCTTTTCAAAACAATTTTTCAAAGTGCTCAGCAAAGATATCTCTCAGTGAAAATGAAGGACTTTAGGTAGAGGGGTTATCTGCCATGAGTGTCTCAGGAAATAAGGGAGACAATCAAACTGAAAGACAAGGAATACAAAGTGGCCAAGCTCAGCAGGAAACTGGAAGACTGGGAATGTTTTAAAGCTCCACAGAAAGCCACAAAACGAGCTATAAAGAAAATTCAGATGGAACATGAGAAAAACTTAGCACAGAATATAAAGACAGATTGCAGAAGTATTTATAAATATGTAAAACGAAAAAGAGAAGCTCAAGTCCTTTAGAGGATTAGAAGGGGCATTTAGTAATGGGGTAGGAGGAAATGGCTGAGGCATTGAACTGGTAGTTTGTGTCAGTATTCACAGTGGAAGACACAAATAACATGCTAGTAACTGACAAAGAGATGAAGATAGGCGAGGAAACAATCATTATCACAAAGAGCGAGTGTTGGTCAAGCTAATGGAGCTAAGGATAGACAATTCTCCTGGCCCTGATGGAATCCATCCTGGGGTACTTAGCGAGAGATGGCGGGAGAAATAACAGATTCACTTGAGGTAATTTCCCAAAATCCAGATTCTGGGGCAGTTCCAGCAGATTGAAAATAACAAACGTGATGCCACAGTTTAAGAATGGAGGTAAACAAAAGATAGGGAATTATAGATGAGTTAACTTAACTTCAGTAGTAGGGTAAATGTTTGAGCATATTTCCAAGGAAGAAACAGCAAGGCATCTGATTAGAAATTGTCCCACTGGGCAGATGCAACATTGGTTCATGAAGGGCATGTCATGCTTAACTAATCTATCAGAATTCTATGAAGACATTACCAGCACGGTGGACAATGGGGACCCAGTAGATGTGGTGTACCTCGATTTCCAAAGGTATTTAACAAGGTGCCAAATAAAAAGCTTCTGCATAAAATAAAGATGCATGGTATTATGGGTAAAGTATTAACATGGAGAGAAGATTAGTCAATGAACAGGAAGCAAAGATTGGGGATAAACGAGAGCTTTTCTGGTTGGCAATCAGTGACTAGTGGTGTACCTCAGGGATCAGTATTGGGACTGAAATTATTCACAATTTACATCACGGATTTGGAGTTGGGGACTATGTGTAGTGTGCTAAAGTTAATGGATGGCATTAAGATGAGTAGTAGGGTAATGTGTGCAGATGATTGTAAAACTTTGCAAAGGAACATAGCTACTTTAAATGAGAGGTCAAAGGCTTGGCAGATGGAGTGAAGAAGTCATTCATTTTGGTAGGAATGCCAGTAAAAATGACAGTTACTTTAATGGAAAGAAATTGCAGCATGGTACTGTGCAGAGGGAACCTGGTATCCTTGTGCACAAATCACAGAAGGTTGGTCTGCAGGTGCAGCAAGTAATGAAGAAGTCAAATGGAACTTTTTCCTTGATTACTAAAGGGATTAAGTTTCAATGTGGGAAGGTTATGTTGCAGCTGTATAGGGTGTTGGTGAGGCTGCACCTGGCGCACTGTGAGCAGTTTTGGTCTCCTATCTTGAGAAAGGATGTACTGATATGAGAGGGGGTGCAGAGGAGGTTCACTAGATTGATTCCTGAGATGAGGGGGTTGGCTTATTAAGAGAGTAGACTGGGATTGTAGTCATTGGAATTTTGAAGAATGAAGGGGGATATTATAGAAACATACAAATTCATCAAGGGAATAGATAAGATCGAAGCAGAGAGGAGATTTCCACTGATGGATGAAACTAGGACAAGAGGGAGTAACCACAAAATTCGTGAGATCAGATTTAGGACTGAATTGAGAAGGAACTTCTTCACCCAGAGGGATGTGAATCTGTGGAATTCCCTGCCCAGGGAAGTAGTTGAAGCTTTCTCAGTAAGTGTTTTAAAATCAAAAATAGACAATCTTTTGAACAGTAAAGGTATTATCGTTGTGGTGAGTGGGTGGGTAAGTGGAGCTGAGGCCATGAAAAGATCCGCCATAATGTTATTGAATGACAGAGCAGGCTGGAAGGGTCAGATGGCCGACTCCTGATCCTAGTTCTTATGATATTATGTTCTGATGTGATCAGATATTGCAGCAGGATCTTGATCAGTTGGGAAGTGGGCTGAGAAATGTCAAATGGAGTTTAATCGAGAGATGTGTGAGTGCTGCAGTTTGGAAAGTCAAATCAAAGTTGGAGTTTCGAGTGAATGGTATGGCTTTAAGGAATGTGGAGGAGCAGAGGAACCTTTGAGTTTAGGTGCACAGCTCTTTGAAAGTGGGGTTACAGGTAGACAGGCTGTGAAGAAGGGCTTTGGTACTCTGGCCTGCATCATTCAGGCCATTGGTCAGAGGATTGAGTACAGGAGTTGGGAGGTCATGTTGTGGCTGTACAGGACATTGGTGAGGCCACTGTTGGAATAGTGTATGCAATTCTGGTCTCCTTCCTATCGGAAAGATGTTGTGAAACCTGAAAGGGTTCAGAAAAGATTTACAAGGATGTTGCCAGGGTTAGAGGATTTGAGCTATAAGGAGAGGCTGAACAGGCTGGGGCTGTTTTCCCTGGAGTGTCAGAAACTGAGGGGTTACCTTATAAAGGTTTACAACATTATGAGGGGCATTGATAGGGTAAATAGACAAAGTCTTTTGCCTGGGGTGGTGGAGTCCAGAACTAGAGAGCATAGTTTTTGGGTGAGAGGGGAAAGATATAAAAGAGACCTAAGGAGCAACATTTTCACACAGAAGGTGGTACACGTTTGGAATGAGCTGCCAGAGGAAGTGGTGGAGGCTGGTATAATTGCAACATTTAAAAGTAATTTGGATGGATATATGAATAGGAAGAGTTTGGAAGGATATGTGTCAGGCGTTGGCAGGTGGGACTAGATTGGGTTGGGATGTCTCGTCAGCATGGACGAGTTGGATTGAAGGGTTTGTTTCCATGCTGTACATCTCTATGACTCTATGTTACATTTTTACAGGAGGTTGGCGAGGCTGCACTGAGATTAATATGTTCAGTTTTGGTCACCCTGCTATAGGAAGGATGTTATTAAAGTGGAAAGAATGCAGAAGAAATTTACAAGGATGTTGCCAGGACTCAAGGGACTGAGTTATAGGAAGAGGTTGGAGAAGCTAGGCCATTTTCTGTACAGTGTAGGAGACTGGGTGGGGGTATGTTGTAAACGTGTATGAGATCATGAGGGAGATGAATTGGGTGAATGCACTCAGTGTTTACCCAGAGTTGGGGAATCGAGGCTTGGAGGGCATGAGGTTAAGGTTAGAGGGGAAAGAATAAAAGGAAACCTGAGGGACAGCTTTTTTATACAGAGGGTGGTACACATATAGAATGTGCTGCCAGTGGAAGTGGTTGATGCTGCTTCAATTACAACATTTAAAAGGCATTTGGACAAATACATGGATAAGCACAACATGTCAGGCAGCATCTGAGGAGCAGGAGAATTGATGTTTTGGGCATAAAACCCTCATCAGGAAGGGCTTATGCCTGAAGCGTCAATTCTCCTGCTCCTTGGATGCTGCTTGACCTGTTGTGCTATTCCAGCACCACAGTCTCGACTCTGATCTCCAACATCTGCAGTCCTCACTTTGTCCTCAATGTATGAATAACAAGGAGATGGGCCAAGTGCAGAGAAATGGGGTTTGTGTTCATTTAATAAAATGAGATAACCAGGGTCCAGAGGCAGTATCTTCTTGTCAGACTGAAAGATAAGGATGGTCGGTGTTGGGAATGCTGGATGACTAGAGAAATTGAGGTTTTGTTTGAGAAAATGTAGAAAGTATTTCTCAGGTCTCGACAGGAGAGATTGAGCGATACCTTAGAAGAGTATAAAGGTAGTAAGAGTATACTAAAAGGGAAATCAGGAGGACAAAAAGGGGGACATGAGATAGCTTTGGCAAATAGGGTTAAGGAGAATCCAAAAGTATATTAAGGACAAAAGGGTAATTAGGGAGAGAAGGGGGCCCCCTCAAAGATCAGCAAGGCACCCTATGTATAGTGCCTCAGGAGATGTGCGAGGTACTAAGCGAGTATGTTGCATCTGTATTTACTGTGGAGAAGGACTTGGAAGATATAGAATGTGGATAAATAGATGGTGACATGTTAAAAAATGTCCACATTACAAGGAGATGGTGCTGCGTGGCTTGAAATGCATAAAAGTACATAAATCCCCAGGACTTGATCAGGTGTACCCTAGAACTCTGTGGGAAGCTAAGGAAGTGATTGCTGGGCCACTTGCTGAGGTATTTGCGTCAACAAGAGTCACAGGCGAGGTGTCAGATGACTGGAGGTTGGCTAATGTGGTACAACTATTTAAGAAAGACGGTAAGGAAAAGCCAGGGAACTATAGACTGGTAAGCCTGACATCATTGGTGGGCAAGTCGTTGGAGGGAATCCTGAGGTATGGATTTAGGTGTATTTGGAAAGGCAAGAACTGATTAGAGATAGTCAGCATGGCTTTGTGCGTGGGCAATCATGCTTCATAAATCATGAGTTTTTTGAAGAAGTAACAAAGAGGATTGATGAGGATAGAGCAGTAGATGTAATCTACATGGACTTTGATGAGGTGTTCGACAAGGTTCCCCATTGGAGACTGGTTAGCCAGATTCGATCTCATGGAATACAGGGAGACCCAACCATTTGGATTCAGAACTGGCTCAAAGGTGGAAGACAGAGGGTGGTGGTAGAGTTTCCTTTTCAGACTGGAGTCCTGTGACCGGTGGAGTGCCATAAGGATCGGTGCTGGGTCCACTATGTTTTGTCACTTATATAAATGATTTGGATGTGAACATAGGAAGTACAGTTAGTAAGTTTGCAGGTGACAACAAAATTGGAGGTTTAGTGGATAGTGAAGAAAATTACTTCAGAGTACAACAGGATCTTGAACAGATGGGCCAATGGGATGGGGAGCAGCAGATGGAGTTTAATTTCGGAAAATGTGAGATGCTGCATTTTGGAAAAGCAAATCAGAGCAGGACTTATATGCTTAGATTAGATTCCCCACAGTGTGGAAACATGCCATTCAGCCCAACAGGTCCACATTGACCCTCCAAAGATGAGTAACCAATCCAGATCCATTCCCTACTCATGCACCTATCACTGTGGGCATTTTATCGTGGCCAATTCACCAGAACTGCACATCTTTGGACTGTGGGAGTAAACCAGAGAATCCAACGGAAGTCACAGGGAGAATGTGCAAACTCCACGCAGATCGCCACCCGAGGCTGGAATTAAACCCGGGTCCCGGGCACTGCAAAACAGCACTGCTAACCACTGAGCCACTGTGCTGCCCAGGTGCATTATCCCATGGTAAGGTCCTGGGAAGTGTTGGGGAACAAAGAGACCTTAGAGTGTAGGTTTTTAGTTCCTTGAAAGTAGAGTCGGAGGTAGATAGGATAGTGATGAAGGTGTTTGGTCTGCTTTCCTTTATTTAGTCAGAGTATCAAGATGTTGGGAGGTCATGTGTGTGGCTGTACAGGGCATTGGCTAGGCCACCATGGGAATATTGCATACAGTTGTGCTTCCCTTCCTATCGGAATGATGTTGTGAAACTTGAAAGAGTTTAGAAAAGATTTACAAGGATGTTGCCAAGGTTGGAGGATTTGAGCTCTTGGGAGAGAATGAATAGGCTGGGGCTGTTTTCCCTGGAGCATCGGAGGCTGAAGGGTGACCTTATAGAGGTTATAAAATCATGAGGGGCATGGATAAGATAAATAGACAAGGTAGGGGAGTCCAGAACCAGAGGACAGAGGTCAGGGTGTGAGGGGAAAGATATAAAAGGGATTTAAGGAGCAACCTCTTCATGCAGAGGGTAGTGCGTGAATGGAATGAGCTGCCAGAGGAAGTGGTGGAGGTTGGAACAAATACAGCATTTGAAATAGAAGTTGGATAGACATCTGGATGAAAATGGAATAGTGTAGGTTAGATCGGCTTCAGATTGGTTTCATGGGTCGGGCAACATCGAGGGCGAAGGGCCTGTACTGTGCTGTAATGTTCTATATGTTCGGAAGGCTTCTGGATGGGTGTGTGAAAAGGAAGGGTTTAGAGATATGGGCCAAGTGCTGGCAAATGGGAGTTGATTAGGTTGGGATATCTGGTCGGAATGGATGAGTTGGACAGAAGGGCCTGTTGTCCGTGCTGTACATCTCTGTGACTCTGAGACCAGTTTGGGTGGAAGGGCTTGTCTCCGTGCTGCAGGACTCTATGCCTTTGATTCAAGGAGCCACAGGTTTTGTGAATAATCTCCCCTGCCCCCTCTCCCTTGGTTTCCTTCCCCATTGGAAATCAGAGGCTTCACTGTTTTCCCCGAGAGTGAAAGTTCTTGTTTATTACAGCCCTACCCCGGGATGTGAACCATCCTACTTTCTCTGTCCCCGGAAGCTGCCCATTCTGCAGGATCTGTGGGTATTTATACACACACACACAGGCACACACACACCGAGAGAGAAGGGAACGGGGCTGTGGGACAGAGAGAGAGATATATAAACACACACAGACTGAGAGAGAGAGAGAGAAACACACACAGACGGAGAGAGAGAGAGAGATAAACACACACAGACGGGGAGAGAGAGATATATAAACACACACAGACGGGGGGAGAGAGAGAGAGAGATAAACACACACAGACGGAGAGAGAGAGAGAGATAAACACACACAGACGGAGAGAAAGAGAGAGATAAACACACACAGACGGAGAGAGATAAACACACACAGACGGAGAGAGATAAACACACACAGACGGAGAGAAAGAGATAAACACACACAGACGGAGAGAGATAAACACACACAGACGGAGAGAGAGAGAGATAAACACACACAGACGGAGAGAGAGAGAGATAAACACACACAGACGGAGAGAAAGAGATAAACACACACAGACGGAGAGAGAGAGAGATAAACACACACAGACGGAGAGAGAGAGAGATAAACACACACAGACGGAGAGAAAGAGATAAACACACACAGACGGAGAGAAAGGGAGAGATAAACACACACAGACGGGGAGAGAGAGATATATAAACACACACAGACGGAGAGAGAGAGAGAGATAAACACACACAGACGGAGAGAGAGAGAGATAAACACACACAGACGGAGAGAGAGAGAGAGATAAACACACACAGACGGAGAGAGAGAGAGATAAACACACACAGACGGAGAGAGAGAGAGAGATAAACACACACAGACGGAGAGAGAGAGATAAACACACACAGACGGAGAGAAAGGGAGAGATAAACACACACAGACGGGGAGAGAGAGATATATAAACACACACAGACGGAGAGAGAGAGAGAGATAAACACACACAGACGGAGAGAGAGAGAGATAAACACACACAGACGGAGAGAGAGAGAGAGATAAACACACACAGACGGAGAGAGAGAGAGATAAACACACACAGACGGAGAGAGAGAGAGAGATAAACACACACAGACGGAGAGAGAGAGAGATAAACACACACAGACGGAGAGAAAGAGATAAACACACACAGACGGAGAGAAAGAGAGAGATAAACACACACAGACGGGTGGAGAGAGAGAGAGAGATAAACACACAGACGGAGAGAGAGAGAGAGATAAACACACACAGACGGAGAGAGAGAGAGAGATAAACACACACAGACGGAGAGAGAGAGAGAGATAAACACACACAGACGGAGAGAGAGAGAGAGATAAACACACACAGACGGAGAGAAAGAGATAAACACACACAGACGGAGAGAGAGAGAGAGAGATAAACACACACAGACGGAGAGAGAGAGAGAGATAAACACACACAGACGGAGAGAAAGAGAGAGATAAACACACACAGACGGAGAGAAAGAGATAAACACACACAGACGGAGAGAGAGAGAGAGATAAACACACACAGACGGAGAGAAAGAGAGAGATAAACACACACAGACGGAGAGAGAGAGAGATAAACACACACAGACGGAGAGAGAGAGAGAGATAAACACACACAGACGGAGAAAGAGAGAGATAAACACACACAGACGGAGAGAGAGAGAGAGATAAACACACACAGACGGAGAGAGAGAGAGATAAACACACACAGACGGAGAGAGAGAGAGAGAGATAAACACACACAGACGGAGAGAAAGAGATAAACACACACAGACGGAGAGAGAGAGAGAGATAAACACACACAGACGGAGAGAGAGAGAGATAAACACACACAGACGGAGAGAGAGAGAGAGATAAACACACACAGACGGAGAGAGAGAGAGATAAACACACACAGACGGAGAGAGAGAGAGAGATAAACACACACAGACGGAGAGAGAGAGAGAGATAAACACACACAGACGGAGAGAGAGAGAGAGATAAACACACACAGACGGAGAGAGAGAGAGAGATAAACACACACAGACGGAGAGAGAGAGAGATAAACACACACAGACGGAGAGAAAGAGATAAACACACACAGACGGAGAGAAAGAGAGAGATAAACACACACAGACGGGTGGAGAGAGAGAGAGAGATAAACACACAGACGGAGAGAGAGAGAGAGATAAACACACACAGACGGAGAGAGAGAGAGAGATAAACACACACAGACGGAGAGAGAGAGAGAGATAAACACACACAGACGGAGAGAAAGAGAGAGATAAACACACACAGACGGAGAGAAAGAGATAAACACACACAGACGGAGAGAGAGAGAGAGAGATAAACACACACAGACGGAGAGAGAGAGAGAGATAAACACACACAGACGGAGAGAAAGAGAGAGATAAACACACACAGACGGAGAGAAAGAGATAAACACACACAGACGGAGAGAGAGAGAGAGATAAACACACACAGACGGAGAGAAAGAGAGAGATAAACACACACAGACGGAGAGAGAGAGAGATAAACACACACAGACGGAGAGAGAGAGAGAGATAAACACACACAGACGGAGAAAGAGAGAGATAAACACACACAGACGGAGAGAGAGAGAGAGATAAACACACACAGACGGAGAGAGAGAGAGATAAACACACACAGACGGAGAGAGAGAGAGAGAGATAAACACACACAGACGGAGAGAAAGAGATAAACACACACAGACGGGGGGAGAGAGAGATAAACACACACAGACGGAGAAAGAGAGAGATAAACACACACAGACGGAGAGAGAGAGAGAGATAAACACACACAGACGGAGAGAGAGAGAGATAAACACACACAGACGGAGAGAGAGAGAGAGAGATAAACACACACAGACGGAGAGAGAGAGAGATAAACACACACAGACGGAGAGAGAGAGAGAGATAAACACACACAGACGGGGGGAGAGAGAGAGATAAACACACACAGACGGAGAGAGAGAGAGAGAGAGATAAACACACACAGACGGAGAGAGAGAGAGAGGCGGAGAGATGCCGAAGCCTCCCACTGCAAATGTGACCAAGTGATATCCGGGTTGATCTGCGCAAGCGCACTGTATCTCACAGAACAAATGATAGAAGGGATTCCACATTCCTGTGCATGCTGGGTAGCAGGACTACCATTGAAATCTGGAGCATGGCGATGATTACACACAGGTTATGAAGTTGTGGAGATAACTTTTTGGGAATTATGGTGAACCGTAGTCACAAATATAGAGAACAATATGGCAGAGTCCTACAGTGATTTTAGCTGGAAGAGCTCCTGCAGCCAGGTGTTAGCTCAGTGGTGCCCCAGAAGGTGGCGTGGTTTAGGAAATCTTTTCTGTGAGAAACTTTCAAGATCAGATTGTCATCGAGATTCCAGGGTATGTATTTCATTTCTGCGGGTACGTGAGGAAAGAGCAGGGAATTCTTTGGACACATGACACAGCCATTTTAATCCATTACAGTGTTCAGGTATCACCGGCCAGACCTCCTGTTATTGGCATTCCCAACTCCCCATGAGAAAATTAAGATGAAGCTATTTTCGACCTATTTGCTGTATTCCATTTGGATTGTAATTTTTCCAAGTGATTTGTACACCACCACTGCAGGCAGTTCTGGATTAACCACTTTACTGCAGCTTAAACACCTGGAGGACACTGCGAGAGTAGAATGGCACGTTTCCTTTCTGAAACAAAGTCAGAACTGCTGAGTGTGCACATGGATTTCAGACAGCAGGGAGAGAGCTTGACCGAGGATTTAAATTGTCCCCTTGACTGGATTTCTTCACCAATTTGGTTATACTGGAATATGGACACAATTTCTGCCGCTCCTGTATCACCCAGAGTTGGGAAAAGCAGCAGATGAACTCCTGCCCAGAATGTAACAGGGGTTTCTGGATGTAAACTTGAGGTTAAATCAGGCCATAGCGAATCTAGCCAAGGAAGGTCGAAAATTAAATCAGAATCCTCAAGGAAATAAAAGGAAACATTACTGTGAGGAAGGTCAGGTAGAACTGAAGGTGTTTTGTGAAACTGACAAGAAATCGATGTGTGTGAATTGTGTAGAAGCGCAGGGACACAGAAAGTACTGCTTTATCCACGTTCTCATCACTGCCTCAATAAACACCCTTTCACCTGAACTTCCCATTTCATTTATTTGTCACCAAATGTTCACAGATCCAAATGTTCAGACTTCTTAGAAGGGGAAATTCTTCACCGAATCGATCGGATTGAGCCCAATCGTAATTTTAAACACCTGCATCAGATCTTTTTTTATGTGAAGTATGTTTTCTGAAATCCTTTAAAATTCATGGAACTTTGAAAATATTTTTCTGCTGTCTCAGTATATTTTATGCAACATCTGTTTTCAATTCCAGATCAGCAGAATTGCAGAATCTAGTACGTAGAAGCAAATTGAGTTCTGGCATTTATACCTGAAGGAATAGAAAGTAAGGGAGTGTTGCTATAACTGCACAAGGCATTAGTGAGACTGTATCTGGAGCATTGCGTACAGCTTTGGTTCCCTTACTTGAGAAAGGGATATAGTTGCATTGCCAATCGTTCAGAGAAGATTCATTAGATGAACTCCAGAGCTGAGGGGTTTCTCCCATGAAGAGAGATTGAGCAGTTTCCGTCTATACTCTCAAGAGTTTAGAAAATAAGAGGAGATGTAATTGAGGTCTACAAGATGCTAAAGGGGATTCACAAAATAGACGATGAGAGGATGTTTCATCTTTTAGTTTAGAATGGAAGGTCATCACTTTAGGGTGAGGAGTAGCAAGTCTAAAACAGATGAGGAGAAAATACTTTTCCCAAAGGATGCTGAATTTGCGGAACTCTCTACCTCATCGTACAGTGATGCCAGGACAGTGAATACATTTAAAGAGGGGATAGACAGATTTTAAATTGGTAATAGGTTGAAGGATTATGAAGAGAGAGGAAAGTGGAATTGTTGAAATCAGCCACGACTTTATTGAATGGTGGAGCAGGTTCAAGGGGCTGAATTGCCTTCTCTTGCTTTTAGTTCTGATGTTATTATGTTGCAATCTGAATTGGCAAACTCCTACAATGTGATTGTAACTGCTGCTTTCTGGAGAGAGACAGTCATTCTCTGTCAATCATATTCACCCTCTGTTTATTCCAGGAGGAAACATCTTGGAAGAGAAGGTAGAACAAGCAGTTTCCTGAAACTCGGTGCAAATTGGTGAAATTACACAGGAAAGTCTTTCTGGTGAAATTTGTGATTAGCTCTTTATTGTTTACGGGGTAAGCAATGAAACTTTGAAGCTGCTGTCACTAAAGGATGGTGTCCTGTCGACTGAAAAACTGAAGATCCTTTTACTATTTCCAGTTTGGAGAGAAATGATGGAGGCCATTAAACCTGGTATAACCCAGGTAAGTCTCCTTGTCCAAATTTATATTTTATAATTTGGATTCTTATGTGTGCAAACATCAAAGAAAGGATAATTAAGCAATGACAGAAATAAATCTGGATTTAATGGTTCTAATAGTTCTTGACATCAGTATAGCATTTGACATGGTGCAGCAGAACAGAGCCCTAGAAAAGCCAGAGTCAATGGGAATTTGGGAAAACACTTCACTGGTTTGAGTCATACTGCACACAAGGGTTGATGGTTATGATTATTGGAAGCCAAGCCTTTCAGCTCGAGGACATTTCTGTAGTTCTCACATGCAGTTAGTCAGGTTACTTCGTTTCATTAATATATTTTTCCAATCCACCTGTTCAGAAACGTTATTCCATCCCCGTGGGGCAGATGGAGCTAGAACCTTGGTCTCTTGATCTAGTGATAGGGACACTACCACACCACCACAAGAGCAGCCCTGCAGTTTGCGAAGGAGCGCCTTGGCACAACTATCTTCAACTGCTTAATGAATCAACTTCCCTCCATCCAAGGTGGAATTTTGAGGAGGGGAGGTGACTGAATATTCAGTGATGGTTATATGGCATTAAGCACATTTGTGTCTCCCAAAATACACAAACATACCCTATATGAATGCAACAAGACCTGGAAAACATACAAGATCGTTCTGACAATTGGCAAGTAGCATTCATGTCACACACTCACCACACAATGAACATCTCCAACAAGTGAGAATGCAGCCATCACCCTCGACATTCAATAGAAATTCCATTCATTAGCATTGGTGTAATCCCTACTCTCAGTATCCTGGAGGTTATCATTGACCAGAAACTGAAGTGACCAGCCATACACATACTGCAGCTTCAAGAGTAAGTCAGAGGCTGGAAATATTCCTGCCAGTAACTCAGCTCCAGACTCTCCAGTGCCTGTCCTTCATCTCCAAGGCATAAATCAGGAATGTGATAGCAGACTCTTCACTTGCCTGGATGTGTTCAACAACAATAAAACTCAAGGTGATCAACACAATTCAGGAGAAAACAAGTTTCTGTAATGGCACCCCTTCCATCAGCTCGAGTATTAACTCCCTCCACCAGAGACAGACAGTTACACATATATGGGCCATTTAAAAGATGCATTGCAGAACTTCATGAAGGCTCCTTGTACACCACCTTCCACATATACAACTTCAACCACCTCGTTGGGCAAGGGCAGCAGGTATATGGGAACATCACCACCTGCAAGTTCTTCTCTATCCTATATACCATCGGCAAATTACAAATATATGGCTGTTCCTTCCCTGTCACTGAGTCAAAAAGCTAGAAATCCAGATGGATGACAATGGTTCAAGAAGGAAGCTCCTGGCTTGGTAAGGTTTGATCATAAATGGTTTTCTAGCTGGTAATACAAATATCTCCTGAATGAATAACAACAACAAAATAAGTTTATGCACCAATTCGGTCTTCTAAAAAGCATCACTTTTAGCTGTTCAGCTGAAATTTCCAGATCCCAAAACGTCACCAGTACAGGACCCACTTGCCTTCATTGCTCAGACTTTTGAGTATTGGAGTTGGGACATCATGTTGAATTTGAACATGACATTGGTAAGACCTCTTCTGGAGTACTGTGTACAGTTCTGTTCGCCCTGCTGTAGGAAGGATATTATTGGATTAGAAAGGGGTTCTGAAAAGATTAACCATGACGTTATCTGGAATGGAGACATAGAGTTATAAAATAGATTGAATAGGCTGGGTCATTTTATACTGGAACATAGGAAGTTGAGGTTTATAAAGGTTTATAAACCTTATAGAGGTTTATAAAATCATCATGGGCAGAGTTAAGCAATGGTCTTTCCCATTGTGTGTATTTTTAGCCCAGCCAACTGACTGATTAAAAACCTCAAGAACTGTGGATGCAGGAAATCTGAAACGAAAACAGAAATCGCTGGAGAATCTCAGCAGGTCTGGCAGCATCTGTGGAGAGAAATCATAAAAAATGTTTTGGACCCAGTGACCCTTGTTCAGAAATGTGTGATTATGTGGTTTACAATTCCATTTCAGGCTGCAGCTCTGAGTGGTAATGGTGGAGGTTCAAATTTCATGTTCTGGAATCTCAACTGCAAGTTGATCCTGAACCTTTTTGGCGAAATATCAGCGCAAATTCCTTGGCCATCGTTTCTTCACATGCGACTTGAACCAGGGACAGGGACACTTCTGATAGTCAACAAGGCCCCCACTTCTCCGGGATACTTGCACGATTCCTGTTTCCAGTCCATCACTTCAATTTCAGTTGAAAAATAATCGGTGCAACATTGCTACCAGCTGGCGGTGAGCAGTACTGCAGGGAACAGGTGGCGTGGAGATTGCTGAACAGCGATGATATACGTGGTGCAGGACCGCCACCATGTGGCGGCAAATGATACTGCGACCAAATATAATTCAGGGACCATCAAAGCGACTAACTCCTGTGGATGCGAGACATTGGAAATAAAATCATAAAAAGACTGCAAATCCTTGTCAGGTCAGATAACATCTGTGGAGACAGAAACAGAAGGAATATTTTGAGTCCATTATGAGTCTTCAGAATGAGTCATTCTCGACCAGTTTTTCCCCAACAAACTGTTTGAGGGTTCGTGAAAAAGCAGGGAATAGCACCACCAGGTGTCTGGAACCGGTAGTACAAGGGGAAATAATATGTGGAGTCCCAATTATAACCACCAGGTGGCGGTGAAGGTCCACGGAAAATACTTGTTAACTTGACGCAATCCTTTTATTCCTGATGAAGGGTTTTGCCCGAAACGTTGATTTCGCTGCTCCTTGGATGTTGCCTGAACTGCTGTGCTTTTCCAGTACCACTAATCCAGAGTCTGGTTTCCAGCATCTGCACTCATTGTTTTTACCACAATTCTTTCTCAGACTATCAGCGAAACTATGAACATATTGCCACTGATATTGCCACTGAGGTAACACATAAATTTAAACGCATAATGACTAGCAAGGGAAGCAGTGAGGGATGTGAATTGGGAGTAGGGAGAGGAGAGTTTGAAATCCCGTAGAAAAACAGAAATCTCTGGAAAAGCGCAGCAGGGTCTGGCAGCATCAGTTCTGAAGAAGGGTCAGTGGACCCAAAACGTTAATTCTGATTTCTCTCCACAGGTGTTACCAGACCTGCTGAACTTTTCCAGCAATTTCTATTTTTGGTTCTGATTTCCAGAATCCGCAGTTCTTTCAGGGTTTGAAATCCTCCTGTTCTGACTAAATGACATCAGGATTTTTGGTTTAAATCCACAAGTGGGCAACTTGTGGATTAAGAGTTACTCATGTTTTTGCACCATGTTTGAGAAACTTCAGCTTCACTGGCCTCCAGTTTTCCGCTTTCGTTCTCCTTTCTTCCTTGAACAGAGGTGTTATAATAACGATGTGCCAAACTACTGGAACCTTTCCAAACCCTGGGAAAGTTTGGCAAAATACACAACCATTCCATCTGCTATTCCTGCAGCCTCTGCATTGAAGACCCTGTGGGGAAGGCTATGCGGTCCAGGGCACTTGTCCAACTTCTGTCCTCATGGTTTTCCTGGTACCTTTTCCCAGTGATTGACAAAGAGATGAAGGTAGGTGAGGACCTGGGAACAATCATTATCAGGAAAGAGATAGTGTTGGGCAAGCTAATGGAGCTCAGGGTAAACAAGTCTCCAGGCCCTGATGGAATGCATCCCAGGATGCTGAAAGAGATGGTGGGAAAAATAACAAAAACACTTGTGATAATTTTCCAAAATTCACTCGACTCTGGGGCAGTTTCAGCAGATTGAAAACAGCAAATGTGATGCCACTGTTTGAAAAAGGAGGTAGACAAAAGATGGGGAATTATAGACTTGGATTTGATTTAGTTGGAGGCGAGCACTTTGGAAAGAGTGACTATAATTCAGTTACATTTAATTTAACGATGGAAAGGGAGAGGTATGTGCCATAGGTCAAGAGCTATCAATGGGGAAAGGGCAATTATAATGCGATTAGGCAAGAATTAGGATGCATAGAATGGGGTAGCAAAATGCAGGGGATGAACACAGTGGAAATGTGGGCCTGGTTTAAGGAACAGATATTGTGTGTCCTTGATAGGTATGTCCCTGTCAGGCAGGGAGGAAGTGATAAGGTAAGGGAACCGTGGTTTACTACAGAAATTGCATCTCTTGTTAAGCAGAAGAAAGAGGCTTATGTGTTGATGATTCCTGAAGAAGGGCTCATGCCCGAAACATCGATTTTCCTGCTCCTTGGATGCTGCCTGACCTGCTGCACTTTTCCAGCAACACATTTTCAGCAATGTGTTGATGAGACAAGATAGTTCAGATAAGGGATGAAGAGTTACAGATCAGCGAGGAAGGATTTAAAGAGGGTGTGAGGAATAACTAAGAGAGGACATGAGCAAATAGAATAAAGGAGAACCCTAAAGCTTTCTATTGGTATGTGAGGAATAAATGGATGACTCGGGTAGGAATAGGGCCAGTCAAAAACTGAAGTGGGAAGTTGAATGTGGATCCTGTGGAGATCGGAGAGGTGCTAAAGGAACATTTCTCATTGGTTTTCTCTCAGGAAAAGGAGAATATTGTAGAGGAGAAGAATGAGGTACGAGATATTAGACTAGAAAGGATGGAGGTTAGTTACGAATAGGTGTTATCAATTCTAGAAAGAATGAAAGTAGACGAGTCCCCTAGGTCGGATGGGATTTATCTGAGGATTCTCTGGGAAGCTAGGGACGAGATAGCAGAGCCTTTGGCTTTGATATTTGAGTCATCATTGTCTACAGGTTTAGTACCAGAGGACTGGAGGATTGCAAATGTTGTGCCCTTGTTCAAGAAGGGCAGTAGAGATGACCCAGGTAATTATAGACCAGTGAGTCTTACTTCTGTTGTTGGAAAGGTTTTGGAAAGGATTATAAGAGATAGGATTTATAATCATCTAGCAAGCAACAATTTGATTTCAGATAGTCAACATGGTTTTGTCAAAGGCAGGTTGTGTCTCACAAATCTCATTGAGTTTTTTGAGAAGGTGACCAAGCATGTAGATGGGGGTAGGGCAGGTGACGTGGTATACATGGACTTCAGTAAAGCCTTTGATAAGGTTCCACGTGGTAGACTAATGGAGAAAATGCAGAGGCATGGGATTGAGGGTGATTTAGTAGTTTGTTTTAGAAACTGGATTCCTGAAAGAAGGCAGCGAGTGGTGGTTGATGGAAAATATTCAGCCTGGAGTCCAATTACAAGTGGTGTGCCACAAGGAATTGTTCTGGGATCACTGCTGTTTGTCATTTGTATAAAAGACTTGGACGCAGGCATAGGTGAATGGATTAGTAAATTTGCAGATGACACTAAAGTCGGTGGAGTAGTGGACAGTTTGGAAGAATGTTACAGGTTGCAGGGGGACTTGGATCAACTGCACAATTGGGCTGAGAGGTGGCAAATGGAGTTCAATGCAGCTAAATGTGAGATGATGCACTTTGGGAAGAATAACAGGAAGGCAGAATACTGGGTCAATGGAAAGAGTCTTGGTGGTGTGGATGTGCAGAGGGATCTTGGAGTCCATGTACATAGATCTCTGAAAAGTGCCACCCAGGTTGATAGTGCTGTTAAGAAGGCATACGGTGTGTAAGGTTTCATTTGTAGAGGGATTGAGTTCCGGAGCCGCAATATCATGCTGCAACTATGCTGGTGGGCCTGTGAATTCATTGCCGCAGAGTGCAGTGGAGGCTGGGATGCTAAATGTCTTCAAGGCAGAGATTGATAAATTCTTGATGTTACAAGGAATTAAGGGCTATGAGGAGAATGCAGGTAAGTGGAGTTGAAATACCCATCAGCCATGATTGAATGGCAGAGTGGACTCGAAGGGCCAAATGGCGTTACTTCCGCTCCTCTGTCTTATGGTCTTATACAAAGCGCTAGTGCGGCTACACTTAGAATATTGCGTACATTCTGGTCACCATATTGGAAGAGGTGCAGAGGAGATTTACCAGGATGTTGCCTGGTCTGGAGGGAAGGTTTTATGAGGAAAGGCTGAGAGACGTGGGTCTGTTCTTATTGGATAGAAGAAGGCTAACAGGAGATTTGATAGAGACATATAAGATGATCAGAGAATTCGATAGGGTTGACAGTAAAAGTCTTTTTTCCTGGGATGATGATGATGTCAGCTTGTATGAGGGGGCATAACTACAATTTGAGGGGTGACAGATTTAAGACAGATGTCAGAGGCAGCTTTTTCACTCAGAGAGTGGTAAGGGCGTGGAATGCCCTCTCTGCTAATGTCATTAACTCAGACACATTAGGGAGATTTAAACAATCGTTGAATGAACACATGGATGATGATGGACTAGTGTAGGGGGATGAGTTTAGAATAGTTCACAGGTCGGCACAACATTGAGGGCCGAAGGGCCTGTGCTGCACTGTATGTTCTATGTTCTATGTTCTAGACCATGAGCTTAACCTTTGTGCTGTGGAAGATGTTTGAGTCTGTTATCATGGAAAAAAATAGCAAGACAGACATCTGGATAGAAGTTGTCCCTTTGGGCAGATGAAGCATGGGTTCATGAAGGGCAGGTCATGCTAAACTAATTTACTGGAATTCTATGAGCACGTTACGAGCATGTGGTATATCTTGATTTCCAAAAGGTATTCGACAAGGTGCCAGACAAAGGGCTGCTGCAAAAGATAAAGATGCACTGCACTGTGGGCAATGTATTAGTATGGACTGAGGATTGATGAACAAATAGGAAGCAAAGAGTGGGAATAAATGAGTGCTCTTCCAGTTGACAATCAGGAACTCGTGGTGTGCCTCAGGGATCAGTATTGGGACTGCAATTAATCACAGTTTACACCGATGGTTT
This sequence comes from Chiloscyllium punctatum, assembly GCF_047496795.1. Classification (NCBI taxonomy): domain Eukaryota; kingdom Metazoa; phylum Chordata; class Chondrichthyes; order Orectolobiformes; family Hemiscylliidae; genus Chiloscyllium; species Chiloscyllium punctatum. Next base: position 15,525,059 of record NC_092768.1, read on the forward strand.
AGAGTTGGGGACCATGGGGAGTGTGTCAAAGGTTGTGGATGACACGAAGATGAGTAGTAGGGAAAAGTGTGCAGTTTTGGTCTCCTATCTTGAGAAAGGATGTACTGACACTAGAGGGGGTGCAGAGGAGGTTCACTAAGTTGATTCTGGAGTTGGTGAGGTTGGCTTATGAGGAGAGACTGAGCAGACTGAGATTATATTCATTTGAATTTGGGAAGAATGAGGGGAGGATCTTTCAGAAATGTACAAAATTCTGAAGGGAATAGATGAGATGGAAGTAGAGAGGGTGTTTCCACTGGTGGGTGAAACTAGGACAAGAGGGCACAGCCTCAAAGTTAGGAGGAGCAGATTTAGGACAGAATTGAGAAGGAACTTCTTCACCCAGAGGGATGTGAATCAGTGGAATTCCCTGCCCAGGGAAGTAGTTGAGTCTTTCTCAATGAATGTTTTTAAAGCTAAGATAGATAATTTTCTGAACAGTCAAGGAATTAAAGGTTACGGTGAGAGGGTGGGTCAGTGGAGCTGAGACCATGAAAAGATCAGCCATGATCTTATTGAATGGCAGAGCAGGCTCAAAGGGTCAGATGGACTACTCCTGATCCGAGTTCTTAGTTCTTATGATTGGGATTGTTATCACTCCCTCTCTCCAACAAACTCATTTCCAGGTTTCCAAATATTCTGGAGATTTCATTTAACATTTTCTCCAGTGGAAACAGACCCAGGTGTTCTCTGCCTTCACCAGTTCCTTGTCACTGATGGTCAATCCCCCAGACTCACCCTCTGAGGGGCTTCAGTTCCTCTCACTGAACAGAGAGCGGTTACTGGTTGGGCTTTAGACTGGAGAAAGTAAACAGGGATATTCCACAGCTGGTGAAATCTCAGCTGGTAACAGCACAAACAGTGGCCCTTTGGCCCGTCTTTCCTGTCCTGTTCCTCAAGCCCCATTTCCCAGCCTCTCATCTTGTGGTGCTGTCTGAATGCCTCTCCAGTCTTCTGAGTGTTCCTGCCTCTCCCACCCTTTTGAGAAGTGACTCTCAGAGTCCCCATCACCCTCCTGGTTCAAACAATCTTCCCCCAACCACTGTCCCCGACTACCCCACCTCTCCTAAACCTGACATCTTTTTTCCCTGTTGATTGACCCCTCTATTTCAGGGTAAATGCTTTCTCCTGCCCGTGCACCTCAGAGCTTTGTACACAATCCCTCAGCCTTCTCTGCTCCCAGTAATACACCCCGGGTTTATCCAGCCCATGTCTACGCCAATTTCCGCCCTCCTGGTGAATCTCCTCTTCACTCCCACCCTCCTCCTCCAGTGCAATCACCTCCTTTTCCTACGCAGTACCCCAGCTGAGGGTCTGCCTAACATTCTGTACAGCCCTGTCACAGAGAGAGACACACATCGTGTCAGAGCCAGTTCCATCAGACCCACATAAATCCCCTACAGGGTTATCTACAGGACTATCACAGCTGGCCGGGCAGACCCTCCGATGGCAGCGTCCTCTCTCAGACACAGGTTACCTATTGGTCAGCGGAGCCGGGGCAGACCACCGCGTCCCTCGAATCTGAGGGTCCAGCTCCTCAGGCCACTGGCAGGAGGGCTGGAGGAAACACACAGACCACCTCGCAGACCCTGCCTCACGTTCCCAAACTGTATCCCAAACCCCCACCCAGAGGACACTCTGTGACCTTGTCATCCTCAGTGCCTCCTTCAAGTGTTGTCCATTCTGGAGGAGTATTGGTCTCATCAGCCGAGTGAGGGTGGATTGGCCGAGTGAGGATGGATCGGCCGAGGGAAGGTGGATCAGTCAAGGGAGGTGGATTGGCCGAGGGAGGTGGATCGAGTGAGGGAAGGTGCATCTGCCGAGGGAGGGTGGTTGGGAAGTCCACGTCAGGAGGTCTCCTTGTCTGTCTTTAATCTGAAGCCATGAGGTCTCACGGGGTCTGGAGTCATGTCGAGGAAAAACAGCCCCAGCCTGTTCAGCCTCTCCCAATAGCTCAAATCCTCCAACCCTGGCAACATCCATGTATATATTTTCGGAACCCTTTCAAGTTTCACAACATCTTTCCAATTGGAAGGAGACCAGAATTGCATGCAATATTCCAATAGTGGCCTAACTAATGTCCTGTACAGCCTCAACATGACCTCCCAATTCCAATACTCATTCCTCTGACCAATAAAGGAAAGCATACCCAACGCCTTCTTCACTATCCTATCTACCTGCGACTCCACTTTCAAGGAACTATGAACCTGCAGTCCAAGTGAAAATATTGGTTCCAGTTCTATCATTCACCAAGTGACTCTCTGTAATCGAACATTTTTGAGATTGTAGTGGATCCTGGACAGAGGAAGCCTTGGTTTGTATCGTTCCCAGTCCAGAGACAGTCATTGTGTGATCATTGTACCCTGCAAAGGAAGACTGTCTCAGGGAGAGAGTGTTGTACAATGTCCTCTTACTGCTGTGACATGTTGTTGCTTTGCTGGTATGTTTCCAATGTGCAGGTTAGGGTCGATTGGCCATGGGAAACTGTCCCATAGTGCCCAGGGATGTGCAGGTTAGGGTGGATTGGCCATGGGAAATTGTCCCATAGTTTCCAGGGATGTGCAGGTTAGGGTGGATTGGCCATGAGAAATTGTCTCATAGTGCCCAGAGATGTGCAGGTTAGGGTGGATTGGCCATGGGAAATTGTCCCATAGTGCCCAGGGATGTGCAACTAAGGGTGGATTGGCCATGGGAAATCGTCCCATAGTGCCCAGGGATGTGCAGGTTAGGGTGGATTGACCATGGGAAATTGTCCCATAGTGTCCAGGGATGTGCAGTTTAGGGTGGATTGGCCATGGGAAATTGTCCCATAGTGCCCAGGGATGTGCAGGTTAGGGTGGATTGGCCATGGGAAATTGTCCCATAGTGCCCAGAGATGTGCAGGTTAGGGTGGATTGGCCATGGAAAATTGTCCCATAGTGCCCAGGGATGTGCAGGTTAGGGTGGATTGGCCATGGGAAATTGTCCCATAGTGCCCAGAGATGTGTAGGTTCGGGTGTATTGGCCATGGAAATTGTCCCATAGTGCCCAGAGATGTGCAGGTTAGTGTGGATTGGCCATGGGAAATTGTCCCTTAGTGCCCAGCGATGTGCAGGTTAGGGTGGATTGGCCATGGGAAATTGTCCCTTAGTGCCCAGCGATGTGCAGGTTAGGCAGGATTGACCAAAGGAAATTGCCCCATAGTGCCCAGGGATGTGCAGGTTAGGGTGGATTGGCCAATGGAAATTGTGCCATAGTGTCCAGGGATTTGCAGGTTAGCGTGGATTGTCCGTGGGAAATTGTCCCGTAATGTCCAGGGATGTGCAGATTAGGGTGGATTTACCATGGGCAATGCAGGGTTACACGATTAGGGAGATGCTCTTTGTTGGGTCGGTGTGGACTTGATGAGCCGAATGATCTGCTTCCCCACGTTCTCTGTGTTTCCCAGAGCTTCCCGCCTGCTTTGAAGGTTTCCACACCTCACATCAGGAACTGTCTCAAACAATTTGTGACTTGTTAGTCAACACATAACCACGTTTACCGGGTTACCAGAAAGGGCAGTTACCCATCAATCTCAGTCCTTTCTGATACAGTTCCCACCATCCCTGCATCTCACAGAGAACACTGAATGGCCTGGACAGGGCCCAGGAATGAAAAGCTGAACATATGAGTAACGTTTGAGGACTCTGGGTTTATACTTGATGGAGTTGAGAAGGATGAGGGGGAATCTAATTGAAACATACAGAATACTGAATGGCCTGGACAGAGTGGATGTTGGGAAGATGTTTCCATTGGTGGGAGAGACTAGGACCCGAGGGCACAGCCTTAGACTAAAGGGAATACCCTTTAGACCAGAGATAAGGAGAAATGTCTTCAGTCAGAGAGTGGGGAATCAATGGGATTCACTGTTACAGAAGGCTGTGGAGGCCATGTCAGTGAGGATATTTAAGACTGAGATAGATAGGTTCTTGAGTATCAAGAGGGTCAAGGCTTATAGGGAGAAAGCGGGAGAATGGGGTTGAGAAACTTATCAGCCATGATTGAATGGCGGAGCAGACTGGATGGGCTGAATGGCCTCATTCCTTCTCCTATGCCATACGGTCTGACGGAATCCTTCCCCTCTTTCTCCAGCTCCTGTGATGATGCCTTACATATGCATGGATCTTTCCTTCCATTGGCTAATTTCAACAACAAAAAAATAGTTCCTAGCTTTGGGCCAGAACACCTTGAGCCAGTAAAACCAGTAGCAAGACTGGAAACAGCTCACGTAATCCCTCAGGACCTGGACAACAGAGGAGGAAGGAACACTGGGTTAGCACCAAACCTTCACTGACCAGGAAGGACGTTGTGAAACTTGAAAGCGTTCAGAAAAGGATGTTGCCAGGGTTTGAGCTACAGGGAGAGAATGAAGAGATTGGGACTGTTTTTACTGGAGCGTCGAGGCTGAGGGGTACCTTATGGAGGTTTACAAAATTATGAGGGGCTTGGATAGGATAAATAGACAAAGTCCTTTCCCTGGGGTGAGGGAGTCCAGAACTAGAGGGCATAGGTTTAGGGTACACAGAACACAGATCATAGAACATTACAGCACAGTACAGGCCCTTTGTCTCTCGATCTTGCGTCGGCCTGTCATACCAATCTGAAGCCCATCTAACGTACACTATTCCGTGTACGTCCATATGCTTGTCCAATGATGACTTAAATGTCCTTAAGGTTGCCGAATCTACTACCATGGGGGAGGAAGTGAGGACTGCAGATGCTGAAGAAGGGTTTATGCCCGAAACGTCGATTCTCCTGTTCCTTGGAAGCTGCCTGACCTGCTGCGCTCTTCCAGCAACACATTTTCGAATCTACTACCATTGCAGGTAAAGCATTCCATACCCTTACTACTCTCTGAGTAAAGAAACTACCTCTGACATCTGTCCAATATCTATCAGCCCTCAATTTAAAGCTATGCCCCCTTGTGCTCGCCTTCACCATACTGGGAAAAAGGCTCTCCCTCTCCACCCTATCTAGCCCTCTGATCATCTGATATGTCTCTATTAAGTCACCGCTCAACCTTCTTCTCTCTAATGAAAACAGCCTCATGTCCCTCAGCCTTTCCTCATAAGACCTTCCCCCCCATACCAGGCAACATCCCAGTAAATCTCCTCTGCACCCTTTCCAAAGCTTCCACATCCTTCTTATAATGCAGTGACCAGAACTGTACACAAAACTCCAAGTGTGGCTGCACCAGAGTTTTGTACAGCTGCAGCATAACCTCATGGTTCTGGAACCCGATCCCTCTATTAATAAAAGCTAAAACACTGTATACCTTCTTAACAACCCTGTCAACCTGGGTGGCAACTTTCAAGGATCTGTGTACCTGAACACCGAGATCTCTCTGCTCATCTACACTATCAAGAATCTTACCATTAGCCCAGTACTTTGCATTCCGGTTACTCTGACCAAAGTGAATCACCTCACACTTGTCCACATTAAACTCCATTTGCCACCTCTCAGCCCAGCTCTGCAGATTATCTATGTCTCTGTCATCTACAACATCCTTTGTCACTATCCACAACTCCACCAACCTCAGTGTTGTCTGCAAATTTACTAACCCACCCTTCTACGCCCTCATCCAGGACATTTATAAAAATGACGAACAGCAGTGGACCCGACACCGATCCTTGTGGTACACCGCTGGTAAATGGACTCCAGGATGAACATTCCCAACAACCACCACCCTCTGTCTTATTTCAGCAAGCCAATTACTGATCCAAACTGCTATATCTCCCACAATCCCATTCCTCCTCATTTTGTACAATAGCCTACTGTGGGGAACCTTATTGAACGCCTTGCTGAAACCCATATACACCACATCAACCGGTTTACTCTCATCTACATGTTTGGTCATCTTCTCAAAGAACTCAATAAGGTTTGTGAGGCATGACTTACCCTTCACAAAACCGTTCTGACTATCCCTAATCTTTTCTAGATGATTATAAATCCTGTCTCTTATAACCTTTTCCAACACTTTACCAACAACTGAAGTAAGGCTCACTGATCTTTAATTACTAGGATTGTCTCTACTCCCCTTCTTGAACAGGGGAACCACATTTGCTGTCCTCTAATCTTCTGGCACTATTCCTGTAGACCATGACGATTTAAAGATCAATGTCAAAGGCTCGGCAATCTCATCCCTGGCTTCCCTGAGGATCCTAGGATAAATCCCATCCAGTCCAGGGGACTTATCTATTTTCACACTCTGCAGGATTTCTATTACCTCTTCCTTGTCAACCTCAATCCCACCTAGTCTAGGAGCCCGTATCTCAGTATTCTCCTCGACAACATTGTAGAAGTTTATAAAATCATGAGGGGCATGGATAGGATAAATCTACAAAGTCTTTTCCCTGGAGTGGGGGAGTCCAGAACTAGAGGGCATAGGTTTAGGGGGAGAGGGAAAAGATGTAAAAGAGACCTAAGGAGCAACTTTTTCACTCAGAGGGTGGTGCGTGTATGGAATGAGCTGCCAGAGGAAGTGGTGGAGGCTGATACAATTGCAATGTTTAAAAGGCATCTTCATGGGTATATGAATAGGATGGGTTTGGAGGGATATGGGCTAGGTGCTGGCAGATGGGACTAGAATGGGTTGGGATATCAGGTCAGCATGGATGTGTTGGACTGAAGGGTCTGTTTCCGTGCTGTACATCACTATGACTATGACGCTATGACTCTATGTTTATAACCACTTAATTGTAAAATTACACACACTCTCCCTGACCCAACAGCCCCAGGGTCAGTTTGTATCTATTTATATCTTCTGTGAAGAACCAGAAAACAATGAAACCTCGATTTAAAAGGAGCAGGACTGATCCACTGTGACAAAACCAACTATCAGAATTGGAAGGAAATTTAAATGTAACTAAAATGGCATTTCCAGGATTAATGACACAGCTCAGTGCTCCCTGTGCCCATCAGTCACTGAAGGCCTGAACTGTTCCCATGGACACCACGTGCTCACTCTCCAGGTCCACCCGGGTACTGACCCAGCCGAGGAAGAGGGTCAGACAGTCAGGACAAACATCCCCCTTGACTGCCCACTGCCTGGACCCTGCTGAGGGCCACTTTGTCCAGGCCCAGGAGCAGGCCCATGAGGAGGTCTCCCGATCTGCCTGGTCCCCTTTGTACCGGGTGTTCAAAGATCAGGAGCATGGGGCTGAAGTGGATCCAGAAATGGAGCAGCAGCCCCTTCAGATCATGGAAGAGGAGGAGCAAACCCAGGAAAGCCCCTCAGTGCAGAGAGGATTGGCACGAGGGGCATTTCCAAGAGAGAGGGGCTCAGGTTGGGGAGCAACCTCCTGTGGGAGGTTTCGGGGCTTGGCACCGATGGGGAACTCCATCTGAACAGGGCACAGCTTCACCCACCTGAGCCCCATCAACACCTAACCACAGCCAGGGCCGGCCACCACATGAAGCTACTCAATGGCTTTGCCCATGAGCTGGAGCTTCTCCAAGGAGACATGTGGGACTTGATCACCCAGAGCTATCCATCCCACTCCCTCCACCATCACTGACACTGGTTGCCATGGCAACACCAGGCCCTCCACCCAGCCAGCGACAGGAGCTCCTATTGGTGGAAGCACAGACTCAATTCACACACGCCCACCCCCTCCTTGCTCAGAACCCCACCCTCTTTCTAGCAGAGGGGATGGAGCTGACGTCAACTCCGAGTATCGGTCAGAGCCCCCGCTGGTTCAGGGCCCCGCTCCACCTCAGGCACCTGAGAGAGACAGCTCCCTTCTCCTCAGTATTGGGAGAACTGTTGAATAGCTGGTGTCAGGAAGCTCACACCCACCTGAATTAATCTCCATCAGCATCTTTGTCCACACTCTGTACTTCACGGAGAGAATGGACTTACACACATTTATTAAGGGAAAACTTGCAGTGGATCTGGGAGAGTTTGTTTGACTCTGAAACAGGAGATAAATGTCAAGGTTAGATCATTCCAGGGTGGGGAATGGATATGTTAGAAATAAAACTCAAACCAAGGATGGAAGCTTTCCCTTCTCTGTGCATCCAGAAATTTCTACAGAACAAGAACAATCTTTACGGATTGTGTTCAGAGAACGCTATCGCAAAAAAGTAAAGTCCCAGAGTGGATTCCCAAAACATGAACATTGTAAATTCAGGAAGTTATTGGACTGTCTTTTCCTGTCCTCATTGGACTGAGTTATTCCACAATATTACAAATAGCTCAATCTTCCTGCACAGAACAACTCACAGAGATACCATCCAATAGGAAAGTCCTCATGGGATTCCGATTGTTAGGCTTTGTTTATTATTTACAGAGAATTCCTTTAATTCTTCCAGAGTATAATATGTGTTTGTCCTGGAGACAGATATTTATGGGAATTTACACCAGGATTGTCCAATAGGAATCTCTGACTCTCTGGTAAAGAGAGTAAACCTGCAATGTTAGTTTTATGGTCAGCATCAGGACTCATCAAACTGCCTCTGAATCTTTGTCCAAAGTGTGTCACTGGAAAAGTACAGCAGGTCAGGCAGCATCCGAGGAGCAGGAGAATTGATGTTTCAGGCATAAACCCTTCATCAGGAAGGTCTGATGAATGACTTATGAGAGAAATGTCAGTTCCCCTTCTGTTTGGACACTGCCTGACCTGCTGTACTTCACCAGCACCACACTTTTCGACTCTGACTCTCCAGCATCTGCAGTCCTCACTTTCTGCCTCTGAATCTTTGTCTACAGTTATACTTCAGATCGAGTGTCAGCCCACTCTGTGTAAGCTGAAACCCTGAACCAGACAGAATGAATGATAATGTCAGGGAGACTCACTGTGAGTCACTCTGAGCTCAATGACCAAGCAGCTGAGTGACACCTCCATTGTCAGAGGGACAGGGTTTCAGCTGAGACCTATCTCAGGTCATGGAGAGCCTCATCCTCCTCAGGGATACGATCACCTTTGTGCAGGACAGGGGGATGGATGCCTGCCTCATCAGCCTGGACCAGGAGAAGGCCTTTGACAGGATATTACACACCTACATGTGGGATGTGCTCTCCAAAATGAGCTTTGGGGAGGGAATCTGCAACTGGATCAGTCTGCTCTACACCAACAGCATTAGCGCAGTCTCAATCAATGGGTGGGAATCAGAAAGCTTCCTGATCAGATCCAGAGTCAGGTAGGGCTTCCCACTCCCTCGTGCCTTGTTTGTGTGTTGTATTGAGCCCCTTCACTGAATCCAGAACTTTCCAACAAGCCCCAAGATATCGCTCGGCAGGTGCAGGGGCACAGAGACTGTCACACATCTCCTCCTGAAATGTGCCTTTACAAAGTATCTCTGGAGAAAGATGCAGTGGTTTTTGTCGAGGTTCATTCCGAGCAGCTCCGTGATGTGGGACTCTGTGCTCCCCAGAACACACACCGAGACAAACAGCGACTGTGCCTGGACGACCATCAACTCACTGACAGACACTCTTTGGTCTGCCTGAACCTTGTTGGTCTTCCAGAGGAAGGAGTTGACCCTGACCGAGTGTTGCAGACTGGCACATTCCAAGCTCCAGGACTACATGCTGAGGGATGCATGAACACCTGGGGCAGCTGCTGCCAAGGTGCTGTGGGGAAAGACCACCATCTGAGCTCTTTCTGCTGAAGGGAAATGGGGGTCTGTCCAGTTATTGGACCCTCCTAGTGTCTCAAACATATGTGAATAAAGTCTTGTATGTGTAAGAGAGGTCTTTGGTTTGTTGGATAGAGTCAATGTGTGTTTGTTTACTTGACATGCTACTGCACAAAACCAAACTGCGTTTGTGACCTGTATAGATGCGAAAAGATTTTCTTATGAATCAAGTATATTTTAAAATTAATAAAAGAAAGTCATTGAGTAATATATCTGTCTTCGAAAGTTGCTGGATTGTTTTTCTGCATCACTCTACAACTCCCACTGCCTGAGGACACATTCAGTCTGACAACATCATTCCAATTAATTACCGATGGGAACAAACAGCTTCAGACCTGCCCATACCTGTGACAGGAACTGTTTGACTGCTGTGAACTCACAGGACTTTTACAAACTGAGACACCCTCTGGATGGGAGTGGAGCAAAGATTGGGTTAGATTTATAAAGGCCATTCTACCCATCCTGCCTCTGATGGCTCTTTACACCATTGAATTAGTCCCATATCTCACCCCCATCCTGTTCCCTCGGCCCTGCAAACCTTTTCCCTGTAAACACCTTCTCAATTCCCAAGACCAGTTCATGGTGGAACTGAGGAATGTGAAGCAATAAATTAGACAGCTCTTAGGCTGATGTGATCAGGATAGTCTACAATAAAATAAAGATCAGGGGAGGTAGGAGACATGAAACTATCAGAACCTGCTGGAGAAACTCAGTAGGTCTAGTACGGATTACAGAGAGAGACAGAGTTAACGTTTCGACTCTCGTGATCCTTGTTCCATGAAGACCATCTCCAGTCATACTGGGGAAGTTGACACCCCCTATTATAATTAACCACATTGGTGTTTTCATGCTAATTATGCTCCCAATGTTAGTAAATACATAAAGCACACACATTTCATCACAGGCTCCAGGATCGAGATCAAGAGAAATTGAGAGTCCTGACTTTATACAAACAATGATGATTCAATGTCAATCTCCCACTGAGTTCCAACGGGAACCATCTATTCCCACAGCCGTGACCTCTCATAAACTATTCAGGAGATAGTGGCACCTAATCCCCACCCACTCACTGCATTCACAGGCAGCAGGTTGTGTTCATGTTTTGACAGAGATATACCCGGTACATCTGATGGAGGGAGGGGGGTGGGGGGGTTGGGGGGGTGGGGGGGTTTGTGTTCATGTTTTAACAGAGATATATCCGGTACATCTGACAGGGGGTGGGTGGTCAAAACACCAGCCCCTACCTCCAACCTCATTGTTTACCTCAATCTTTACTCTGAGGCTGTGAGTGATGGAGCAACCACAGTGGGTCAGGAAGAGGAACAGCACAGGGATACAGATAGACCATACTGTGGGAGGGTCAGTGCTAAAAGAGTCCCATGCTGTCAGAGGGTCAGTGCTGAGGGATCGCCACACTGTCGGAGGGTCAGTGCTGAGGGAGTGCTGCACTGTCGGAAGGTCAGTGCTGAGGGAGTGCCGCACTGTCGGAGGGTCAGTGCTGAGGGATCGCCACACTGTCGGAGGGTCGTGCTGAGGGAGTGCTGCACTGTTGGAGGGTCAGTGCTGAGAGAGTCCCACACTGTTGGAGGGTCAATGCTGAGGGATCGCCACACTGTTGGAGGGTCAGTGCTGAGGGATCGCCACACTGTTGGAGGGTCAGTGCTGAGAGAGTCCCACACTGTTGGAGGGTCAGTGCTGAGGGAGTGCCGCACTGTCGGAGGGTCAGTGCTGAGGGTGTGCCACACTGTCGGAAGGTCAGTGCTGAGGGAGTGCTGCACTGTTGGAGGGTCAGTGCTGAGGGAGTGCTGCACTGTCAGAGGGTCAGTGCTGAGGGAGTGCCGCACTGTCAGATGGTCAGTGCTGAGGGAGTGCCGCACTGTCAGAGGGTCAGTGCTGAGCGAGGGCCGCACTGTCAGATGGTCAGTGCTGAGGGAGTGCTGCATCGTCGGTGGGTCAGTGCTGAGGGAGTGCCGCACTGTCAGAAGGTTCGTGCTGAGGGAGTACCGCACTGTCAGTGGGTCAGTGCTGAGGGACTGCCACACTGTCAGATGGTCAGAGCTGAGATAGTTCTGCACTGTTGGAGAGTCTGTGATGAGGGAGTGCAGCACTGTCAGTGTGTCTGTGCTGAGGAATTACCACTCTCTGTCAGAGGGTCTGTGTTGTGGATACTGTTTCAGTGCCATGCAGAGATCTCACTTGTTTGTTTGTGAAGTGATTTAAGTGCATTCTGAGCTGGTGAAATGTTATAGACGTGTGTCTCTGTACTCTCAGTGCTCTGGGTGAAGCAACAATTTCCAGCAACTATTGCAATAGGGAGCTGTGTTTGAATGGTGAACATTTCAGAAATTCTCTGTGGCTCCTGTTTAATGAGATATTTTTTGCCTGAGGATTAATTTGACAGATATCGGGAAGAGCGATTACCCAGAGCAATGTTGTGTTAATTTATAACAACAGAGAATGGATCACGTTGTCACACTGAGGTAAAGGTGGTACAGTGGTCCCTTCCCTCAGAGACCAGTTGAACCAGCTGGGCAGTATGGTCTCAGGGTTTGAGGTTATTCAATCTGTTTTCTCAATAACAGGGCTCTGCCTGTGAGATCCTTCATGCACGCCCGGACTCTCTGCCGCACTGCACACTGCCCTCGAAGTGGCTGCGGGGGGGATGAGACTGTCACACACCTCCTTCTGGAATGTGCCTATGCAGAGGAAGTCTGGAGAGGAATGCAGTGGTGTTTGTCGAGGTTCGTCCCGAGCAGCGCCGTGACGCGGGACTCCGTGCTCTACGGCCTGTTCCCCGGGACTCACACCGAGACGAACATTAACTGCGCCTGGAGGATCATCAACTCGGTGAAGGATGCTCTCTGGGCGGTCCGAAACCTGTTGATCTTCCAGCTGAAGGAGTTGACCCCGACCGAGTGTTGCAAACTGGCACATTCCAAGGTCCAAGACTACGTGTTGAGGGACGCGCCGAAGCTTGGGGCAGCTGCCACCTTGGCGTGGTGGGGAAAGACCACCGTGTAAGATCGGCCTGCCGAAAGAAGAACAGGGGGCCCATGCGGACGTTTTTTGGGCTCTGCTGATGCCTCAGCCAAATATATGTATAAGATTGAGAAATGCACAGACCTGTATATGACAATGATGAATTCGAATCTGTGTTTGTAAATGTGGACATATGTATGGCATGGCCAAATGTACAGACCATCAAATCATTTTATGAATAAAGTATATTTTTGAAATAAAAAAAAAGTTTGCTCAATAGCAGGAAGCTCATATTAATTCTGTCCTGATAGTGTGGGAAGTAATTAATATTCAACCACAAATATCTTGCTTCTTATCTCACCCACCCAGAATCCACCTGATCTTCAAGGGTGTGTGCTCCTGTCCTTCCAGAGATGGTATTGTACAGTGAAGGGATTGAATTGGGCTCGGCTGGTGCCTGGTGTGACTCGAAACTGCAGAGCGGTTCCCCACAGCACACATACGCACCCCTCCCCACCACCCCCAACCCCACTTCCTCCCACCATCCCCCACACGCTTCCCCTCCCACCATCCCCCACACGCTTCCCAGGAGGCAGTGTTAGGCATTTTGCTTTGCCTGATATTTATTAATGATTGGGATCTTGCTGTGCAGGGGACAATTTCAAAGTTGGGAGTTGGCACCAAATCAGGAAGAATTGCAAACTGTGTCAGGTACAGTGTGGGACTTTGACAATTTGGGGGAGTAGGGGGGAGAGAGGGGGCAGATGGGGTTCAGTGCAGAGAAGTGGGAGGTGATGCCCTTTGGAGGGAAGGACATTGAGAGACAACATGAAATGGAGGGGGGGGGCAAATCTAAAGGGGGTGTGCCGGGTTAGGGGGAGTTGGGCAATACATGTGCACAGATAATTGAAGGTGTCAAAACAGGTAGAGAGGGCAGTGGATAATGCACATTGTCCTCAGCTTTACGAACTGGAACAGTGAGAGGGACAGACTCAGAAAGGGAGAGGCTGAAACAGTGAGACTGACAGAGACACAGACAGAAATAGACAGAGGGAAACTGACATGGACAGAGAGAGAGTGTAACAGAAAGAGAGAGAGAAACAGGGGCAGACAGAGACTCAGACAGAGAGACAGAGAGAGAGAGAGAGACAGAGTGGAACAGAGAGGGAGAGAGAAACAGGGGCAGACAGAGACTCAGACAGAGAGAGAGAAGGAGTGGACTAGATAGAGAGAGACAAAATACTACAAACTGTGATTCCACAGGAATCGGTGACTGCTGTGGGAAATTGGTGATATTTTTCAGAGAAATTGTTAAGATGCATCCTTCGATGAAAAAGTGCGGAGTGTTTCAGGTAAACCAGAAACTCTAATCTTGACTCTGGTTTCCAGCATCTACGGGCCTCACTTTTGTCTCATTGATTTGAACCTTACTGAGAATCCTCTTGGAAGGATGCCAACCTTGAAGAAGTTCTCCTGTGCTCTCCACAAGAATCTCAGTGAGTCTCTCTCTCACTGCAACCCCCAGGTCATCTCCTCTGCCCTGAAGCTCTTCAACCATGTCCTGAAGATTTTCCTGCTCCTCGGATGTTTCCTGACCTGCTGTGCTTTTCCAGCACCACTCTGATCTAAACTCTAGTTTCCACCATCTGCAGTCTTCACTTTTGCCAGGAGCTCTGAGTGTTGAAATCTGGTGCCCTGACATTCCACACTGTACTCGGTGTTCAATCCCACATCGTGGTAACCCTGGCAATGTTTCCCACAGTAACAATACCAGCTCAGGTCTGTGAAGTAATCAGTAGGTGGTACCTTAGTGCCAAGGGAAGCTCTGATCTCAACACGGAGAGATGTGCTGGATCGGAATTATCTCTCAATTATAATGTTTCTGTCCCGAGACTGTGACACAATATCAATGGTTAAGGTCATCAGAAAATATTTGAAAATGTTGCCCATGATACTGAGTGTGAGCTGATGAACTCACATTTTGAGTGCGAGCAGCAGCTAAGGTAAGACTGTTTGTTTTAAAAGTACTTACCGGTAGTGGGCAGCGGTGTTTTTTTTTTCACTCTCTCTTCACAGAAAGAGCGGGAGCAGTAGGGGAAGTGACGACGACCAGAGAGGCAACCGAGACCCGGAAGCAGGTAGAGCGTAAGCTTACCTGGGTAGGTTTGTTTCCCCTTTAAAAGCGCGCAGCTCAGGCCTCTGGCACGGAGCCTGTCCCCGCTACTCAGAAGGGAAGGGTGGAGAAGAGCAGAGCAATAATAATTGGGGACTCGATAGTTCGGGGCACAGAGAGGCGGTTTTGTGGGAACGAGAGAGACTCACGTTTGGTATGTTGCCTCCCAGGTGCAAGGGTACGTGATGTCTCTGATCGTGTTTTCCGGGTCCTTAAGGGGGAGGGGGAGCAGCCTGAAGTCGTGGTCCATATTGGCACCAATGACATAGGTAGGAGTGCTGAGGATGTTAGACAGGCTTTTAGGGAGCTAGGTTGGAAGCTCAGAGTTAGAACGAACAGAGTTGTTGTCTCTGGTTTGTTACCCGTGCCACGTGATAGAGAGTCGAGGAATAGGGAGAGAGAAGAGTTAAATGCGTGGCTACAGGGATGGTGCAGGAGGGAGGGATTTCGGTACTTGGATAACTGGGGTTCTTTCTGGGGAAGGTGGGACCTCTATAGACAGGATGGTCTGCACCTGAACCTGAGGGGCACCAGTATCCTTGGGGGGAGGTTTGCTAGTGCTCTTGGGGGGGGTTTAAACTAACTCTGCAGGGGCATGGGAACCCAGACTGTAGCTTTAGGGTGCAGGACCTGGAGTGTAGGGAGGTTAGGAATATGGCATCAATCTTAAAGGATGGTGCCTGTAAACAGAAGAGTGGCTTGAAGTGTGTATACTTTAATGCCAGAAGTATACGAAATAAGGTAGGTGAACTCGCAGCGTGGGTTGGTACCTGGGACTTCGATGTTGTGGCTATTACGGAGACATGGCTAGATCAGGGACAGGATTGGCTGTTGCAGGTTCCAGGGTTTAAATGTTTTAGTAGGGTCAGAGGTGGGGGTAAAAGAGGGGGGGGTGTGGCTTTGCTTGTCAAAGATAGTATTACAGCGGTGGAAAGGAAGATGGATGAAGATTTGCCATCTGAGGTAGTTTGGGTTGAGGTTAGGAATAGGAGAGGTGAGGTCACCCTGTTAGGAGTCTTTTACAGGCCTCCTAATAGTCCTAGAATCATTGAAGAAAGGATTGCGAAGATGATTCAGGAGAAGAGTGACAGTAATAGGGTGATTGTTATGGGAGACTTTAACTTTCCTGATATTGATTGGGAAAGCTATAGCTCAAGTTCGTTAGATGGGTCAGTGTTTGTCCAATGTGTGCAGGAGAGTTTCCTGACACAATATGTAGATAAGCCAACAAGAGGTGAGGCCATACTGGATTTGGTTCTGGGTAACGAACCAGGCCAGGTATTAGAACTAGAGGTAGGTGAGCACTTTGGGGACAGTGACCACAATTCGGTGATTTTTAGTCTAGTGATGGAGAGGGATAAGTGTGTACTACAGGGAAAGAGTTATAGCTGGGGGCAGGGAAATTATGATGCGTTGAGGCATGACTTAGGATGTGTGGATTGGAAAAGTAGATTCCAAGGCAAGAGCGTAATTGATATGTGGAACTTGTTCAAGGAGCAACTATTGAGTGTCCTTGATAAGTACGTACCTATCAGGCAGGGAGAAAAGGGTCGTGTGAGGGAGCCATGGTTTAATAAGGAATTGGAATCCCTTGTTAAATGGAAGAGGGCGGCCTTTGTAAAGATGAGGCATGAAGGTTCAATAGGGGTGATTGAGAGTTATAAGGTAGCCCGGAAGGACCTGAAGAGAGAGCTAAGAGCAGCAAGGAGGGGACATGAAAGGTCCTTAGTTGGTAGGATTAGGGAAAACCCTAAGGCTTTCTATAGGTATGTTAGGAATAAAAGAATGACTAGGGAAGGAATAGGTCCAATCAAGGATAGTAATGGGAAGTTGCGTGTGGAGGCTGAAGAGATTGGGGAGGCGCTGAATGAATACTTTTCGTCAGTATTCACTCAGGAACAGGACATTGTTGTCGATATGAATACTGAGGCACGAATAAGTAGAATGGATGGCTTTGAGATCTGTAGAGAAGAGGTGTTGGAAATTCTGGCAAGGGTGAAAATAGATAAGTCCCCTGGGCCTGATGGCATTTATCCTAGGATTCTCTGGGAAGCAAGGGAGGAGATTGCAGAGCCATTGGCCTTGATTTTTGTGTCCTCTTTGTCGACAGGAGTAGTGCCAGAGGACTGGAGGCTAGCAAACGTGGTTCCCTTGTTCAAGAAGGGGAGTAGGGATAATCCTAGTAACTATAGGCCAGTGAGTCTCACTTCTGTTGTGGGCAAAGTCTTAGAGAGAATTGGAAGGGATAGGATTTATGCACATCTGGATAAGAATGATGTGATCAAGGATAGTCAGCATGGTTTTGTGAAGGGCAGGTCGTGCCTCACAAACCTTATTGAATTCTTTGAGAAGGTGACGAAGGAGGTAGATGAGGGGAAAGCGGTAGATGTGGTATATATGGATTTTAGTAAGGCGTTTGATAAGGTCCCCCATGGTAGGCTAATGCAGAAAATACAGAGATATGGCATTGAGGGTGAGTTGGAGGTTTGGATTAGGAATTGGCTCTCTGGAAGAAGACAGAGGGTAGTAGTTGATGGCAAAGGTTCATCTTGGAGTGCCGTCACTAGCGGTGTTCCGCAAGGATCTGTTTTGGGACCATTGCTGTTTGTCATTTTTATAAATGACCTGGAGGAAGGGTTAGAAGGTTGGGTGAGCAAGTTTGCGGATGATACGAAAGTCGGAGGAGTTGTAGACAGTGAGGAAGGATGTGGCAGGTTACAGCGGGATATAGAGAAGCTGCAGTGCTGGGCAGAAAGGTGGCAAATGGAGTTCAATGTCGCTAAGTGTGAAGTGATTCACTTTGGTAAGAGTAATAAAAAGATGGATTACTGGGCTAATGGTAGACTACTTGGTAGTGTGGAAGAGCAGAGGGATCTTGGTGTCCATGTACACAGATCTCTGAAAGTTGCCACCCAGGTAAATAGTGCAGTGAAGAAGGCATATGGCGTACTGGCTTTTATTGGTAGAGGAATTGAGTTCCGGAGTCCTGAGGTCATGCTGCAGTTGTATAAGACTATGGTGCGGCCGCATCTGGAATATTGTATGCAGTTTTGGTCGCCATACTATAGGAAGGATGTGGAGGCACTGGAACGGGTGCAGAGGAAGTTTACCAGGATGTTGCCTGGTATGGTAGGAAGATCGTATGAGGAAAGGCTGAGGCACTTGGGGTTGTTTTCATTGGAGAAAAGAAGGTTTAGGGGTGACTTGATAGAGGTGTACAAGATGATTAGGAGGTTAGATCGGGTTGACAGTGAGAACCTTTTTACACGTATGGAGTCAGCTATTACAAGGGGGCATAGCTTTAAATTAAGGGGGGGTAGATATAGGACTGATGTTAGGGGTAGGTTCTTCACTCAGCGAGTCGTAAGTTCATGGAATGCCCTGCCAGTAGCAGTAGTGGACTCTCCCTCTCCCTCTTTATGGGTATTTAAGCGGGCATTGGATAGGTATATGGAGGATAGTGGGTTAGTGTAGGTTAGGTGGGCTTTGATCGGCGCAACATCGAGGGCCGAAGGGCCTGTACTGCGCTGTATTGTTCTATGTTCTATGTTCTATGAACTCCGCCCTGTTCTGCCTTTCAATTTAAATATTCCCAAGGCACAGGGAACAAAGCAGGGTGTTTTAACATTGAGGTAAGTCTCTGTCTCCCATCATCCACATCTCACAATCTTCCCTCCTGCACAGACTCAGCTAGATGGTATAGTCTGGAAGGTTGGGTTTGTAACTGAGTGCACAGTCACAGACAGCACTGACTGAATACTCTTTTATCCAAACACTCCTCATGTTTCACTGGGGCATTTGGACAGGAACAGCCTGACACTCTCTAAACTCTCATGGATTCTCTCCATCCCTGTCTCTCACACTCTTTCTCCATCAATCTCATTCTCTCTCTCCTTCTCGCTCTCTCTCTCTCTCTGTCTTGGTCTCTCAAACACTCTGTCTCTGTCCCTTCTCTCACTCCCTCTCTCTCTGTCCCTATCTCTCTCACACACTCTGTCTCTGTCCCTTTCTTTCATATTCTCTCTCTCTGTCCCTTCTCTCACTCCCTCTCTCTCTGTCCCTTCTCTCACTCCCTCTCTCTCTGTCCCTTCTCTCACTCCCTCTCTCTCTGTCCCTATCTCTCTCACACTCTCTCTCTGTCCCTTCTCTCACACTCTCTCTCTCTGTCCCTTCTCTCACTCCCTCTCTCTCTGTCCCTATCTCTCACACTCTCTCTCTCTGTCCCTCTTTCACACTGGAGAGGGTGACTCAGTGGTTTGCACTGCTGCCTCACTGCGCCAGGGACTCAGGCGACTGTCTATATGAATTTTGCACATTCTCCTCGAGTCTGCATAAGTTTCCTCTCGATGCTCCGGTTTCCTCCCACAATCCAAAGATGTGCAGGTTGAGGTGGATTGGCCATGCTAAATTGACCATAGCTTCCAGGGATGTGCAGGCTGGATGGATAAGATGTGGAATTGCCTGGTTGGAGGTTGGGTCTCAGAGGATAAGATTAGATTACTTACAGTGTGGAAACAGGCCCTTCGGCCCAACAAGTCCACACTGACCTGCGTCCACCCAGCATCTAACACTACTGGCAATGTAGCATGGCCAATTCACCTCACCTGCACATTTGCAGACTGTGGGAGGAAACCGGAGCACCCAGAGGAAACCCACACAGACACAGGGAGAACTTGCAAACTGCACACAGTCAGTCGCCTGAGGTGGGAATTGAACCCAGGTCACTGGGGCACTGTGAAGCACCAGTGCTAACCACTGTGCCACCTTGCTGCCCAAGGCTGCATTTCAAGAGGTCAGTGTGGGCTGAATGGTCTGTTTCCACACAGTGCAGACACTGTCTCTCTCCATTATGGTTATTGGATCACACTTTGTAAGTTATTCTTGTCACTCAGATTAATTAATTCCCAGGATCAGAGGCTCAGCACAAACGGAAAACGTGACCTCACAGAAAAACCGTAAGTTCATTGGTTGCTAACTGCTACTAATTTAACTGTGTTATGAATTTCAAATTTCAGGTAAATTGGGGAAATATTTACATGTTACAATGTAAAAGACGAGAAGGAAACTTTGAAAAAAACACATTAGGAGTAAATGAAATGGAGTTGCAGGGCCAGGGGATGTCTTATACCTGGATGGTGGAGATGCTGGTACAGCCCATTGTGCTTCAAAGGGACCACATCTGGAGCAAGTGTTGGTGGTTTGAGGAATTCTGGCTCACAGTTGATGAGCTGGAGTCTGAGCCCCAAACACTGACACACATCAGGGACAGGGAGAGTTACCTGAATGCTGTGTTTCAGGAGGCAGTCACACATCTTCGATTAACTGCCTCGTATTCGGTCAGTGGTCAGGGACAGGAGGGTGTGACTATGAACAAGGCAGGTTCAGGGATCCAGGAGGTAGTGCTGAGGGAGCTTGTTGATCAGATTTGGGATTCTTGCTCCCTGTGTGGATGTCAGTGTGGGCTGGAGGGAGGGTGAGCAAACTGACCATAAACCTGTGGGACAGGATGATGGTCCTGACACAGCCATCCAAGATGGAGGGGAGAAAAGAGAAACGTAAATGTAATTGGGGATAGTATTGTTAGGGGAATGGACACTGCTCTCTGTGGGCAGGATTGTGAAATCTGAAGGCTGTGTTGCCTGGTGCCAGCGTTCAGGAGATCTAATCTGGGATAAAGGGGAATTAGGAATGGGAGGAGAAAGATCCGGTTGTTGTGGTCCATGTCAGTTCCAGTGATATTGGGAGAATGAGGAAAACATTTCTCCTGAGGGAATGTGAACAGCCAGGGGCTAAATTAAAAATCAGAACCAAAAAGGGAATAATCTCTGGATTACTACCATGAGTTTATTGGCACAGGATCAATAAGATTAAAGAGGTTAACGTGAGGCACAAAGATTAGTGTGGGAGAAATGGGTTTGAATTCACAGGAGATTGGCATCTGTACTGGGAAAGGAGGGAGCTGCTTCAGGGTAGTTGTTATGGGGATCTTTAACTTCCTCAATATTGACTGGAAATACTATAGTTCAAATAGTTTAGATGAGTCAGTTTTTGTTCAATGTGTGCAAGAGGGTTTTCTGACACAGTGTGTAGACAGGTCAACAAGAGACGATGCCATATTGGATTTGGTACTGGGGAATGAACCTGGCCAGTAGATCTGAGAACAGATAAGACCCCTGGGCTGGATGGGATTTATCCTCGGATTCTCTGGGAACCAGGGAGGAGATTACAGAGCCTTTGGCTTTGAACTTTATGTCATCATTGTCGACAGGAGTAGTGCCAGAAGACTGGAGGATAGCAAATGTTGTTCCTTTGTTTAAGAAGGAGAGTCGGGATAACCCTGATAATTATAGGCCAGTGAGCCTTACTTCGGTTGTGGGTAAGGTATTGGAAAGGTTATGCGAGATAAGATTTATAATCATCAGGAAAGGAATAATTTAATTAGGGATAGTCGACACGGTTTTGTGAAGGGTAGGTCATGAGTTCTTTGAGTAAGTGACAAACCAGGTGGATGAAGGTAAATCGGTTGATGTGGTGGAAATGGACTTCAGTAAGATGGTGATCAGGTTCCACATGGTAGGCTATTGCACAAAATACGGAGGCATGGGATTGAAGGTGATATAGCGGTTTGGATCAGACGTTGGCTCACTGAAAGAAGACAGAGGGTGGTAGTTGATGGGAAATGTTCATCCTGGAGCTTGGTTACCAGTGGTGTGCCACAAGGATCTGTTTGTGGGCTACTGCTCTTCGTCATTTTTATAAATGATCTGGAGGTGGGTGTGGAAGGATGGGTTAGTAAATTTGTGGATGACACTAAGATAGGCAGAATTGTGGATAGTGCTGAGGGATGTTATGGGTTACAGAGGGACATAGTTAAGATGCAGAGCTGGACTGAGAAGTGGCAAATGGAGTTTAATGTGGAAAAGTGTGAGGTAGTTCACATTGGAAGGAGTTTCAGGAATGCAGAGTACTGGGCTAATAGTAAACTTCTTGGCAGTTTAGATGAACAGAGAGATGTCAGTGTCCTGGTTCAGAAGTGTCTGAAAGTTGCCACCCAGCTTGACAGGGTTGTTAAGAAGGCACATGTTGTGTTCGCATTTATAGGTAGGGGATTGAGTTTCGGAGCCATGAGGTCATGCTCCAGCTGTACAAGACACTAGTAAGGCCACACCTGGAGTATTGCGTGTAGTTCTGGTCACCGCATCATAGGAAGGATGTGGAAGCTTTGAAAAGGGTTCAATGGAGATTTACTCAGATGTTGCCTGGTATGGAGGGAAGATCTTACAAGGAAAACATGGGGCACTTGAGTCTGTTTTCATTAGAGAGAAGAAGGTTGAGAGGTGACTTAATCAAGACGTACAGGATAATCAGAGGGTTAGATATGACAGTGAGAGCATTCTTCGTCAGATGGTGAAGGTGAGGGGACAGAGCTTTAAATTGAGGGGTGATAGATTTAGGAAAGATATCAAGGGTAGTTTCTGCAGTCAGAGAGTAGTAGGGGCATTGAACGGCCTGCCTGCAATAATAATAGACACATCGACATTAAGGGCATTAAAATGGGCCCTGGACATAGATATGGATAATAATACAATGGTGTAAGTTAGATGAGCATCAGATTAATTTCACAGGTCAGCACAACACCAAGGGCTGAAGGGCCTGTTCTGTGCTGTAATGTTCTATGTTTTATGTTCTATGCTCCAATGGCATGGGCTCATGTGAATCAGACAGGGATCAGAGATGTGGAAAATTGCATAACTAGGGCTGTGGGTAGGGCTTTAAACTGAATGAGGGGAGTTTCAGTCACATGGAAAATTGTGGCAAGTGTTAAAGCAGAGGGAGGGCTGAGCAGAGGTTATTAAAGTTAACAGAAGGAGTATTAGGTCAGAGTGTCTGGGAAGGGCCAGGAATCTAACTTCAGGCACAGCACATGAAGGGACAACTATGAGAAAGGGTGCAGTCAATGCAGGGCTGAGGGTGTTGTACTTAAATACAAACAGGATTCAAAACAGGGTAAATGAGCTTGTGGCCCAGATTGAAATTGGCAGGAAGCAAGGCTGAGTGGGGAAGGTAATAGAGCAATAATGGCAGGAGTTTCTGAGTGTAATTAAGGATACAGTACAGAGGTTCATCCCAAAGAAAAGAAAGATTATCCAGAGAGGGTTTAGACAGCCATGGCTGACAAAGGAAGTCAGGAAATGTATCAAAAAAAAAGAGAGAGCCTATAGAGTGGCTGACAGCACTGGGAAATCAGAAGATTGGGAAGACTACAACAACAAACAGAGGATAACAAGGAGAGAAATACGGGAAGAGAGGATCAAATATAAAGGTAAGCTAGCCAGTAATATTAGAAATGATAGTAAAAGTTTCTGTCAATACATAAAAACAAATGAGAGGCAAAAATAGAAATTGGGCCATTCCAAATTGATGCAGGAATGCTTGAGCTGGGAGATAAGGAAATAGCTGAAGTACTTTGTGTCAGTCTTCACAGTGGAAGACATATTTAATATCCCAACAATTAAGGAGAGTTGGGGGCAGAGTTTAGTATGGTTGCCATTACAAAAGAAAAAGTGCTAGAAAAACTAAAAGGTTGTCACATTGATAAATCTCCTGGCCCCGTTGGGCTACATCCTAGAGTTCTGAGGGAGGTGGCTGAGGAAATCGTGGAGGTGCTGACTGTGATCTTTCAAAAATCACTGGAGTCAGGGAAAGTCTCAGAAGATTGGAAAATCACTGTTGTAACCCCTTATTCAAGAAAGAATCAAGACAAAGGATGGAATATTATAGGCCGATTAGCCTAACCTGGGTTGTCGGTAAAATTCTAGAATCCATCATTAAGGGTGAAATTTCTAAATTCTTGGAAGTGCAGGGTCGGATTAGAACAAGTCAGCATGGATTTAGTAAGGGTAGGTCATGCCTGATAAACCTGTTCGAATTCTTTGAAGACGTAACAATCAGGTTAGACCAGGGAATCCCAGTGGATGTTACCTCTCTATATTTCCAAAAGGCCTTTGATAAGGTGCCTCACGGGAAGCTGCTGAGTAAGGTGAGGGCCCATGGTGTTCAAGGTGATCGACTAGCATGGACTGGGGATTGGCTCTCTGACAGAAGGCAGAGAGTTGGGAAAAAGGGCTCTTTGTCAGAATGAGGTATGTTGGTGCCAAGTGGGGTCCTGCAGAGTTCAGTGTTGGGGCCATAGCTGTTCACTTTATATATTAATGATCTAAATGAAGGGACTTGGGGCATTCTGGTGAAGTTTGCCAATGATACGAAGCTCGGCAGACAGGCAGGTAATATTGAGAAGGTGGGGAGGCTGCAGAAAGATTTAGACAATTTAGGAGCGTGTTCCTGGAAA
The DNA here is from genome assembly GCF_047496795.1 of Chiloscyllium punctatum. Taxonomy (NCBI): domain Eukaryota; kingdom Metazoa; phylum Chordata; class Chondrichthyes; order Orectolobiformes; family Hemiscylliidae; genus Chiloscyllium; species Chiloscyllium punctatum. The sequence continues at coordinate 15,549,256 of NC_092768.1, forward strand.
TGGCTGGTGAAATTCAATGCGAGCAAGTGCGAAGTCTTGCACTTTGGAAAAAGGAATACAGTCATGGACTATTTTTTAAAGTGAGAAAATCCATACAGCCAAAGTACAAAGGGATCTGGGAGTGCTCGTCCCAGATTCTCGAAAGGTTGTGTTGCAATTTGAGTCGGTGATGAAGAAAGCAATTATAATGTTGTCATTAATCTCAAGAGGGTTGGAATACAAAAGCAGTGATGTGCTACTGAGACTTTATAAAACTCGAGTTAGGCCCCGTTTGGAATACTGAATTTGGAATTTTGGGCCCCATACCTCAGGAAGGACATACTGGCACTGGATGGTGTCCAGTGGAGATTCACACGGATGATCCCTGGAATGGTAGGCCTAACATATGATGATCGGCTGAGGATCCTGGGATTGTATTCATTAGAGTTTAGAAGGTTGAGGGGATATCTACTGGAAACTTACAAGATAATGCATGGCTTAGAAAGGGTAGATTCTGAGAATTTGTTTCCATTAGGTGGGGAGAGTCAGACCCATGGGCACAACCTTAGAATTAGAGGGGGTCAATTTAGAACAGAAATGAGAGGACATTTCTTCAGCCGGAGAGTGGTGGGCCTGTGGAATTCATTGCCACGGAGTGTAGTGGAGGCCGGGATGTTGGGTGTCTTCAAGGCAGAGATTGATAAATTCTTGATCTGGCAAGGAATTAAGGGCAACGGGGAGAGTGCGGGTAAGTGGAATTGAAATGCCCATCAGCCATAATTAAATGGCACAGTCTCTTGATGGGCTGAATGGCCTTGCTTCCACTCTTATGTCTTATGGTCTTATGGCAGGTACGATGTTGTGGGTATCACAGAGAGGTGGCTGCAAGGTGATCAGGTCTGAGAGCTAAATATCGAAGGATACACATCAGATTGAAAGGACAGGGAGATGGGTGCAGGAGGTTGGTTTGTCTCATTAATAAGAAATGAAACTAAATTGATAGCAAAACGTGATACAGATTCGGAATACGTAGAATCCGTGTGGAAATAGTCGAGGAATCACAAAGTTAAAAAAACCCAGATGGGTGCTCTGTAAAGGGCTCCAGGCAGTGGTCAGTATGGAGAGCAGAAAATAAATGAGGAGAGAGAAAAGGCAGATTTTTAGATTAGATTCCCTACAGTGTGGAAACAGGCCCTTCAGCCCGACAAGCCCACACTGACCCTCCAAAGAGAAACCCACGCAGACCCATTCCCCCCTGACTAATGCACCTAACGCTACAGGTAATTTAGCACGGCCAATTCACCGAATCTGCACATTTTTGGGCTGTGTGAGGAAACCGGAGCAAACCCATACAGACACGGGGAGAATGTGCAAACTCCACACAGACAGTTGCCCGAGACACACACACACACACACACACACACACACAAACACACACACACAAACACACACACACACACACACACACTCACACACACACAGACACACACACACACACAGACACTCACACACACACACACACACACACTCACAGACACACACACACACACACAGACACACACACACACACACACACACACACACACAGACACTCACACACTCACAGACACACACACACAGACACACACACACACACACACACACAGACACTCACACACACACACACACACACACACACAGACACACACACACAGACACTCACACACACACACACACTCACACACTCACAGACACACACACACACACACACAGACACACACACACACACACACACACACACACACACACACACACAGACACACACACAGACACACACACACACACACACACACACACACCTTTAGAGGGGAGGGTCAAAGTGACATCAACCAACATAATTATGAATCAGCAGCAGACATTGTTGAACCTGAACGTTCGAAACTGTCAGGATATCTTTAGAAGAATTTCTGTGAAACATACTTCTTTCAATTCTTAATTTGTGATGTCGGCATTCCTGGTTGGGCCCATCGTTTATTGCCACATCACTGGAGCCCCTTGAGAAGGTGGGAGTGAGCTGCCTTCTTGAACTACTGCAGTCCATGTGCTGTAGGTAGATCCACAATGTCCCTTAGGGAGGGAATTCCAGGATTTCAACCCAGCGACACTGAAGGAACAGTGATATACTGACAATACAGAATGAGGAGTGATTTCAAAGAGATCTTGTCGGAATGGTATTCCCATTTAACATATGGACACTATTGATTTATTGTTTATTTTAAAACTTATATTTTCAAGGATTGTGGAAAATATTTTACATTTTGTGAAAACACCTGGAGTGATTTCTTTTAAAGCTCACCAATTGTGAACTTCTCGATTGTATTTCCCTGAACAAGCTGATAGATCCCGGGGACAGCCCTGTGTGTGTGTGATTAGTGATGGCCACATGTGTAAGGAGACAGAGGTGATAGAGTTTGAAAGGTTTTATGCCTCAGACATTCTGTCTTCAACAATGACCTATTGGCTGAAGTGTTCTTACTTTCACAAATACAGTCCCTGCAGAGAATATTTGTTTTTCTGTTTTCATGAAGAGTGAGATTGTGTGTGAGAGAGAAAAACAGAAAATTGCTGGAAAAGCTCAGCAGTTCGAGCAGCATCTGTGGAAAGAAATCAGAGTTAGCGTTTTGGGTCCAGTGACCCTTCCTCAGAAGCTGTAACTCTTTTTTATTTCTCTCCACAGATGCTGTCAGACCTGCTGAGCTTTTCCAGAAACTCCTGTTTTTGTTTCTGATTTACAGCATCTGCAGTTCTTTTGGTTTTGACTGAGATTATCTTGGTGTATTTTGGAGATGTTTAGAGGGATCACTATTTATTTATGGACATTACTTGACTTTGTGTTAAACAGTTATTGTATCTTCAGTTAATGTTTGGTTTTGATAATGAGTTTTGGTCAGTGCATTGAGTATCGGTGTTGGGAGGTCATGTTGTGTCCGTACAGGGCATTGAGAAGGCCACGTTTGGAATAATGCGTTCACTTCTGGTCTCCCCGCTGTAGGAAGGATGTTGTGAAATTTAAAAGAATTCAGTGAAGATTTAGAAGGATGGTGCCAGGGTTGGATGGTTCGAGCTATAGGGAGAGCGTGAATAAGCTGGGGCTATTTTCCCTGGAGTATCAGAGGCTGTGGGGATGACCTTATAGAAGTTTATAAAATCCTGAGAAGCATGGATAGGGTGAACAGTGAAGGTCATTTCCCTGGGGTGGGGCATCCAGAACTAGAGGGCATAGCTTTACGGTGAGTGGGGAAAGCTTGATAAGGGATCTGAGGGGCAACTTTTTCACACAGAAGGTGGTGTGCACATGGAACAAGCTGCCAGAGGAGGTGGTGAATGCTGATAAAATGACCACACTTCAAAAGCACCCTGTTGGGTAAATGAATAAGAAGCATTTAGAGGGATGTGGGCCAAGTGTTGGCAAATGGGATGAGGTTAATTTTGGATATCTGGACTTAATGTACTAGTTTGACCAAAGGATCTGTTTCCATGCTTTACAACTCTTTGACTCTACAGTAAGTGTGTTTGTTAAGAAATCTCATTGATAGATCTTTTTCGAAGGTATTTGATTGGAGATTCTGGTCACCAGGGTAAAATAAGTGTTTTGATTTGTTACAGGGTAGAGAGAGACAGTGAATCCCCCAGCCCAGTCCATTTCTTTTCAATAGTTGACTGTGGGAGGGGGATGTAGCTGTTAATGTGTTAGTTCAGCTTTAATCTCACGCTCCTCACTGCCCCAGGAGAAGGTGGTGGGGAACAAGCAGCATTCCATGTGGTGTCTTAACACGGGATAGTCTCGGTGACACTGAGGAGAGAGCTCCAGCATTTGGGGCATTCGGAATTACATGTGGGATTTTCCCAGGATTAGATTTAATCAGCAGGTTTTTTTCCAGAGACAAGGTTTGTCCTCTTTAAAGCAGGAAGGTTGGAGAATGAGGGGGAATGCACCAAATCACTGAATCACAAAGTTATCATGGTGCAATGGTGACTGTTCAGCCCATCCCGCTTAGACTGACTGTCTGAGCATTTGATATCATTTTGTTGAAGTTGTGCAACTTTGGTGAACAAATCCCACAATACCAGGTTATAGTCCAACAGGTTTACTTGGATGTGCAAGCTTTCTGAGTGCTGTTCCTTCATTAGGTAGTTAGTGAGGCAGGATCATAGGACACAGTTTATAGTAAAAGATCAAAGTGTCATACAACTGAGATGATGTATTGAACAGACCTCGATTGCTGTAAGTCTTTAATCACTTAGAATGTGTTTGCAGGTTTCAATTCATAAATATGTAAATCCCAGAATTTCTTTCAAATCACATTCACGATATAACTTAAGGTGATATTAAAAAGGTGATATTGCAACTTAGACAATACTTTAAAGGTGTGATGTTCGAGTTTAGGAGAATATGAGGCCTGTGGATGCTGCAGATCAGAGTCAGAAAATGTGGTGCTGGAAAAGCACAGCTAGTCAGGCAGCCTCCGAGGGGCAGGAGAGTTTCGAGCTTGAGCTCTTCATCAGGAATCCTCAAAACGTCGACAGATTTCTGTGTGTGTGCATGTGTGTGTGTATATGAGAGACTGTATGTGTGTGCGTGAGAGACAGCGTGTGTGGGAGACTGTGCGTGTGCATGTGTGTATGTATGTCTGTGTGTGTGTATGAGAGGGAGTGTATGTGAGAGTCTGTGCATATGTGTGTGTGTCTGTGTGTGTGAGAGAGCGTGTGTGACAGACTGTGTGTTTGTGTGTGTCTGTGTGAGTGAGAGGCTGTGTGCGCATGTGTGTGTGTCTGTGTTGTATGTGTGTGTTTTTCTGTCTGTGTGAGAGAGACTGTGTGTGTGAGAGACTGTATAAGTGTGTGTGTGAGAGACTGTGTATGTGGGTGTCTGTATTGTGTGTGTGTGCATGTGAGTGAGAGAATATGTGCGTGTGCATGTGTGTGTGTGTTTGTGTGTGTATGTCTGAGAGAGTATGTGTATGAGAGAGTGTGTATGAGAGTGTGCATATGTATGCTTGTGTGTGTACGAGTGTGTGTGTGAGAGTGTGTAGTGTCGTGGGGTCACAAGTAGTGTGACATAAACCCAATGTCCTGGTTGAGGCCATTCCAGTTGAGGATATCAGCCTCTGCTCGGCCACTCTGCGTTGTAGCGTAGACCAAAGTGCATCTTGGACGACGGTCACCTGAAGATCCAACACCGAATGTCCCTGACCACTGAAGTGTTCCTTGACTAGGAGGGAACATCCCTGTCTGAGGTGCTTCTGCTGAAGTTAACTAGGGGTCCATTCAGTTATCCTCCCAGTGCCTCAGATATATGTAAATGCAAGAGATGCCTTGGTTTGGTTTTATGAATTCCCAATGTTTGTTTGTTTCACATACAAAGAGGATACAGGAATGGAAGAGCTAATTATGGCAGATGCTGGAACGTGTAATGATAAAAATAAATGCTGACGTTCACATTGGGTCAGACAGCATCCATGCAGAGACCATTTTGAGTCCAAATGACTTTTCACCAAATGCATCGTGGGTGACTGCTTTGCAGAACACCTCTGGTCTGTTTACAAGCAAGACCCTAATCTTCCAATAGCTGGTCATTTTACCACAGCATCCTGCTCACATGCTGACATGTCTGTCCTCAACACGCTGCAGTAGTATAGAGTCAGAAAGATGTACAGCACAGAAATAGACCCTTTGGTCCAACTCGTCCATGCCAACCAGATATCACAACCTGATCGAGACCCATTTGCCAGCACTTGGCCTATATCCCTCTTAACATTTCCTATTCGTATACCCATCTTGATGCCTTTTAATTCATACAATTGTACCAGCCTCCACCACTTCCTCTGGCAGCTCACTCCATCCACGCACCAACTTCTGCGTGAAAAAAATTGCCCCTTAGGTCCCTTTCATATCTTTCCCTTATCACCCTAAGCTATGCCCTCTGGTTCTGGACTCCCCCACCCCAGGGAAAAGACTTTGTCTACAGTATTTATCTTATCCATGCCCCTCATGATTTTATAAATGTCTGTGAGCTCACCCCTCAGCCTCCGACACTGCAGGAAAAACAGTCCCAGCTTATTCAGCTTCTCCCTATAGCTCAAATCCTCTAACCCTGGTAACATCCTTGTAAATATTTTCTGAATCCCTTCAAGTTTCACAAAATCCTTCACTCTTGCATGAGAAGCTAAGAAGCCTTTGCAGATTTGTATTTGCAGATATATTTTATTTTGTTCAAAAAGCACACAATTTGTAGACAGTCAGTCAATGTGGCATTTTATAAATTCTTACTTTGGAAATAAAGCCAGTCTGATTCCAGGTTAAGGTAGAGCTACTTGAAACAAGGCCTTACACCTAAAATGTATTGTCTGAGTGGACATATCACCTCCTTTATACTGATACAACCTCCATTTATCTTGAGGCAGTGATTTGAAAGAAATTCTGGGATTTGCATATTCATCAGTTGAAACCTGCATATCCATTTTAACTGATTGAAGATTTAATCGAGTCATAGAGTCATAGCGATGTACAACATGGAAACAGATCCTTCAGTCCAACCTGTCCATACCGACCAGATATCCCAACCCAATCTAGTCCCACCTGCCAGCACCTGGCCCATATCCCTCCAAACCCTTCCTATTCATATACCCATCCAAATGCCTCTTAAATGCTGCAATTATACCAGCCTCCACCACTTCCTCTGGCAGCTCATTCCATACACACACCACCCTCTGCGTGAAAAAGCTGCCCCTTAGGTCTCTCTTATATCTTTCCCCTCTCACCCTAAACCTATGCCCTCTAGTTCTGGACTCCCCGACCCCAGGGAAAAGACTTTGTCTATTTATCCTATCCATGCCCCTCATAATGTTGTAAACCTCTATAAGGTCACCCCTCAGCCTCCGACACTTCAGGGAAACATCCCCAGCCGATTCAGCCTCTCCCTATAGCTCAAATCCTCCAACCCTGGCAACATCCTAGTAAATCTTTTCTGAACCCTTTCAAGTTTCAAAACATCTTTCTGATAGGAAGGAGACCAGAATTGCACGCAATATTCCAACAGTGGCCTAACCAATGTCCTGTACAGCCACAACATGACCTCCCAACTCCTGTACTCAATGCTCTGATCAATAAAGGAAAGCATACCAAACGCCTTCTTCACTATCCTATCTACCTGCAACTCCACTTTCAAGGAGCTAAGAACCTGCACTCCAAGGTCTGTTTGTTCAGCAACACTCCCTAGGACCTTACCATTAAGCATATAAGTCCTGCTCTGATTTGCTTTCCCAAAATGCAGCACCTCGCATTTATCTGAATTAGACTCCATCTGCCACTTCTCAGCCCATTGGCCCATCTGGTCAAGATCCTGTTGTAATATGAGGTAACTCTCTTAGCTGTCCATGACACCTCCAATTTTGGTGTCATCTGCAAACTGACTAACTGTACCTCTTATGCTCGCATCCAAATCATTTATGTAAATGACAAAAAGTGGAGGACCCAGCACTGATCCTTGTGGCTCTCCACTGGTCACAGGCCTCCAGTCTGAAAAACAACCCTCCACCACCACCCTCTGTCTTCTACCTTTGAGCCAGTTTTGTATCCAAATGGGTAGTTCTCCCTGTATTCCATGAGATTTAACCTTGCTAGTCAGTCTCCCATGGGGAACCTTGTCGAATGCCTTACTGAAGTCCATATAGATCACATCTACTGCTCTGTCCTCTTCGTTACTTCTTCAAAAAACCCAATCAAGTTTGTGAGACATGATTTCCCACGCACAAAGCCATGTTGACTATCCTTAATCAGTCCTTGCCTTTCCAAATACATGTACATCCTGTTCCTCAGGATTCCCTCCAACAACTTGCCCACCACCGACGTCGGGCTCACCGATCTATAGTTCCCTGGCTTGTCTTTACCGCCCTTCTTAAACAGTGGCACCACGTTTGCAAACCTCCAGTCTTCCGGTACCTCACCTGTGACCATTGATGATACAAGTATCTCAGCAAGAGGCCCAGCAATCACTTTTCTAGCTTCCCACAGAGTTCTAGGCTACACCTGATCAGGTCCTGGGGATTTATCCACCTTTAACCATTTTCAAGACATCCAGCACTTCCTCCTCTGTAATCTGAACATTTTGCAAGATGTCACCATCTATTTCCATACAGTCTATATCTTCCATATCCTTTTTCACAGTAAATACTGATGAAAAATATTCATTTAGTATCTCCCCCATTTTTTGTGGCTCCACACAAGGCTGCCTTGCTGGTCTTTGAGGGGCCCTATTCTCTCCCTAGTTACCCTTTTGTCCTTAATATATTTGTAAAAATACTTTGGATTCTCCTTAATTCTATTTGCCAAAGCTATCTCACGTCCCCTTTTTGCCCTCCTGATTTCCCTCTTAAGTATACCCCTACTTCTTTTGTACTCTTCTCAGGATTCACTCGATCTATCCTGTCTATACCTGACATATGCTTCCTTCTTTTTCTTAACCAAACCCTCAATTTCTTTAGTCATCCAGCATTCCCTATACCTACCAGCCTTCCCTTTCACCCTAACAGGACTATACATTCTCTGGATTCTTGTTATCTCATTTCTGAAGGCTTCCCATCTTCCAGCCGTCCCTTTACCTGCAAACATCTGCCTCCAATCAGCTTTCGAAAGTTCTTGCCAATACCGTCAAAATTGGCTTTCCTCCAATTTAGAACATCAACTTTTAGATCTGGTCTATTCTTTTCCATCACTATTTTAAAACGAATAGAATTACGGTTGCTGGCCCCAAAGTGCTCCCCCACTGACACCACAGTCACCTGCCCTGTCTTATTTCCCAAGAGCAGGTCAATTTTGCACCTTTTCTAGTAGGTACACCCACATCCTCAATCAGAAAATTGTCTTGTACGCTCTTAAGAAATTCCTCTCCATCTAAACCTTTAACACTAGGGCAGTCCCAGTCGATGTTTGGAAAGTTAAAATCCCCTACCATATCTACCCTATTATTCTTACAGATAGCTGAGATCTCCTTACAAGTTTGTTTCTCAATTTCCCTCTGACTATTAGGGGGTCTATACAACAATTCCAATGAGGTGATCATCCCTTTCTTATTTCTCAGTTCCACCCAAATAACTTCCCTGGATGTATTTCCAGGAATATCCTCCCTCAGCACAGCTGTAATGCTATCCCTTATCAAAAATGCCACTCCCCCTCCTCTCTTGCCTCCCTTTCTATCCTTCCGGAAGCATTTGTATCCTGGAACATTAAACTGCCAGTCCTGCCCATCCCTGAGCCATGTAATTGCTGTAATTGCTATGATATCCCAGTCCCATGTTCCTAACCATGCCCTGAGTTCATCTGTCTTCCCTGTTAGGCCTCTTGCATTGAAATAAATGCAGTTTAATTTATTAGTCCTACCTTGTCCCTGCGTTCCGTGACTGTTTGACTCACTTCTGTTCTCAACTGTACCAGTCTCAGATTAATCTCTTACCTCACTCTCGCCCTGGGATCCCCCCACCCCCCAACCTTACTAGTTTAAATCCTCCCAAGCAGTTCTAGCAAATTTTCCTGCCAGGATATTAGTCCCCTTGCAATTTAGGTGCAATCCGTCCTTCTTGTACAGGTCAATTCTACCCCAAAAGAGATTCCAATGATTCGCCATCCTGGGTTTGTTCAATGCATTTACATCAGTTGTATGACCCTTTGATCTTTTACTTATAAATTGTGTGTCTGATGTCCCCTCTCTCCCAGCACCTGAAGGAGGAGGGAGGTTCCGAATGCTTGTGTTTTCAAATAAAGCTGTTGGCCTATAACCTGGTGTCGTACAATGTTTGACCTTATTGCAAAGACTGATCAGAAATGTTTCAGTAACTGTGTATATAGACACGTAAAAGTTTTTTATGAATGAAGTATATTTTTGTAACAAAAGATGCTCTCACACACAAAACAAAACTGTCCCTCTCAGTCTCTTGCTCTGTAAATCCTCCTTTCTCAGATTGGATCTTGGAGTTGGAATGGAACAGCATTTACTTAGCTGTTAGCAGGCAGCCTTTTTTATTATTTCGTGTGGGAGTGCTGTACTCTTCAAGGGCCAGTGCTGAGGGAATGCTGCACCATTCGAGGGTCAGTGCGGAGGGAGTGCTGTACTCTTCAAGGGTCAGTGCGGAGGGAGTGCTGCACCATTCGAGGGTCAGTGCGGAGGGAGTGCTGTACTCTTCAAGGGTCAGTGCGGAGGGAATGCAGCACTATTCAAGGGTCAGTGCGGAGGGAGTGCTGTACTCTTCAAGGGTCAGTGCGGAGGGAGTGCTGTACTCTTCAAGGGTCAGTGCGGAGGGAATGCAGCACTATTCAAGGGTCAGTGCGGAGGGAGTGCTGCACTATTCGAGGGTCAGTGCGGAGGGAGTGCTGCACTATTCGAGGGTCAGTGCGGAGGGAGTGCTGTACTCTTCAAGGGTCAGTGCAGAGGGAGTGCCCCACTGTCGGAGGATCAGTGCTGATGGAGTGCTGCACTGTTGGAGATCAGCACTGATGGGGTACTGCACTGTCAGAGGGTTAGTGCTGATGGAGTGAACATAGAACACAGAACAGTACAGCACAGTGCAGACCATTCAGCCCTCAATGCTGTGCCAGCCTTTCATCCTACCCTAAGATCAGACTAACCTGCAGACCCTTCATTGTACTATCTTCCATGTACCTATGCAAGAATCGCTGAAATATCCCTGATGTATGTGACTCTACGACCACTGCTGGCAGTGCATTCCACACACCCACCAATCTCTGAGTAAAGAACCTAACTCTGGCATCTCCCCTAAACTTTCCTCCAATTACCTAAATATTATGCCCCTATTTTTCTTTCAGAACATTATGCCAATATTTCATGGGAATAGTGCAAACTTCAGATTTGAAGTGGGGAAAAGGTACCATGGAACACCAGTTATCATTGGGGACCTCACCTTCTTACATCAGTCTCATCATTGGATACTGATCAGGATAATGAAACCTCCAGCAGCTTTGGTCGTCTTTAACCCAAGGAAAACTGAGGCCAATGACAGTGTCCCTCCTGCAGCCTTGAGGTGGGGTCAGTGAATGAAGCACAAACTCAGTGTTAGCCCCAAGTCATTCAAACCAAAAACTATTTTGTGTCAGATTTTCCTAATGGCAATTCTTGTTTTGTGGAACATAAACATATAATATCTCACACACATGATTGAGGTCAACACTTAAGCATCATGGTCTAAGACCTATTAAGTCAAAGTTCTGCCTGCTTCCATGAAAGAAAAGATCCCAAATCACCATGTTAGGATCAGAAAGTTCTCTTGCCTTCCTGATCAATATTCCTCTCTGCCACTGGATGCAATGTGGCTGTCTGCTTTGTGGATAGAAGTGACTCAGTTGTAAGTTCACTCCTGAGCAGAGAAGTTTTTAGCCCTTTCAAAGTCAAGATTAAATGGCATCAAGGTCATGTTTGACACTTAAAGTTTTTGGAGAAGCTCATTCCTTCTCAAATTATAAAGGTTACAAAAACAAGAAAACACATGCAACTCACATTTCAATAGAATGAAGCTTCTTTCACAAAGCAGAAACAAATATCACTTGTAGGTCTGATCAAGCTCAACCATAAAGCTGAGTAATTATCATGTCACCTTCTTCTTGGAGCCGGTGATGAAATGTGTGTACTTTATATATTTAATAACATTATCAGCATAATTAACATTAAAACACTCATCTAGTAGTTATGGCAGACAATTTCAAATCCTCCAGCATTAATTGGGATGGTCATCATGGAAGAAGAGTCACAAGACTCAAAACATTAACTCTGTCTCTCTCTCTTTCTGTCTGTATCTCTACAGTTGCATCCAGATCTGCTGAGTTTCTCCAGCACTATCAGATTGTTTTAGATCTCCTAACTCCCCAGGTTTTAAATTTATTTTGTCAGCTATCCAGATCACATCAGCCCATTAATTGTGTAATTTATTTCTTCACATTGTTCAGTTACATCATGAACAGGTATTGGGATAGACCAGTCACTGTAACTCGTCACCTGATCTCATTCAGAGACACACAATCCCCACAGAATTGTCACAGTGCCAAATGAGACCATTCAGCCCCCATCCTGCCAGCACTACTTTATCTCCTCACAGCCAATCTCCTGCCTGTTCCCCACATCCCTGTTCCCCATTTATATGCATATACCCATCCAATATCCTTCTGGAATGCCTCAGTTGAACCTGCCTCCCCCACAGTAGGAACAGCTTCTCTCTCTCGACTCTACCCAGGCCCCATTAAGGATTTTGAAAATGGAGAAAGAGCGAATCCCTGAGGGAGGAGAGAAATGAGGAGACTGGGAGGTATCTGACTGAGTTCGAGCTGATCACACACCAACTTTCCAATGGAATTGAGAAGGTGTTTAAAGGGAAAAGGTATGTCGGCCCACAGGGAAAAGGAAATGGGTGAGGTACGGGACTAATTTGATGATGTAAGAGCCATCAGAGGCATGACAGATAGAATGGCCTTTACAAATCTAATCCAATCCAATCTTTGTTCCACTCCCATTCAGTGGGTTTCTCAGTTTGTAAAAGTCCTGGGAGTTCACAACTGTGGGCCGGTTATTGTGACAGGTATGGGCAGGTCTGAAGCTGTTTGTTCCCATCGGTAATTAATTGGAATGTTGTTGTAAGACTGAGCATGTCCTCAGGCAGTTGGAGTTGCAGAATGATGCAGGAAAACAATTGATCAACTCTCAAAGACAGACACATTACTCAATGACTTACAGAATAAGGAACTCTAAATGAACCAATACAGTCTGGAACAAAATTACTGTACACTCCAGATTAACATTATGAAGGTGTTTTCCAACTCACTGACTGTAAGTTCACTGTCAGCCATCAGTCACATCCAGGTTACATCCAACCTGTTCTGAATGGGGTTTGAAAAACTGCATATTGACAGGTCACTTTTGTACAAACAAGAGAGAAGTGGAAATGTAGCTCCAAACATTCCATTAACACGGGAAGAACCAACATCCTCAGCTGGTCAAAAAATTCTCCCCATCTGCAATTCATGATGGAGGTGTGAATTGGATACTGTCAATCTGTCTTTACTGAAGAGGAGGATTCAGCCCAGACCATGGGATAGAGGAGAAAGCTCTGTCACTGGGAAGGTTCAGAATTAATATAAACATCTTGGATCGATAGTTAGCTCCTTAGATAGCACCTTCCAAACCCATGGCCACTTCCATGTAGAAAGACAAAGACAGCAGATAGATGGGTACATTATCACTGCAAGCTCCCCTCCAGGTCACTCACTGCCCTCAATTGGAAATATCTCGCTGTGACCCACCAGTCCTTCAAGAAGTCGTCAGCACAGAGGGTCCTCAAGACCCTGAGGGCAAAGGAGGGTCATAGAATTATAGAGCTGTACAGCACGAATTCAGACCCTTCAGTCCAGCTTGTCCATGGCAACCATGTATCTGAAATTAATCCAGTACTATTTGCCAGCACTAGGTTTATATCTCTCCAAACCCTTCCTATTTGTAGACCAATCCAGATGCCTTTTGAATGTTGTAATTATACAACCTCCACCATTTCCTCTAGCAGCTCATCCCATGCATGTTCCAGTCCCTGCGTGAACAAAATTACCCCTCAGCTCCCTTTTAAATCTTTCCTCTCTCACCTTAAACTTTTGACCTCTAGTTTTGGACTCCGCTACCTCAGGGAAAAGACCTGATCTATTGACCCCGTTATGAAGTTGTAGGTGTGTACTGTACCTTTGAGAGAGAGTGAATGCTATTCGAAACTGAGAGCTTACATCTCCTGCGTGATATGACTAGATGTCAGTCCCAGAGTGCACTGGACAATTGAAAATCTGTAACATTTGGCTGTGAAATAGAAACCTGAGTTGGTTGCTGTTTTGACAACAACTTATATTTATTCAATCAGTTTAAATTATGACTCAGAAAAATAAAATCCAATCCAGTTTGAATTTATTGTTTTGCAAAAATTAACCAATGATCAAAATTGAAAAATTGAACCTGCACGGCAGGTTAGTGCAGAGGAGAAATGGGCAGAGATGCACCAGATTGTGTTTCCGGTAGCATACAGACAGGAAGTGTTACGGGTAGCACATGAATTACCAATAGGAGGTCACCTAGGTGTGAGGAAGACACAGGCTGAGGTAGAAAAACACTTCTATTGGCCTGGACTGCACAAGGATGTGGTTAAACATTGCTGTCCATGCCATCTCTGCCAAATGGTAGGTAGGCCACAGACGGTAATAAAACCAGCACTTTTGTTGCTAATTCCTGCATTCAAAGAACCTTTCACACGGGTCATGGCTGATTATGTAGGTCCCCTCCCACAAACTAAAAGTTGGAACCAGTACTTGCTAACCATAATGGATGTGTCTACCAGATTTCTGGAAGCAATTCCATGATGGAGTATTAGGCAAAACGTGCGGTGGAAGAGTTAGCAGCTTTCTTTCCACAGTATGGGCTACCCAGAGAGATTCAGTCAGACCAAGGGGCTAGTTTCACTGCTAACCTGTTTCAGAAAGTCATGGATAGCTGAGGCATACAGCACTTAAAATCAAGTGTGCATTTTCCTGAATCCTAGAGAGTCCTGGAAAGGTGGCATCAGACACTGAAGACCATGATAAGAGCTTAATGTCCGGCCTACCTGAATGATTGGGATAAATGGATCACATTCACATTGTTTGTCATTAGAAATACCCCAAACAAATCTACTCAGTTTACTCCCTTTGAGTTAATATTTGGACATGAAGTGAGAGGGACTTTGAAATTAATTAAAGAAAATTTGACAGGACCAAAGTAAGAGATCTCACACTTGGATTATGTGTCTGAGGTGTGGGAGAGATGAAATCGGGTCGGTGAGTTAGTTAAACAGCACCTGAAAAGAGCACAGCATAGAATGAAATAGGTGGCAGATAAAAACACTAATACTTGAATGTTTTCCCAAGGGGAAAGGTTGGAACTGGTGTAAGGTGGGGGCGCAGGGAAATGAGGAAACTGGTGAAATCCACATTGATGCCCTGGGGTTGAAATGTTTCGAGGCGGAAGGTGAGGCATTCTTCCTCCAGGTGTCGGGTGGTGAGGGAGCGGTGGTGGAGGAGGCCCAGGACCTGTATGTCCTTGGCAGAGTAGGAGGGGGAGTCAAAATGTTTGGCCACGGGGTTGATTGGTGCAGGTGTCCCAGAGATATTCCCTAAAGCACTCTGTGAGGAGGCATCCAGTATCCCCAATGTAAAGGAGACCACATTGGGAGCAACGGATACAATAAATGATATTGGTGGATGTGCAGGTGAAACTATGATAGATGTGGAAGGCTCCTTTGGGGCCTTGGATGGAGGTGAGGGAGGATGTATGGGCGCAGGTTTTGCAATACCTGAAGTGGCAGGGGAGGATGCCAGAATGGGAGGGTGGGTTGTAGGGGGTGTGGACCTGACCAGGTAGTCACAGAGGGAACAGTCTTTGCTGAAAGCGGAGAGGGGTGGGGAAGGAAATACATCCCTAGTGGTGGGGCCTACCCCTCCAACCGCAACAAGGACACAACGTCCTGGTCCTCACCTTTCACCCCATCAACCTCAGCATAAACAGCATCATCCACTGACATTTCCGCCACCTCCAAACAGACCCCACCACCAGAGATATATTTCCCTCCCCATCCCTTTCCACGACCAACTTTGAAGATAGAAGTGCTTACATTTTTGGGACTAAATGGATTCTTCTGGAAGTTTGTTCCAAACGTCAGCAGTGTATGGCACCATTGACAGATTTGCTGAAGCAGAACACAAATTTTCCGTGGATAGAACAATGCCAGGAAGTATTTGTGAATTTAAAAGCAGTACTAACCACCGCATCAGTTTTAACTCTAAAACTCTTTTTGACTCCCTTCAAAGTTACAATCGATGCTCACGATATCGGAGTTGGAGCTGTACTGCTCCAGGAAGATGATGATGGAATTGAACAACCAATTAGCTGCTTTTCCAGGACACTCAACACCCACCAAAGAAAATACTCTACCACTGAAAAAGAATTATTGAGTGTGGTGCTGGCCTTACAACATGTGACGAACAATGTGTCAGGGATAGTTGTGTACATTGACCACAATCCTCTTGCAATCTCGGAAAGATTTAAAGTTAAAATATGAGACTATTTTGTTGGAGTCTTATGTTACAGACTTTTAATGTACAAATTGTACATGATGTTGGTTGTAAAAATGTGATAGCAGGTGTGTTATCATAGATTTAAAGGAAAAGGTACAAACAGATTCCAAAGTTTCATGTGTGTGTGTGCATGCAGAAATTAATATGAACTTAGATTAATGACCTATGTCTTTCATTGTAATGGGATTAAGAATTAGAAAATAAAGAAGCTATATTTTCATTATGATGGTTCTTTTTTTTTTCTTTCGGGGAGGTGTTAGGAAGTTGAAGACATGTACTGTACCTTTAAGAGAGAGTGAATGCTGTTTTGAACTGAGAGATTACAAGTGCCTGTGATCTGATGAGATGGCAGTCTCAGAGTGTACTGGAAAATTGAAAGGATGTCACAATTAGCTTTGAAATGGATACCTGAGTTTTAGTTGCAGTTTTGACAACAACTTGAATTTTGTCAATCTGTTTAAATTATGCCCCAGAATACTAAAACCCAACCATGTTTGAATTTATTATTTTGCCAACATCAAACCAATGACACAATCCGATGGTGGGGAGAAGGGCACTACCTGTGAGATCCTTCATGCATGCCTGGACTCTCTGTACCACTGCAGCCCACCCTCGAAGCAGGTGCAGAGGGTGTAGAGACTGTCACACATATCTCCTCCTGGAATGTGTCTTTGCAATGCAACTCTGGAGAAAGATGCAGTGGTTTTTGTTGAGGGGTTATGTGCTATACGGTCTGTTCCCTAGGATGCATTCCCACTCAAACACTGATTGATCTGGAGGACTATCAACTCAGTGAAAGATGCTCTTTGGTCTTCCAGAAGTTGACCTGACCGAGTGTTGCAGACTGGCACATTCCAAGGTCCAGGACGATGTGCTGAGGGACGGACTAAAGCTTGGGGTAGGTGCAGCTACTGCACAGTGGGGAAAGACCACCATCTGATGACTTTCTGCAGATTTTATCAGACCGTCCTAGTCCCTCAATATATACCTTTTCGTATTGCATGTATAGGGGAGGGCTTTGGTTTTTGTTTTGGATAGAGTCAAACTCCACTCTGCAGAACTGAACTGCATTTCTGACTATGTCTGCGTACAAAGAGATTTTTAATGATTTTGTTTTAAATTATAAAAAACATCAAAGTTCCTTTACTATATGTAGAGCAAATTCCTGCAATGCTCTCCCTCAGTGTTCTTGGACTGTAGCGGTTGGATAGAGTGAAAGGTATGAGGCTTTTCCCCAGAGTGGAGGGGTCAAGAATTGGGGGACACAGGTTCAAGGTGCCATCAGGGGGTTGTTTAAAAACAATGTGCAAGGCAAGCTTCTCACACAGAGGGTGGTGAGTGCCTGGAACGTGCTGCCAGAGGAGGTGGTGGAAACAGACACAGGAGCAGGATTCAGGAAGCACCTGGATGAATCCATGAATAAGAAGGGAATAGAGGGATATGGGTCCAGGACGTGAAGACAGTTTTAGTATGGAAAGGCAAACAGTGTCAGTGCAGGTTTGGAGGGCCAAAGGCCTGTTTCCGTGCTGTATTGTTCTTTGTTCTTTGTCCCACCCTCAAACCCTGAAACCATGCTGCCCAGCTGGTTCAACTGGTCCCAAATGTATCTATTTACAAACTAACTCAGTGAGGTAATGAGCAGCTGCTTCACGATTCCCTTTAATCAGGAGACGCTGTGGGATATCAAGATGTCATACCTAACGTCTATTTGCTTAAAGATTTGTGAGACTGGCAAGATCAACATTTCTTGCAGACAGTGGATTGGTTTTGGCATGTCAGGAGATGAGTTACTCGTTGCAGGATTCCCAGCCTCTGACCTGCTCTTATAGGCACTTTGTTAATGTGGCCCGTTCAGGTGAGTTTCTGATCAATGGAAACACCCGGAAGTTGTCTCCTGGTTTCTGACCTCTCCACCAAGGAGGAAACTTTCTCCTGTTGTCCCTGTCAATGTCCAAAACACTCAAGAAGCTCGACACCATCTAGGGACAAAGGAACCCACTTGATTATCTCCACATCCTCAAACATCCATTCCCTCCACCAGTGATGCACAGGAGCAGCAGTGTGTACAATCTACATGATGCACTGCAGGAATTCACCAAAGATTATCAGACAGTACCTTCCAAACACATAACCACTTCCATCTAGAAGGACAAGGGCAGCAAATACATGGGAATTCCACTCCCTAATAGTTTCCCTTTGAGCTGCTCTCCATCCGAATTTGGAAATATATCGCCATTCCTTTAGTATCATCAGGAATCCTGGAAAATGATGGAGCTCCCTCCCTAAGGGCATTGTGAACCTACAGTGGTTTAAGCAGGCAGCTCACCAAGACCTCCTCAAGGGGGCAATTAGGGATGGGCAATAAATGTGGGCAGCCAGTGATGCCCACCTCCCACAAATACATTTTCAAAAAATCATTGGTGAACACTCCCCTTCTGACCTTAATGTGGAGGGAAGGTCATTGATGAAGCAACTGAAAATGATTGGAACCTGAAGAACTCAGGGAAACACTGAGTCCACTTACACAAACACATATTGCATGTTAACCAGAAGAGAATCCTGATCTCTGACTCCTAAGTCCCTTTTTCATTCATATCCCTGAAGCCTATCTCCATTTAGAAAACAATCTATCCTCTATTCTTCCTCGCCGAGCATATAACCTCAGATTGTCTGACATTATATTCCATCTGCCACTTCTTTGCCCACTCTCCCAGCCTGTCCAAGTCCTTCTGCAATTTCCCCGGATCCTCAACACGATCTGTCCTTCCACCTATCTTTGTATCATCTGCAAACTTAGCAACAATGCCCTTAGCTCCTATGTCTAGATCATTAGTGTACAACGTGAATAATTGTTGTCCCAACACTGACTCCTGTAGAACTCCACTAGTTACTGATTGCCATTTGAAAAAGGCTCCTTTAACCCGACTCTCTGCCTTCCGCCAGTCAGCCAATCCTCTATCAGTACCTTGCCCCTAATACCATGGACTCTTGTTTGATTTAGCAGTCTCCTGTGCGACCCCTTGTCAAAAACCTCCTGGAAATCCACACATGTCACATGCACTGGCTGCCTTTTTTCTAACTTGCTTGCTACCTCCTCAAAGAAACCTGACAGATTTGTGAGGTATGATCACCCGGTGACAGAGCCATGCTGACCCAGCCAGATTTCACCATGCACTTCCAAGTACTCCATAATTCATCCTTAAGAATGGGACTAAAATCTTACCAATGACCAAGGTCAGGCTAACTGGCCTATAGTTACCTGTCTTATGCCTCCCTCCCTTCTTAAACAGGGGTGTTATTTTCATCAATTTCCAGTTTTCTGGGACTCTCCATGTCTCAAGTAAATCCTGAAAGATCACCATCAATGCCTCTATTATTTCCTCAGCTTTTTCCTTCAGAACTCTCAGGTGTGAATGAGTTATTCACCTTCAGACCTTTCCACTTCCCCAGCACCTTCTCCTTGTTTCATTGACAGATCTCGGCCCCTTCAGTTCTTGTTTGTTTTCTGAGAGGGAAAAGCTTCTCCCTCTACTCTGTCCAGACCCTGCTCGGGTATTTGAAAACCTCTATCTGAACTGAATTGGATTGAATGGAATTGAATTTATTGTCTTGTGTGCCGAGGCACAGTGAAAAGCTTTGTCTTGTGAGCAATACAGGCAGATTGATAGTTAAATAGCATAGGTAAGTAAATCGTTGGTAAACATCGGTAAAAACAAAGAAAACAACACAAGTACAGGTGAATGCTGAGAGTTTCTGAGAGCTTTCAGGATTCTAACAACAGGAGGGTAGAAACTGTTTCAAACCCGGCTGGTATGTGTGTTCAGGCTTCAGGTAGAGGCTGTAGAAAAGCATTGCCAGGATGGGATGGATCTTTGAGAATGCTGGTGGCCTTTCCATGACAGCTGGCCTGGTAGATGGATCAGATCTCCCTCTCAGCTTTCTTCTCTCCAAGGAGAACAGTCCCAATTTGTGGAGTCACAGAGTCATACAGCACAGAAACAGATCCTTCAGTCAACTGGTCAATGCTGAACATAATGGACAAGGAGAAAGTGAGGACTGCAGATGTTGGAGATCAGAGTCAAAAAGTGTTGTGCTGGACAAGCACAGCCGGTCAGGCGGCATCTGAGGAGCAGGAGAGGTGACGTTTCAAGCATAAGCTCTTCATCAGTATTCCTTTTTGACTCATGCTGAACAGAATCCTAAACTAAACTCATCCCACCTGCTTGCTCCTGATCCATATCCCTCCAAACCTTTCCTATTCATGTACTTAACAAATGTCTTTTAAACATTGTAACTGTGCCCACGTCCAACACCTTCTTAGGAAGTTCATTCTCCACTTGAACCAATCTCTTTATTCAAAAGTCGTCCCTCATGTCTTTTATAAATCTTTCTCCTCTCAGCTTAAAGATGTGACCCCTATTCTTGAAATCCCCCATCTGAGGGAAAAGGGAAGTACCATTAACCCTGAATTATACCCCTCATTATTTTATAAACTATGGTCTCCTCTCAAACTGCTAATTTCCATTGAAAAAAGTCTCAGCCTAGTCATCCTTTTATTCCTCAGTAACTGATAGAAATCTATTGGGTTCTCTTTTATTCTACCTCAAAGACTGCTCATGTCCCCTCCTTGCTCTTCTGAACTCTGTAAATCGGTAATTCTCCATCGCCTCATCTGAACCATCTCATCTCAACGTCACATAAGCCTCCATCTTCCACTGAACAAGAGATACAATTTCTTTAGTAAACCTTATCACTTCCTCCCTGCCTGACAGGGACATACCTATCAAGGACACACAATATCTGTTTCTTAAACCAGCTCCACAATTCGATTGTCTGCATCCCTTGCATTTTGCTACCCCATTCTATGCCTCTGAAGTCTTGCCTAATCACATTATAATTGCCCTTCTCCCATCTCTCACTGTTCTCTGTGGCATGTACCGCTCTGTTAAACTAAACGTAACTGAATTATGGTCACTCTCTCCAAAGTGCTCACCTACAACTAAATCAAATACCTGGCCTGGTTCATGACCAAGCACCAGATCCAGTGTGGCCTCCCCTCTTGTCGGCCCTTTGATATACTGTGTCAGGAAACCCTCCTGCACACATTAGACAAAAACTGATCTATCCGACATACTAGGGTTAATGCATTTCCAATCAGTGTTGGGGAAGTTAAAGTCCCCCATAATGACGACCCTGATCCTTTCACTCCTATTCAGAATTGTTTTCCCAATCCTTTCCCCCACATCCCTGGAACTTTGCAGAGGCCTATAAAAACCTCCCAGCAGTGTGACCTCTCCTCTCCTGTTTCTAACCTCAGCCCACACTACCTCAGTAGATGAGACCTCATCAAGAGTTGCTTCAGCCATCTTATACTGTCCTTGATTAACAAAGCCACACCTCTCTTTCTTTTACCAGCTTCTCTGATCTGAATGAAAGATCTAAAACCTGGTACCTGCAACATCCATTCCTGACCCTGCTCTATCCATGTCTCTGAAATGGCCACAACATCGAAGTCCCAGGTACCTATCCATGCTGCAAGCTCACGTTCCTTATTCCGGATACTCCTGGTATTGTAGTAGACATACTTCAAACCAGCTTGCTGTCTGCCAGCACATTCCTTTGACCGTGAAATCCTGTCCATGTCCTCCCTGCTCACATCCTCCTGTGAACTGGACCTACACCACGGGTTCCCATCCCCCTGCTGAGCAAGTTTAAATCCACCCGAATAGCAAGAGCAGATTTTCCACTCAGGACATTAGTTCCCCTCAGGGTCAAGTGAAGACCGTCCTGTTTGTAGAGTCCCACCTTCCCTAAAGTGAATCCCAATTATCCATATACCTGAAACCCTCCCTCCTGCACCATCCCTGCAGCCACATGTTCAGCTGATATCTCTCGCTGTTCTTTGCCTCACTATCATGTGGCATGGGTAACAAACCAGAGATAACAACTCTGTTTGTTCTAGCTCTCACCTACTACCCTAACTCCCTGAAATCCTGCCTTCCATCCCTATCCCTCTTTCTACCGATGTCGTTGATACCTATGTGGACCATGACTTGGGGCTGGTCACCCTCTCCCTTCAGGACCCCAAAGACATGATCTGAGACATCATGGACCCTGGCACCTGGGAGGCAACACACCAACCGTGAGTCTATTTCACACCCAACAAACCTTCTATCTGACCCTCGAAATATTGAGCCCCCAGTGAGTGTCGGGAATGCTGGATGACTAGAGAAATTGAGGTTTTGGTTCAGAAAAAGAAGGAAGCATATGTCAGGTCTAGACAGGTGATATTAACAAAATCCTGAGAAGAATATAATGGCAGTAGGAGTGTACTTAAGAGGGAAATCAGAAGGACAAAAAGGGGACATGGATAGCTTTGTCAAATAGGGTTAAGGAGAATCCAAAGGGTTTTTAAAAATACAATTCGGACAAAATAGTATTATCACTGTGGAGAGGGATACAGAAGATGTGGAATGTGGGGAAGTAGATGGTGACATCTTGAAAAATATCTATGTTACAGAGGAGGAGGTGCTCCATGTCTTGAGATGAATAAAAGTGGTTAAGTCCCAGAACCATTCAGGTGTACCCTTGGACTCTGTGGGAAGCTGGGGGATTGATTGCTGGGCTCCTTACTGAGATATTTGTATCATGGATAGTCACAAGAGAGGTGCCGGAAGACAGGAGGTTGGCTAACATGGTACCATTATTTCAGAAAGGTGGTAAGGAAAAGCCATGGAACTATAGATCTATGATCCTGATGTCGATGATGGGCAAGTTGTTGAAGGGAATCCTGAGGGACAGGATGTACGTGTATTTGGAAAGGCAAGGATTGATTAGGGATAGGAGAAAGTGAGGACTGCAGATGCTGGAGATCAGAGCTGACAAATGTTTTGCTGGAAAAGCACAGCAGGTCAGGCAGCATCCAAGGAGCAGGAGAATCAACGTTTTGGGCATAAGCCCTTCTTCAGGAATGGATTAGGGATAGTCAGCATAGCTTTTTGCATGGGAATTCAAGTCCCACAAACATGATTGAGTATTTTGAACATGTAACAAAGAGGATTGATGAGAGCAGAGTGGTGGACATGATTTATATCAATTCAGTAAGGCATTTGACAGGTTCCCCATGGGACACTGGTTAGCAAGTTCAGTTCTAATGGAATCCAGGGAGAATGAGCCATTTGGATAATAAACTGACTCAAAGGTAGAAGACAGAGGGTGGTGGTAGAAGATTGCTTTGCAGACTGGAGGCCTGTGACCGTTGGAGTGGCACAAGGATCGGTTCTGGGTGCACTACGTTTCGTTATTTATAGAAATGATTTGGATGTGACCATAAGAGATACAGTTAGTAAGTTTGCAGATGACACCAAATTTGCAGGTGAAATGAAGAGCGAAGAAGGTTACCTCAGAGTACAACAGAATCTTGAACATGTGGGCCAATGGACTGAGAAGTGGCAGATGGAGTTTAATTGAGATAAATGCGAGATGCTGCATTTTGGAAAAGCAAGTCTTAGCAGGACTTATACACTGAATGGTAAGTGCCAAGGGAGTGGTCCTGAACAAAGAGACCTTGGAGTGCAGGTTCATTGTTCCTTCAAAGTAGAGTCTCAGTTAGATAGGATAGTGAAGAAGGCATTTGGTATGCTTTCCTTTATTGGTCAGAGTTTTGAGTATTAGGTTTGGAAAGTCGTGTTGCAGCCATACAGGACATTGGTTAGGCCACTTTTATAATATTGCATGCAATTCTAGTCTCCTTGCTATTCGAAGGATGTTGTGAAACTTGAAAGGGTTCAAAAAAGATTTACAAGGATGTTGCCAGGGTCAGACAATTTGAGCTATAGGGAGAGGCTAAATAGTCTGGGACTGTTTTCCCTGGAGTGTTGGAGGCTGTGCAGTGACCTTATAGAGGTTTGTAAAATCATGAAGAACATGGATAGGATAAATAGACAAAGTCGTTTCACTGGGGTGGGAGAGTGCAGAACTAGAGAGCATAGGTTTGGGAAACAGGGGAAAGATACAAAAGGAACCTGAGGGGCAATGTTTTCACACAGAGGGTGGTGCGTGTATGGAATGAGCTGCCAGAGGAAGTGTTGGAGGTTGGGATAATTGCAGCATTTAAAAGACATCTGGATGGGAAAATGAATAGGAAGGGTTTAGAGGGATATGGGTCAAGTGCTGGCAAATGGGGCTAGTTTAGGTTAGGATATCTGGTCGGCATGGACAAGTTGGACCGAAGGGTCTGTTTCCATGCTATACATCTCCATGACCCTTTGACTCTATGACCTGCGGATTAATACCTGGGCAAACATTGTCCAGTCAAACAAGGACAACAGAGTTAAAAATCATACAATACCAGGTTATAGTCCAACAGGTTTAATTGGAAGCACTAGCTTTTGGAGTGTTGCTCCTTCACCTTCACCAGCCCTCCGAAAGCTAGTGCTTCCAATTAAATCTTTAGGAACAACAGAGACTTCCTGAAATGTTCATCACTGCTGACCCTCAGACAGTGTGGTACTCCATCAATACTGACCTTCTGACAGTGCAGCACTCCCTCAGCACTGATCCTCAAATATTGCACCACTCCCTCAGCACTGACCCGTTGACATTGCGGCACTCCCTCAGCACTGACCCTCGAACAGTGCACCACTCCCTCAGCACTGACCCGCTGACATTGCGGCACTCCCTCAGCACTGACCCTCTGACATTGCGGCACTCCCTCAGCACTGACCCTCGAACAGTGCAGCACTCCCTCACACAAAAGATGACAAAAGACTGACACCTAACAGCAAAATGAATGCTGAACTATCCAGACCCCAGGATCCAAACTGTAAAAGGAGGATTTACAGAGTGAGAGACTGAGAAGGACAGTTTTGTTTTGTGTGTGAGAGCACCTTTTTTACAAAAATATACTTAATTCATAAAAAACATTACAGGCGCTGTATATGTCTGCACACACAGTTACTGAAACATTTCTGTTCAGTCTTTGCATGTGAAACAAAGCTGGGAAATTGTAAGAAAAAAAGCCAAAGTCTTCCTGAGTGATCCAGGAGAATATTGACACCAGAACAGTTTGTTATACACAGAAACAGTTAGTGACGCATTCCTGTATCATTAACAACAAATGCTGGAGATCCCAGTGGGTCAGACAGTGTCCATCGAGAGGGAGCAAGCTAACACTTCCAGTTTAGATGGTTCTTCATCAGAGCTGACGTGAAGTGTGGAAGGGACAGGATTTATGCCAGAGCTTGGTGAGGGGTGGGGGTGGATAATGGGTGCAGAGTGCTGGTGGGGAAAAGATGTTGATAATTCGGATAAAGTGATGGAAATGTAAGAATGGCAGAACAATGGTGTGTCTCCTGCCAGACTGGAAAGGATAGACACTAGGATGGGGGAGAGGGGAGAGAGGACATGGCAACAAGCTCAAACAAAGGGGAAAAAACGGTTCACAGTTTGAATGGTTTGAACTCAATAAAAAGTCCAGAAGGCTGGAAAGTGCCAAGTCTGAAGATGAGATATTGTCCGTCCAGTTTGTGCTGGGATTCATTGGAATACTGCAGCGTGCTGAGGACAGACATGTCAGCATGTGAGCAGGATACTGTGGTAAAATGACCGGCTACAGGAAGATTTGGATCTTGCTTGTATAGAGACCAGAGGTGTTCTGCAAAGCAGTCACCCAGGATGCATTTGGTGAAAAGTCATCTCAACTCAAAACGTTGTCTTGGTCTCTCTGCATGGATGCTGTCTGACCCAGTGTGAGCTCCAGCATTTGTTGTTATCAGTACAGGTTCCAGCATCTGCAATAATTAGCTCTGACATTCCTGTATCTTCTTTGTGTGTGAAACAAACAAACATTGGGAATTCATAAAACCATACCAAGGCATCTCTTGCATTTACATATATCTGAGGCACTGGGAGGATCGATAACTGAATGGGCCCCAATTAAGTTCAGTAGAGAGAGCTCAGACAGTAATGTTCTCTCCCAGTCTGGGAACACTTCAGCGGTCAGGGACATTCGGCGTTGGATCTTCAGGTGACCGTTGTCCAAGGCACACTTTGGTATACACAACAACGCAGAGTGGTCACACACACACACACACACACACACACACACACACACACACACACACACACACACACACACACACACACACACACACACCCTACGGGGGAATTTGCATTTGCAGATACATTTTATTTTGTTCAAAGCACATAATCTGTAGGCAGTCAGTCTATTGACATTTTATCAATTTCTACTTTGGAAATGGAACCAGTCTGACTCAAGATTGGGATTCGGACAGGCAGCATCCTCAGGCAGTATCCAAGGAATCCTGACGAAGAGCTTATGCTCAAAATGTCTACTCTCCTCCTGCTCGGATGCTGCCTGATCAGCTGTGCTTTTCCAGCACTACACAATAGACAATAGACAATAGACAATAGGTGCAGGAGTAGGCCATTCTGCCCTTTGAGCCTGTACCACCATTCAATATGATCATGGCTGATCATCCTTAATCAATATCCTGTTCCTGCCTTATCTCCATAACCCTTGATTCCACAATCCTTGAGAGCTCTATCCAACTCTTTCTTAAATGAATCCAGAGACTGGGCCTCCACTGTCCTCTGGGGCAGAGCATTCCACACAGCCACCACTCTCTGGGTGAAGAAGTTTCTCCTCATCTCTGTCCTAAATGGTCTACCCCATATTTTTAAGCTGTGTCCTCTGGTTCGGCACTCACCCATCAGCGGAAACATGTTTCCTGCTTCCAGAGTGTCCAATCCTTTAATAATCTTATACATCTCAATCAGATCCCCTCTCAGCCTTCTAAACTCAAGGGTATACAAGCCCAGTCGCTCCAGTCTATCAGTGTAAGGTAATCCCGCCATTCCAGGAATTGACCTCGTGAACCTACGCTGCACTCCCTCAATAGCCAGAATGTCTTTCCTCAAATTTGGAGACCAGAACTGCACACAGTACTCCAGGTGTGGTCTTACCAGGGCCCCGTACAGCTGCAGAAGAACCTCTTTGCTTCTATACTTAACCCCTCTTGTTATGAAGGCCAGCATGCTATTAGCCTTCTTCACGACCTGCTGTACCTGCATATTTACCTTCATTGACTGGTGTACAAGAACACCCAGATCTCTCTGTGCTGCCACTTTACCTAAATTGATTCCATTTAGCTAGTAATCTGCCTTCCTGTTCTTGCTACCAAAGTGGAAAACCATACATTTATCCACATTAAACTGCATCTGCCATGTATCTGATTACTCACCTAACTTGTCCAGGTCACCCTGTAATGTCCTAACATCCTCCTCACATTTCACCCTGCCACCCAGCTTAGTATCATCAGCAAATTTGCTAATGTTATTACTAATACCATCTTCTATATCAATAACAAATATTGTAAAAAGCTGTGGTCCAAGTACTGATCCCTGCGGTACCCCACTGGTCACTGCCTGCCATTCCGAAATGGAGCCGTTTATCACTACTCTTTGTTTCCTATCAGCCAACCAACTTTCAATCCAAGTTAGTACTTTTCCCCCAATACCATGAGCCCTAATTTTGCTCACTAACCTCCGATGTGGGACTTTATCAAAAGCTTTCTGAAAGTCCAGGTACACTCCATCTGCTGGATCTCCCTCGTCCATCTTCATAGTTACATCCTCAAAAATTTCCAGAAGATTAGTCAAGCATGATTTCCCCTTCGTAAATCCATGCTGACTCTGACCTATCCTGTTTCTACTATCCAGATGTGTTGTAATTTCATCCTTTATAATAGACGCCAGCATCTTTCCCACCACTGAGGTCAGACTAACTGGTCTATAATTTCCTGCTTTCTCTCTCGCTCCTTTCTTAAAAAGCAGTACAACATTAGCCACCCTCCAATCCGCAGGAAGTGATCCCGAATCTATCGAACTCTGGAAAATAATCACCAATGTATCCACGATTTCTCGTGCCACCTCCTTCAGTACCCTGGGATGTAGACCATCAGGCCCCGGGGACTTATCAACCTTCAGACCTAACAGTCTCTCCAACACCAATTCCTGGCAAATATAAATTCCCTTAAGTTCCAGTCCTTCAGCCACTGTTACCTCAGGGAGATTGCTTGTGTCTTCCCCCATGAACACAGATCTGAAGTACCAATTGAATTCTTCTGCCATTTCTTTGTTCCCCGTAATATATTCCCCTGTTTCTGTCTTCAAGGGCCCAATTTTCGTCTTAACCATTTTTTTGCCTTTCACATACCTAAAAAAACTTTTACTATCCTCTTTTATATTATTGGCCAGTTTACCTTCGTACCTCATTTTTTTTCTCTGTGTATTTCCTTCTTAGTAATCCTCTGTTGTTCTTTAAAAGCTTCCCAGTCCTCCGTTTTCCCACTTATCTTTGCTATGTTTCTCTTTTAACTTGACATGTTTCTTAACTTCCCTCGTCAGCCACGGCCACCCATGCCTCCTCATAGGATCTTTCTTCCGTTTTGGAATGAACTGATCCTGCAACTTCTGCATTATACCCAGAAATACCTGCCCTGGTTCCTCCACTGTCATCCCTGCTAAGGTATTGCACCATTGAACTTTGGCCAGTTCCTCCCTCATAGCTCCATAGTTCCACTTATTCAACATAAATATTGTGACTTCCGATTGTACCCACTCCCTCTCAAATTGCAGATTGAAGCTTATTGTATTATGGTCACTACTTCCCAATGGCTCCTTCACTTCGAGTTCCCTGACCAATTCTGGTTCGTTACACAATACCAGATCCAGAATTGCCTTCTCCCTGGTCAGCTCCAGCACTAGCTGTTCTAAGAATCCATCTCTGAGGCACTCCACAAAGTCTCTTTCTTGAGGTCCAATACGATCCTGATTCTCCCAGTCTACCTGCATGTTGAAAACCCCCATAACAACTGTAGTAACATCTTTGTGACAGGCTAATTTCAGCTTATGATTTAACTTACATTCGACATCCAGACTCCTGTTTGGGGGCCTGTAGATAACTCCCAAGAGGGTCTTTTTACCCCTCGTATTTCTTAGCTCTATCCACACTGACTCTACATCCCCTGATTCTAGGTCCCCCCGCGCAATGGACTGAATATTATTCCTTATCAACATGGCCACTCCACCCCCTCTGCCCATCAGTCTGTCCTTACAATAGCACATGTAGCCTTGAATATTCATTTCCCAGCCCTGTCCACTTGAAGCCATGTCTCAGTTATCCCCACAATGTTGTATCTGCCAATTTCCAAAAGAGCCTCAAGCTCATCCATCTTATTTCTTCGTGCATTCACGCATAGTAGTTTTAATTTGTTACTGCCCCCCACCCTTCCCATCAATTCCTATTTCACTCACCGTTACAGCATGATCCCTTTCTGAGTTTTCTGCCTCATTGATTCACTTGTCTTTATGACTTCCCTTGTTCTGACTTTCCCATCAATTTCCTTCTTAAACATTCAGTTTGTCCCCCCCTCACTACTTAGATTAAACGTAGCTGTGTTGCAGTAGCAAACCTGCCTGCCAGAATGCTGGTCCCTAACCAATTGTCTCTCTTGTAGAATTTATGCTTACCACAAAACATACCCCAGTGATCCAAGAATTTAAATCCTAGCTTCCTGCACCAGTTCCCCAGCCACACGTTCAAGTCCATTATCTCCCTGTTTCTGGCCTCACCAGCTGAGGAACTGGAAGCGAACTGGAGATAACCACCCTGGATGTCCTGCTTTTCAACCTTCTTCCTAGTTCTCCGAAGTCCCGCTGTAGTATGTTCCTCCTCTTCTTCACGACATCATTTGTGCCGATATATACCACCACCTCTGGCTCTTCACCTTCGCCCTTGAGGATTTCCTGCACTCTGTCTGCGATGTCCATTAATCCTGGCACGAGGAAGGCAACACACCATCCTTAAATCCTGCCTGTTGCCACAAAAACCCCTGTCAGTTCCTCTCACTATGGAGTCCCCTATTACCACGTCTATGTGGTAAATGTCTGATTCTTTCGCTCTGTCTCCACACCAACTTTTGATTGACAGACCTGGCCGCCTCGCGGACTGGCAGTGTCATCTGTCTCTACTGTTTCCAAAAGGTTCAACTTGTTCCTGACAGGTACTTCCCCCGGGGTACACTTTTCCACTCTGATTTCTAGCATCTTCACTTTCTCCTAAACTCTAACCACGCAACTTTAATGTATTGTCTGAGCTAAGATGTCACCTTTTTAAAAGAAAATATAATCCTGAAGTTATCGCACAATGAGACTTAAAAGAAATTCTGGGATTTATCTGAATCGAAACTTGCAAACACATTCTAAGTGATTAAAGACTGAACATCAATCTCGGTTTGCTCAATACGTCACATCAACTGTAGGACACTTTAATCTTTTACCATAAACTCTGTGTCCTATGATCCTGCCTCACTAGCTACCTGATAAAGGAACAGCACTCCAAAAGCTTGCACATCCAAATAAACCTGTTGGACTATAACCTGGTGTTGTGGGATTTGTTCACCACAGTTGCACAACTTTAACAAAATGATATCAAATGCACAGAGAGTCAG